>NC_135351.1:17552188-17868509 GCF_023851605.1 Tamandua tetradactyla | reverse complement strand
CCTATTTCTATCTCCTGATAGTCTCTGTTCTTAACTGAAATTCTCCAAGTTCATCCATTAATGTTAGTTCATATTGGTGAGACCAAACAGTATTTGTCCTTTTGTTTCTGGCTAATCTCACTCAGTGTAATGTCCTCAAGGTCCATCCATGTTGTTACATACTTCATAACTTTATTCTGTCTCACAGCTGCATAATATTCCACCGTATGTATATACCACAGCTTGTTTAGCCACTCGTCTGTTGATGGACATTTTGGCTGTTTCCATCTCTTGGCAGTTGTAAATAATGCTTCTATAAACATTGGTGTGCAAATGTCCATTTGTGTCCTTGCCCTCATGTCCTCTGAGTAGATACCAGCAATGGTATTGCTGTATCATATAGCAATTCTATTCTTAGCTTCCTAAGGAAATGCCAAACTGCCTTCCACAGCAGTTGTCCCATTTGACATTCCCACCAAGAGTGGATAAGTTTGCCTCTTTCTCCACATCCTCTGCAGCACTTGCCATTCTGTTTTATTGATAATGGCCATTCTGATGGGGTGTGAGATAATATCTCACTGTAGTTTTGATTTGCATTTCCCTAATAGCCAGGGAAGTTGAGCATCTTTTTATGGACATTTGGCCATTTGTATTTCCTCTTCTGAGAAGTGTCTGTTCATGTCTCTTGCTCATTTTGTAATTGGGTTGTTTGTCTTTTTGTTGTTGAGTTGAACGATTTCTTTATATATTCTGGATACTAGACCCTTATATGATACATTATTTCAAATATTGTCTCCCACTGTATAGGCTTTTTTACCTTCTTGAAAAAGTTCTTTGATGCATAAAAATGTTTAATTTTGAGGAGTTCCCATTTATCTATTTCTTTTGTCAATGCTCGTGCATTGGGTGTAAGATCTAGGAAACTGCCTCCTATTATAAGATTTTAAAGATATTTCCCTACATTTTCTTCTAAAAGTTTTATGGTCTTAGATCAAAATGGATCAAAATTTTTATTTGTATAGGGTGTGAGATATGGATCCTCTTTCATCCATTTGCATGTGTATATCCAGTTCTCCAAGTACCATTTATTGAAGAGACTGTTCTGTCCTAGGTGAATTGGCTTGACTGCCTTATCAAAGACAATTGTCCATAGATGAGAGGGTCTATATCTGAACACTCTATTTGCTTCCATTGGTCAATATATCTATCTTTATGCCAGTACCATACTGTTTTGACATGGTAGCTTTGTAATATGCCTTAAAGTCAGGTAGTGTGAGACCTCCAACTTCATTCTTCTTTCTCAGGATATTTTTAGCTATTTGGGACACTCTGCCCTTCCAGATACATTTGGTTATTGGTTTTCTATTTCTGAAAGGTAAATTTTGGCATTTTAATTGGTATTGCATTGAATCTATAAATAAATTTAGTTGGAATTGACATCTTAACTATATTTAGTCTTCCAATCCTTGAGCACGGCATGCCCTTCCATTTATTTAGGTCATCTGTGATTTCTTTTAGGAATTTCTTTGTATAGGTCTTTTGTATCCTTAGTTAAATTTATGCCTAAATAAGGAGTGTATTGTTGAGCCTCCTTATATTTGTGAATTTTCTGGCCTTCTGCCTTTTATTGATTTCCAACTTCATTCTTTTATGATCCAAGAAAGTATTTTGTATGATTTCAATCTTTTGAAATTTATTGAGACTTGCTTTGTCACCCAGCACATGGTCTATCCTTGAGAATGATCCATGAGCACTTGAGATAAAGGGTATCCTGCTATTGTGGGGTGTAATGTTCTAGAAATGTCTGTTAAGTCTAGTTTATTTATTGTATTATTCAAATTCTCTGTTTCTTTATTGATCCTCTGTCTAGATGTTCTGTCCATTGATGAGAGTGGGGAATTGAAGTCTCTGATACTATGGTAGATATGTCTATTTCTCTTTTCAGTGTTTGCCTCATGTACTTTGGAGCACTCTGGCTTGGTGCATAAATATTTATGATTCTTATTCCTTCTTGTTGAATTATTCCTTTTATTAATGCATAGTGTCCTTCTTTGTCTCTTTTAATTGTTTTACATTTGAAGTCTAATTTGTTGGATATTAGTATAGCTACTTCTGCTCTTTTCTGATTGTTGTTTTCATGAAATATTTTTTCCCAAATTTTCACTTTCAACCTATGTTTGTCCTTAGATCTAAAATATGTCTCCAGTAGACAGCATATAGATGGGTCCTGTTTTTTAATCCATTTTGCCAGTCTATGTCTTTTGATTGGGAAATTTAATCCATTAACATTTAGTGTTTTTACTGTAAGGGCAGTACATTCTTCTACCTTTTAGATTTTATATATCTTATCTAATTTTTCTTCTTTTTACCTTTACTGATCGTCTTCATTTCTACACTCTCTTCTGCACCTCTCTCTCCTGTCTTTTCCTATCTGTCTCTATTGCTCTCTTTAGTATTTCTTCCAGAGCTGGTCTCATGGTCACAAATTCTCTCAGTGATTTTTTTTTCTGAAAATGTTTTAATATCCCCCTCATTTTTGAAGTATGATTTTGCTGGATATAGAATTCTTGGTTGTCACTTTTTCTCTTTTAGTATCTTAAATATATCATACCACTTCTTGCCTCTGTGGTTTCTGCTGAGAAATCTATGCATAGTCTTATTGGGATTCCCTTGTATGTGATATATTGTTTTTCTCTTGTTGCTTTCAAAGTTCTCTCTTACTCTTTGACATCTGACATTCTGATTAGTAGGTGTCTTGGAGTACATCTATTTGGATCTATTCTGTTTGGGGTATGCTTCTTGGATCTGTGATTTTAATCTTTCATAAGAGTTGGGAAATTTTTTTTTGTGGTAATTTCCTCCATTAGTTTTTCTTCTCCTTTTCCCTTCTCCTCTCCTTCTGGGACACCACAACATGTATATTCATGCACTTCATGTTGTCATTAAGTTCCCTGAGTCCCTGCTCTATTTTTCCATTCTATTCCCTATATCTTCTTTTGCTTGTTGAATTTCAGATGTCCCATCCTCCAGTTTACTAATCCTATCTTCTGCCTCTTGAAATCTGACGTTGTAGGTTTCTATTGTTTTTTTTCATCTCTTTTACTGTGCCTTTCATTCCCATAAGTTCTGTGATTTATTTTTTCAGACTTTTGGTTTCTTCTTTTTGTCCATTCCTTGCCTTCTTTATATCCTCTGATTCGAATTCACTGATTTGATTTTTGATGAGGTTTTCCATGTCTGTTTGAACTTTCTGAATTAATTGTTTGAACTCCTGTATCTCATTTGAATTGTTGGTTTGTTCCTTTGACTGGGCCATATCTTCAATTTTCTTAGTATGATTTGTTATCTTTTGCTGGCATCTAGGCATTTAGTTTCCTTAATTAGTTTATTCTGGAGATTGTTTTCACTTTTTTTTTTTTTTTTTAACCTAGGATTTTCTTGCTGGATGATTTTGCTGTCTATCTGTTCTTTGATGTTCAGTTCAGCTTATTCTAGACATCTATGTAGGTTTTGTTTAACAGATTAGAATTTTTCAGTTCTTGTTTTCTTGTTTCTTGCCCTGCCTGTATGGTACCTTTTTCCCCCCTTAGAAGTGTCTACTTAGGTATTATAGACCCCGGTCAGATTTTCCCAGACCAAACTGGCCTCCTCTCAGGAAGAAGGAGTCACCTGTGTTAGTTTTTCCTGAGGGTGAGACCCAGCAGGTTGAAAAACTTTCCTATGAAGCTTCTAGACTCTGTGCTTTTCCTATCTGGCCCAGTATGTGGCACTTGTCTGCCTGTGGTTCCACCAGCATAAGGTGATTTGATACCTCTAAGTTCACCAGACTCTCCCTGCCGGGGGCATGGTTGAGACTGAGGAGAGGTTGTAGGCTAGCTTTAATCTCTTCAGTTTTTCAGACCCTGAGGTCTGAATTCCTTGAGGGAGGGAATCCACCTGAGCTGGGCCCCAACCCTCTCCTGGGGAAGACACAGCCTCCAGACAAGCTCTCATACAAGCTTAATTCTGCCCTTGCCTGGGGTACTTGGAGCCTGAGAAGCCTTGCAGTGGTATCCAGAGAGCGGTCAAGCCATTGAAACACAGCCACAAAAGAGAAAAGAAAAAACATCCTCTTCAGAGTAGAACCCCTGTTCCTAAGGTTTTCCAATCAAGAGCTGAAGTTGGTACGTTGCTCTGTGTATCTCCAGGTCCTATGCCCCCTCCTTTCCTTCAGGGCCCAGACCCTTTCAAGTATTTTCTGTTGTCTGATCCCCAAACACCTGTTTTTGTTTATGTTTTTGTCTTTTTTCATCAGCCGTGTCACCTCTGTGCTGGGGCAAAAACCAGCAACCTCAGCTTTTATTCCAGGTTCAGCTGAGCTGGGGGCCTATTTTTAGTAGTCAGAATTTGTTAATTAATTCCACAAATTGGAGCTTGGTTGAGCTTAGCCCCCTGCTGGTAGTGAAGTCTCTTTCCTGTCCCCTCTGGGAACCAGCCTATGCAGGAGGGGCGCAGGCCACTGCAGCTTGGGGAACTCACAGTTCTGGGTGGGATGGTAACTGGTCCACCTTGTCCAGACTGGCTTATGCTGTGTGTCTGGTCACTGATGTGTCACCAGCAGTTGTTCTGTACTGTTCCTGGTTATTCAGTAGCTGCTCTGGAGGACGAACTAAATCCCACACCTCACTAAGCTGCCATCTTGGCTCTATTCTCATATATACATTGGATCCTTGTTATCTATTGAGTCCATATTGGCAAATCTGTGTATTCACTAGAATTTATTCATAATGTCCATATCAATACACATGGCACTTTCCCAGTTATTCATAGACATGTGCAAAGTAGTGAAAAAGTAGTCACCTGATGTAGTTTGTACCCCATTGTCAGTATCAAAATCTGTTCTAGTTTAATAGCTGCTGGAATGCAATATATCAGGAATGGAATGGCTTTTTAAAAGGAAAATTTAATAAGTTGCAAGTTTACAGTTCTAAGACTGAGAAAATGTCTCAATTAAAACAAGTCCATAGAAATGTCCAATCAAAGGCATCCAGGGAAAGATGCCTTGGTTCAAGAAGGCCGATGAAGTTAGGGTTTCTCTCTCAAGTGAGAAGGCACATGCACAATTAGGGTTTCTCTCTCAGCTGGAAGGGCATGTGGCACACACAGCATCATCTCCTGGGAAGCTTTCTCTCCTAGCTTTCTGTTTCATGAAGCTCCCCAGGAGGTGTTTTCCTTCTTCATCTCGAAAGGTCTCTGACTGTTGTACTCTGCTTCTAGTGGCTGTGTCATTCTTCTCTGCTTTTTCTGAATCTCTCTCATTCTCTAAAATGTTTCCTCTTTTATAGGATTCCGGTAAACTAATCAAGACCCAGCCGAATGGGTGGAGACACATCTCCACCTAATCCAGTTTAACAACCACTCTTGATTGAGTCACATCTCCAGGTAGATGATGTAATTATAGTTTCAAACATACAGTACTGAATAGGGATGAGAAGAAATGGCTGCCTTTACAAAATGGGATTAGGATTAATATGCGGCTTTTCTAGGGTACATACATCATTTCAAACCTGCACAACTGACATGTGAGTTCCCAGCTGAAGTCAGACAAGATGACACTCTGCCTTCTTATTTCAGCTCCACACTGTAAGCAAGTGTTCTTTTTGTGGTATGTTAAGTGTAAAATTTTTCCACTTCATGCTTTTTGTTGGTGATTTTGCTGTTTAAAAAGTGCCCTAAGTGTGGTGTTCAAGTGCTGTCCAGTGCTTCTAAGCACAAGAAGGCTGGGATGTACCTCATGGAAAAAATACCCATGCTAGATAAGCTTTGTTTGGGCATGAGTTCAATGTTATGAATCAACAATTTATCTTAAATAAGATGTCTTTAAACAGAAACACTCATAAAACAAGTTTGCACATTGATTGTTTATGAAAATGTGACCAGAGGCTCCCAGGAACCTAACTCTGCATTTCCCTTAGGAGCTATGATTCAGTATCCACTAATTCAACATTTGTGGTGACTTTATAGAACATGATGACCAAAAATAAGAATCTCTGTATTGCCCCACCTTAGAGTGCCGAGTGGAGTGCCTTGGATGGAACAGATGCTCAGAGATACTAACTTATGTCTATGTCTATTGACATATAGTTAAAAACTAAAGTAAACGAGAGATAAGAATAAGTCACAATTTAAGTATATGCCTGGCCAGGAACACCATCAGTTGAAACTCTTGGGGATTTGTCAAGTACCTGCTAGGGTATTAGAGCAAAAATCTCCCCAAACCTGGTGGTGGAAACAGGAAGGAAGTTGATTTCACTCTTAGGTAACAGGACAGGGCTGCATGCATCCATCTATGGGTCCGAATTCATACCATAGTTAGCAGGAGGGAGGAGAGCCAGGAGAGGGTCCATTGTGGGTTGAATTGCATCCCCCCAAAAGACATATTCACGTTCTAATCCCCAGTCCCTACGAATGTGACCTTATTTGGAAATGGGCTCCTTAAAGATGGAATTAGGTAAGTTAAAATGAGTTCGTTCTGGATTAGTGTGGGCCCCTAATGTGATATGACTGGTGTCATTATAAGAAGGGGAGAAGGTGGACAGAACATAAGAGGAGGACGTCCTCCAACTACTGAGGCAGGGATTGGAGTCATGCTGCCACAAGCCAGGGAGCACCAGGGATTGCCAGCCACTATCAATAACTGGGAAGAGGCAAGGAAGGATTCTCCCCTAGGGATTTCAGAGAGCCCGTCAGTGCCCTGCTAACACCTTCATTTTAGGGCTTCTAGCCTCTGAACCCTAAGGCAATACATTTCTGTTGTTTCAAGCCACCCAGCATGTGTACTTTGTTACCACAGCCCTGGGAAAATAAGACAGTGTGGTTGTGTTCTTTCTGGATGTGATCTGGGAGTGGTTCCCGTGCTCCCATGGCTGTGACTCGATCAGATGGACAAATGAAACTGCAAAGGAGGCTGGAAAATGTGGTCGCTAGGTGAGCAGCTATGCACAGGTTAAACTCAGGCGTTCTGATATTAAACATGGGGATATGTTTAATAAATATATTAATAAATTTATAATTTTATAAATATATTAGTAAATTAATCCATGGACTGGTAGTTAACAGTACAATTATAATAATGTATTTTCATCCATTGTAACAAATGTATTATACCAGTACAAGGTGTTAATAATGGGATAGGACATGGGAATCCTTTTTTTAACGCATGCTTGTTCTACAAACCCACAAGTTCTCTAATACCAAAAAAAAAAAAAAAGAAAAAAGAAAAGGGGAGAATGGATTTTGGCAGACAACAAGCAGCCTGTGCTCTAGTCCCTTCACTAAATTTTTCCTAAAGCCTTCCTGCAATCTGTATCAGTTGTGAAATAAATCTTGTGGAGCCAGCTTTCATCTCTCATTCCCAGTGGGTGTAATAGTTTTGTCTATTTTGACAAGATGGCTCTCATTTATAATTTCTATGGTTCTGTGAAAGTAGCGGAATTTTTTACACTTACAGGCCAAGAATTTTTACTTTTACATTTTTTTGTTCCTAAAAATAGGCTCAGAAAAAGTATACTCTCTAACAAATTCCTACACGTTCCAGAAGTTAGGCACCATAGCATGGACATTAAGAAAGTAATCCTGGCTGGAGTGGGCTGGGGACAGGCAATCTAGAAAAACTGCCAAAAATCAGACTGGTTTTTTTTAAAATATATGAAAAGATATTTTATTACTATTTTACTGTGTAGCATATTAGGGAATATACCAAATTACAATTTTTCAAGTGGCAAATGAGGCAAAAGATAACATTTCTCTTTGATTCCTAATGAGAACATGAAAAGTATGTCTTGTGGGGGATTCAAGATTCATACTCCTATGACGTCTGTGATACTGCCCAGGAGGATGCTAATGGTGCTTAGTAGTAAAGAACATTTTGCTAAGCTGTTCTATTATGGGTCCTTGCTCAAGATGTTCATCTTTTTCTTCTAATCTGGTTTTCAGCACTTGGTCATGTTTCTTCATTATTATGCACAGGATGTGGTCGAGGGACAGGTTTCATGTGTTCATATGGAAATACACACAGAAGGGGGGTAGCATACCATCACCCTGCCATTGGATGTCAAAGCAAGCTCTACTTTGCAGTTGGAGTCATCTGGAAGGGAAGACTATGTAGATTTATGACTAATGCAATATAAAGCTCTGTTTTGGATTGGAAATAAATGTTTCAAAATAGTTATGCTTGATATTGTCCGTTTACTGCTGCTACTGCCATGGTAAATCAAGATGCTTTTCTGTTGGTATAAAGAGAGGTGTTTTAAAGAGAAACTACTTTTAAAATCTGCTTCTAGGCATGCCTGTTTTCATGCCTCCACGGATCATCATTGTGAACCCGCCATCTTGTCTCCCAGACTGTTATGGTTTTGAACGCCAGCTCTACCTTTTATTTGCTGTGTGACCATGGCCAGATTACTTGACTTCTCTGGGCCTCAGGGTTCTCTCCTGTAAAATGTGGATAATAATTACCATAGGAAAGAATTCCTCCCAAGAATGAAAGAGATAAAGCACTTCATGTGAGGTCTAGTTTGTAGAAGTTGCTTGATAAGATATTTCTCCTACCCTCCCTCTCTTCCTCCTTCTCTCCTTCTTTCCTCTCTCCCTCCATTCCTCTCTTCTTTCTTTCCTTCCAGAGAAAGGAAATTAGTACTGTCCTTGTAAGCAGGTATTCTTTATAAGGCATTCCCCATGCCTTGCCCATTAATACCTCCAACACGGGAGCAATCCTTATAAGTAACCAAAAGAAAATTAAATTCCAGTTCTGATTTTAGCACAGGGCAGCAGCAAAGTGAGTTAGAGGTGCTGGGAACAGGGTTCAGGAAACTTTTCTCTTTGAAAAATATGCATCTTGAAGTTGCGTTACCCTGTCGAGATGCTTATCCTGTTGAGGTAATAATCGGGAACTGAGGGCAAGCAGCAGGTGGCTGGGGAGCTGGAGAATGTGATACCCCAAGCCTTTTAGGTACTGGGTGGGGAAGCCAATAAGGTTTTGGAACAGCCCCTTATAAAATGGAGATGGAACCCACCTGATGAAGGTGAGGGATATAAGACAGAAAAGATCTGGTCTCTGAAGGAAGCCAGCTTGGTTTTCTGGGCTGGCCCATCCTCTGTCTCATGGAAGCACCAGCCAAACAAGGGCTCTGGGAGGGCACAGGCTGGGCAGGCAGGAAGGACTGGGATGGACTCCCAGGGAAGCTGGAAGTCCTCCCTCAGGGCTGCTGTCCCAAGATTTCCTGCCTGGCCCCTAGAGGACAAGGGAGAAAATATGGAGAAAGTTAGACACAGTAGAAGATGGTGAATTTTTATTCTTTCCATGATGCTGACATTCCTTCCCAGTGGCATATGCTATTGTTTATAACATGGAAGGAGATCCTTGTTCCTTGGCTGGAGGTATGGACTGCACAGGGGAGAGAGGTGGAGGAAGGGTCTCCACAAAGCAACGTTGTGATAAAACTGGTTTTAATAGTTTATACACCGAAACCTTTTAATCCACGATCTGCTTCCCTGGAAGCAGCCTTGGAGGCATAAGCCTTGTTCTATTTCCCTTCCCTCTCTCCCTCTTTCCTGCTTTCTTTTCTCCCTCCCTCATTTCATCCCCTTCTAACAGATATTAATTGAACTCTGCGTTCTTGCAAGACATTGTCCTAGGAGTTGAGGGAAATAAACGTGAACAAAAATGTTAAAATCCTAATTGAGACAATTAATAGGCGATCACTGGCCAAGAATCTTTGTCTTTGCACTCTCTAGGCCAAGTCTATTCTTGACCTTTCTCTGTTAGACCTGCAATAATGCATCTCTAAATGGCATTTACTTGGTGGTCAAGTGGGTGATTAGTTTTTTCCCAAGGAGGTTTTAGGAAACAGAAGCAGAGGCTGCTGAAAGATATTTGCAAATCACCTTTAACCTTATAGATTTGACTGAATAGAGCTCTGCCCAGAATTTGAAGTTTCCTTCCCTGGAGGTGTATTAGAGATGGAGGTGAAGGGAGATGGTGCAATCTCCTGTAACACAGAGCACACTGTGGAGAGCCAAAAGATTTCTGCCCCAGAAAACCAAAGTGGTTTTGATGGGTTGTTGGGTACAGCATTGTGTAAGGTATGAAAGCACAAGGACTTGCGCATACTTTGTGTTCAGTGCTTTACCCCGGGTGCATGTACTAAAGTTTCACTCATTTAAAAATTAGTTTATGTACAATTTCAGACATGTAAAATTACTCTTTGTTTGACTTAGGGCTCGTCAATAGGTGGTGTAAATTGACCTGGTATTGCTGAGACTTATTTGTATTGGTAATGAAAGGATCATGAGATTTTGATTCGAAAGACTGGGCTATGAATTCTGTTTTTATATATTTTTTCTTGTTAATCTATAAAAGGAGGATATCACTAGCCAACTCAGAGATGTTGGGGGGATTGAAAGTGATGTGTATGAAAGAACTTGGTCATTTGACAGTCATTGTACAGATGTTGGATATTATTTGACTGCTACTATTACTACCCAAGTGTCAGATTACTTTTAAATAACTTTGAGTGGTGTGATATAAACTTGGGCATTTTGAAGGCCAACAGTTTTCTACAGAAAACTAATTGTAATGGTTGGATTTGAACTATAAATATCTCTGCCCAGTGATAGTGAAAAATGCCAGGAGAAATTCCCAGATAACAATTCCTGTGTATGACTTTTAGAAATTTCTCTATCTTTATTTTTATTTTTTAATATTTTGGTTGAGATATCTTCAAACACCATCCTCCAAAGTATATAATCAATGGCTCACTATATCATCACATGGTTATATATTCATCACCATGATCATTTTTAGAATATTTGCCATCACTCCAAAGAAATAATAAGAAAAAAGAACAACCCATATATCCCCTACTCCTTACCCCTCCCTCTCATTGACTACAAGTATCACAATCTATCAAATTTCTTTTAACACCTTGTCCTTCCCTCCCTTAAAGTTTATTTATTCTGTGTCCTCATTTTTTTGCTTATCTGCCATACACTGAATAAAAGGAGTGTTAGCCATAAGATTTTCACAATCACACAGTCACACTGTGAAAACTGCATGGTCATATAATTATATTCAAGAATCAAGGCTACAGAGTGGGAACACAAATGGACATTTGCACACTGGTGTTTATGGTGGCAGTGTTTGTGATTCACAGTGGATGGAGGTACAACAACTGAGGGCTGGAATGGGGAACTGTGGTGTATAAATAAAACAGGCTACTAAGTGGCTGCAAGAAGGAATGAAGTGGTGAGGCATGCAACTAGGTGAATGAAACTTCTGGACAGTGTGTTGAATAAAATGGCAGAAACAAAGAAGACAAATATTATCATGCCTCACCCACATGGACTAACTATAATATACAAACTCAGAGAATTGAAGTCAAGAACATGGATGATCAGCTTGGGGCCTGTTGTAAAGGGCCTTAGATCATACGGTATTATAACAGTCACTTGTACTCAGGAGTTGTAACCGTTATTTCTAAATTATGAGATACAGAGCCATTTGTGTATAACCTGGTCATTTCCTGAAACTTCAGGTATTTATGTGACATCTGAGGCTCTGGGTTAGACCCTGAAGCTGTGAAATTCAGCATGAACTCTTATAGTAACCATTAAAAAGCTGAAAAAGTGACCAGACTTTGACTGGAGATATGAATGAAGCGGATCTGCATAGGACTGAGGTAAATCAGAACACTGGGTAAAGGATGGCATGGTCCATATTTTAAAACTTCAACTTCTGTGTGAGACAAAAGGGAGAGATGTTTATTTGGTAAAAAATTTATATTTTGGGTAACACAGTATTTAATTTAACTTGTATGGTCAGTTTATTTGAACACCATAATTACATGGAATTTTGAATAGGGCAGGAGATATTGTTGTTTTGTACAGGTTAATGTGATGCTTTGATATATCCCAGAGTAATTTGGGTAAAGAATAAACAAGTATTTGCGAAGTCCCCTTGGGGGAATGGGGAGAAAGGAGGAAATATTAAACTTTCTTGGCTGGGGAATTCCTAATATTCTCACAAGCCATGGGGACAACAATTCAATAGGCTGAGCTCTCGATCTTGGGGTTCACCCCTGTGAAACTTATTCCTGCAAAGGAGAAGCTAAGCCTACTTATAATTATATCTAAGAGTCAACCCCAGAGAACCTCTTTTGTTGCTCAGATGTGGCCTCTCTCTCTAAGTCAACTCCACAAGTGAACTCACTGCTCTCCCTCATAGCTGGGACGTGATTCCCAGGGGTGTAAATTTCCCTGGCAATGTGGGACAGGACTTCTGGAATGAGCCAGGATCTGGCATCATGGATTGAGAAAGACTTCTTCACTAAAAGAGGGAACAGAAAAATGAGATAAAAGAAAGTTTCCATGGCTGAGACATTTCAAACAGAGTCAAGAGGTTATCCTTGTGAGGTTATTCTTACACATTATAGAGATATCCCTTTTAGTTTATGGTATTGCAGAGTGGCTAGAGGGAAGTACCTGAAACCTCTGAACTGTGTTCTGGTAGCCTTGATTCTTGAAGATGAATGTATAACCATATAGCTTTTATAGGGTGACCATATGATTGTGAAAACCTTGTGTTTGTTTCTCCTTTCATCCAAGGTATGGACAGATGAGCAAAAAAAAAAAAGGATAAATAATAAATTATGAGGGGGCATTAAAAAAAAGAATCAAGTCTACATTTTCTGATCTTGATGGAGCAAAATCCAAAAGCTTTTAGTACTGAAAAGACCAACCAAATAACCCAAAAACCAGCCCTCTGGGAGACAAAATGAAAGTTATTCACAGCCTAGCAAGACGGACCTCATTTCTTGCCTCTCTGCTCTACAACTTGCTTGCATGGGCTTCTGCTCTGTCTCTTACCCTGGTACAAGGGCAATAACCCTCAGGCTCTCAGGTCATCCAACCCGTGATTTAATATGCATGTGCCTATTTTTTGAAAATACAATGCACTTGTGATAAAACAGGGCTAAGAGGCAGGCGTGTCATAAACCTGAAGGCTCCCAAAGCACATTACCTACTGCCTTTGGCCAAGAAATACGGTTCATCTCTGTCACCTCAATCCATATACTGTCAGATCTGGAAGAGAACTGAAGGTTCTTTTTCTCATTCATCCTACTCACTTTCAAAGATGAGAAAAGGGAGTCCCAAGAGTGAAAGTGACTTGTCAAAGTCCCAGCTGGTCAGTGGCAGAGCCCATAGAAGAACCTCAAATACCCATTGTTTTCTACTCGAGTATTGCTCTGAAGCACAGTACCAGAACATACTGTGAGCGGTGCCCTACAGTTGTGATATGAACCCTAGTCTAAGGCCCTTTCAAGGCTCTGCCCTGGGATCATAACCTTTGTCTCCTTTTCCCTTTTTGGGATTGTCACCTAATGTTATGCATCTGTTTCCTCAATGGGAGGCCAAGGCTAAGAAATCCCTCACAAAAGATTGGTTTGAAGTTCATATGAAATAATGGATGTAAAGTGTAATTTGTAATTTTAAAATATTCTGCAGGTATAAGATGTGATTACATAAATAGCCACCACATAACATCATCAATCCTTTTCTGAGGGGGGAGGGGGAACTCTGGGCCACCTTAATCCCTGGGTTGTCCTTAATTAATTTCAGCTATATGATTAATATGTTAATGAAGCCCTTATTCAGCCCCAGGCACTTAATTGTCCTATAATTTCTTGGACTCCAGTTGGGGGTCTATGCTCTCAAGCTCAGCAGGGTTTTTGTGGAGAGGCTGTATCTTCATCATATTTCAAAAATCCCAGTTTTGACAATAGATAAACTGGAGGATTGGTCTGCAAATCCATTCCAAAGAAACTATAATAAAGAGCTCTGCTAATGCATAGAGAAGGGCTCAGATTACCAAAATTCAGACTAACACATGATTTTCTACAGCCCCAACTATCATTTAAAATCAAGAGAAACATTTAATATCACAGATCTTAGGAACGAATGAGGGTGAATAGTGGCCCTAGCAGGTAGGGAAAGCATTTACAGAGGACTTAGTGAGCAAGGGCAAAGTGTTGTTTTTGAAAATCAGAAGAATTTTTAATCAATTTATCTAACAAGTTCATGATGCTTAAAGTTCAGCCATTTCCTTTTCTCCAAATTTCTCCCTGACAACCCCATAGACAAGCAGAGATGCTAGTTTCCTCAGCAGCTATTTGCTAGGGCATCTATTGGCAAAGGCAAACAAAGAAATATAAGCGCTTCGCTTAAGAGAGTCTTTCAGAATGTAGCCCCAAATGCCTGCCATCTTTGTTATTTTGCTCTGTGAGGATTTTCTCAGTCTCTGCATGTCTGGCTTGATGGATAATCTTTCCAATATGGAGAAATATTTCAGACTGGAAGCAACAGTGTCTTGGGAACTAAAAAAATTTGAAGAATTCATTTTCCATACCTGCTGCAATGTGTTAATGACCAAAAGGTACACAAATCACAAAATCTTTGGATCTCCTGATATGAAAAGTTAGTGAAAACGCACATGCCATTTTCCATCGCTGTTCCAAGAACACATCTGTTTGGAACTGAACCATAGCATGTGTGCTAGGGAACCTGTATGAAATTAACTTTTATAGCTGCCTTTACAAGCAGGATCTTTTATTGTCTACAACTTGGCTGGGATTCAGGAAGTTCCCAAAATGATTTATTGTCATATGTGCCTATTCTATGGCGGCCGATGAAACTGATGTATTATTGAACATATGCAGGCATTCTGGCTAGAGACAACGGATCATCTAAACCTTTTATCCAAAAGGATAGAAGAATTCACAATGTCAAAAGGGGAAAGAAGTTGAGTATTTTGTTTTAACTGAAATAATTACTTGCAGAAGCAAAACATTTGTAACCAAACTCATAGTTCTATTTGCAAGCATAGTAAAAACTTATTAGACTCTACAACACATTCTTTAAAAAAATATTTAAGATACTATTTTCCCAATAAATGTTTGATCATATTTTTATATTATCAGGAACTATGAGTTCAGTTTATTACTTATGTGATAGTAAGAATCAAAGATCATGAATTTAAGTTCCTTTCATGTTAATTAACATTGTGTACAAAAACTCCTCCAGTTTAACAAAGGGGCCCCCTTAGTCCAAGCAGCTATAAGAATTTGGTGAAATGTTTGGTTACAAAACAGTCTCTTTCTATTTTCAAGTAAAAAACCTCAAGAACTTGTTTTTCTATGGATGAATCTGGAGAATTTCCATACGTGAAAGATAGTGTATTAAGTAACAACCATAATACCAATGACAGCAAAGTATTTGATTAAATCCAAATAAAGGATACAAAGGTATTGAATATGCATCTACAATCTGCATTTATAGCATATGAAATAATCCTGGGGCAAAATCTCAAGCTTCTGGGTTCAATGTGTATTATCTCAGCCTGACAGCTAAATGACACATTCAGATTTCAATTGGAAATGGGTAATTAAAGACAAGTGAGTTTCAGATGAATTTGGAAATGATATCACAAGACTCCCAATCTTCTGCGCTTGTTTAGCCAGTGGGAAGGGTGTTGGTGGGGAACAAAAAAATCCCTAGATATTATATAAACCTTGTCTGCAGGATCATCCATAAGGTAAAGGTGAGGGTTACACAAAGCACAAACTCTTTGGATCTCTTGACATGAAAATACTTCCCAATGGAATTAGATCTAATTGTATTTTTTCTCTGTACAGTAGAACCTACTGTTTTAGAACAAGATTTGGAGTCTGTTTTGGGCAGCTATCTGGTCTACCCTACTCCTCTTTATTCCATTAAACATTGTTTTCTTTAAAGTGGAAGGAATTTATGTAGCTGATACCACACTCGTCTTCATGAGGATTTAGAGATTAATGCTATCATTAACTATTCTGGGGGGGTATATGGTCTGGGAATTGAACCCGAGTCTCCCGTATGAAAGGCAAGATTCTACCCATGAACCACCCATGCACCCCTATCATTTTTACAAAAAAAACACAGAAACTAAATTTAAGGTACTTGGCATTGATTACAAATATTAAATATTATCTCTAAAATTTTGGGCATTATATTTCTGTAGTTGAGCTGACCCTGGAATCAGAATGAATCTAGTTGAGAAAGTGCCTTAGTTATATTCAGAATTTACTTTCCCTCACCTTAATCTGTTAGGATCGGTTGTTTGACATTGTTTCATGTTAATAAAACTTGTTTATCTGCCAGACAGGTAAAATGGCTTTGAATAGTGAAATAATCTTTCATAATTGTGGATAAGCTCCTTAACTCTAGCTAGCAATCTCAAGACAATATGAACCTGTACTCAGTTGTGTCAGGTGAAAGTGGATGGCATTGTACGGTCTTAACGTGAGGCTAGAAGAAAACAATTCAAACTGTTCATCTTGCCTTCAGTTCTAAATTCTATGCATATAAAGGACAGCCCATTTTCGAAGGGCTTTGAAGCAGTTGAATGTGGGTAACATTCATTTGGTGTGAAACTTGACGTGGCATATTACTGATGCCAAAGTACAATGCAGTTGGCGATCTGGTAACTGATTACTAATAGTGCTGTCACTTTTATGCAAGTGTGAGCAAGAATCATATGTTTCTTCTGGTTCATCCCTGTTGCTGTATTTAACTGTTACTGGTAAAAGGGTGATAACGGGCAACTAGTTGATTATTGAGAGTTGCTGTGGACGCCTCTTGAGAGCAGTCTTTTGTACTCATGCCCAGAGGCCCTGGGAGCAGTGGATGTTCTTTAAATAAGAAAAAAATTGGGAGTTGTGACTTAAAAGTCTCATCACAGACTTGAATTAGAAGATCTTGTCATAACAAGCTGAAGCTAATGAAACTCTTATTTGGTGTTGCAGAAGCTGCTGAGACTCCCAAATGGAATTGTCTAGTTTCTTAACCCAAAATGGGAACATGCCTTCCCTGAGAACTCCAAGTCTTACTGTGGAAATGGAATGGATAGGTCTGGGTGAGTATGGGGTAGCTGACTTAATTCAGGGATTCCAGGAGGGTATGGGGACTTCAATATTTATTGAAGCCCAGATCAGCAGCTATGCATACCTAGGTGGTTTATTTTTTTAAAGAGCCTCTTAGCCAAGAATTTTGAAAAGGTTTACCCAATGCCCATCATGGGGAAAAAAAGGGCCCCCAAACTTATGGATTCACAGAACTCCAGACAGAGGGCTAGACGTTTGTATGTTAAAGTATAAAAAAGGATGCAGAAGATATAAAGGCATAGTGATTTAAAGGAAATGATTTGGACTCATAGACTCCTAAACTGTGGAGTTAGAAGGGAACTAAAGGGAATTGTCTTTTTTAATCTGATACTTGGTAGAAGAATAATAATATTAAGATATAGCTGGTTAGTGGATGAATTAGAATTAGGATTCAGTCTCCTAACTCCCAGTTTAATGCCTTTGCCAATAATCAATCCCCTAAGAACACTCTCATACTCTAAATCTGTCCTTATGAGAGAGCATCTGCCCTGTAATTTGGTTTTTGGATCAATCTCTGTGTAGATAGCTGGTCTTGTGCCAAATACATCTGTGGTAGATTGAATTATGTAGCATAATTTAGTCGTGTTCTTAATCTTAACTGCATTCCTTTGGGTGTGAACCCATTGCAAGTAGGAGCCCCTGAATTTTAGTTAAGGGGTGGTCCAGTTGAATAAGGCCATGGAGTCCTTAAAACTGAAGAAATTCAGACATAGAGAAAAAGCCATGCGAAGGACCCAGAAGCAAATGCCCGGGGTGGTGGTTGGGGGCACGAAGCCACAAGTGAACAAAACCCGGGAAATCACAGGAGCTTGGAAGAGAAAGAAGAGAACATCAACATGTGACCCAGGCAGTATTCAAGCCCCAGAGCCCCAGTCATGGCTGGTAACCAGCCCCAGAATGCTACTGACTTGGAGGAGAAAGCATTGCCTTGCTGACCCCTTGATTTTTGACTTCTTCTATACTCAAAACCGTGAGCCAATTTCCTTTGTTTAAGCCAAACCAGTGTGTGGTATTTGTCACAGAACCTGTTAAACTAATACAACATCTTGTTGCTTACTGTAAATTAGCAAGTTTACTTTCTGGTATAAATCATATATTGTGCCTCTGGGGAGTTTGAGTCATTTCCCAGGGCCACTAGCCTGTGGAATTAGAAAATCTGGATTCTGGCTTTATTTCTGCCAGGTCACTTTACTAGGGCCTCCTTCTCTTATTTATAAAGTTAGAAGAATAATTGGGTGAGGTCTAAAGGCGCTCTCAGCTCTCAAAGGCTAAGATCCTATTTAAACATGTTCGAAGAGGAGACAATGGGAGCAGTTTCCTGGACAGGAAGGTGACTGTCTTTTTATGTGCGAATGTACTTTGTAAGTTCCCAAATGGAGTGTGGATATGAACTGCTGGTGGAAGAGACTGAACCCAGGTGCCTTGACCACACCAGAGAGCTAAGTTGGAAATGATCTTTGAGTCTTTGAACAAAATGGTGTGTAGTTCAAAGGAATGGCAAATGAACCTGCTAAATAGAGTCTGGATTAAGCTCACTGAGAGTCCACTGGTTTAGGAAGTGGTAGAAATCAGAATCTTTGAATTTCTTCAAGTGTGTTCCCATGATGTGATAGGAAAAAAATCATCCTATGACCATGAAAGTTTTTAAAACATTGGTTAAACAAAGGTAGGCTGGCTTCTTATTTTTTAGGTATTTTCTTTTGCAAAGAACTGATATTTTACTTTTAAGGTAAAAGGTCCATGGCGGCAATGGTAGCATGACATTGTGAACATAATTAACAGCACAGAAAAATACACCTGAAGGTGGTTAAAAGGGGAAATATTACATAGTATAGGGTTCCAGAGTAACATTAAAAAAAAAAGGTCCATGGAACTGAAAAAAAAAAAATGCAACAAAACTGGTTTCCTTATGAAAGACTTCTCAGAGTCTTTAATAAAATGCCTCTGGGATTTCCAAGGTGCAGAATTTCTCAAATTTATTTGGAAAATTGGAACACATCCTGGGAAACAATTCCATGGGAATTCTGTCCTAAAACAGGCCTAGAGAAAAGGAGGATAGAAGTTCAGGGTGACCCCTGTAAAACTCTGGAAGGCTATGTCTCAAAAAACAAAAAAAGTCCACCCGGAAAGGAAAGCACCAAGCATCCACCTCCAAACACCAGTGCAGGCTGTGCCCAAAATGGAAACTGTGTGGTACTGAGGAGCTGTTGGGGAAACTATAACCTTGAAGTGAAGCCCAGGATAAAGGATAAGTCTTCTAAAAGGAGGTCACAGGCCACAGAACTCCTGGACTGTATAATAGTTTCAATGGTACCAAACTAGTTGTGTTACACAAATGGATTGCAGCTAATGCCTGGTCTGCAAAATATGTACATGCCAGAATACCCTCACGCTGAAGCAAAGATGAATCTTTCTTTGATGGTTTTGCCAAATTTATTTTGCAGTGTGAAGTACAATTGAAAGGGGGCAGTTTAGACCCTAGAATAGGGTCGTGATGAAGACACATGGAATCTCATGGCTAGTTAGGGAGCTGGGATCCTTAACTTGAGGTTCAGATACATGAAAAAGGATCAGTGAACTCACTGATACAATTTTGTGAGGATGCTGATTTTTTTTTTTTTGCAATAGTGTAAATGACTTTCATTAAACTCTCCAATGGGCCTATATTCCCCCAAACAATTTGAAGTCTAATGAGGTTCATTCTACAGGTGAAGGAATTGAGGCTCAGAAAGATGAAATAGTCTGTTGGATAGTCGCATATTTGATTGATACTTCACTGACACACTGGCTGTGAAGTCAGCCTGAGAACCAGTGAGCAATAGGTGGGATGGAGAATCTACTGGGTGAGCCTTGCCCTTGGGTTTCAGAGATGATTTTGTCCCTAGATTGAAGTAGGCATTATAATATACATTGCAGTTCACATTTTAAAGATGGAAGATGGACAATGCAAATTATTCAGGGTGACTTACTACGTGAACATTTGCACTAGAAATCCTGTATTTTGATTCTCAGGAGAAATTACTCATCATTAATATATGTGTCCCATATCTTAAAAAACAAAATGAAACAGATATGAATTTTGGTTTTAAGCATAAATAGTCCTGAAAGGTTTTCTCTGTGTTCAGGATTACATTGTTTTTATGCCTTGGCTATCACAAAGATTTCAAAATCAAAAGAGTTTTCATTTTACCTATTAGACACATGGTATAATTTAGCTGCATGATTGCATTTTAATTAGCACTCCCATTGCCTATTTAAACATGTAAAGATATAAAACGAGCCAACCAAATAGGAAGACATATAGCCAAAGTGTTTGCTACTGTGCAGTTATTGAACACTGCCTTGGGATAAACCCCATACCAGACTCAGATTTAATAGTGTGAACTGGTTCAAAATAAATCCATTTGTATGCATAATATTTTACATAAGGGTTAATGCTGCCTTAGCAATGGTTGATAATTATGGATCTTTGCACAGCTCAGAGGATCCCCAAACATTCTTGATGAGGAAATCAGCCGTTCACGCAATTTAAAAACAAATGTGTAGAGCGTTTTATACACGGCATTTTTACACAGGCCGTGCAGGGTTACGTGATGACCCTGCGTGCGTGTTTTTGGGGTGGGGAGAACAGGAGTTGGGATACAAACCACAAGAAGTGACTTAATGTTGGAGGGAGATTTTAACCCTCTTTATAGCACAGCACGTTGTAATAGGTCAATGTGTGCTTGCTGCTTTCTGGAAGCCTCTATATTTCAGAATTCTGAAGTAGGCCATTGAGATCAGAAATAAAGGCAAAATAAGGAGCATTTGTTCCTCTGGACCCAATCTTGGAAGCCGTGGCCTCTAACCCTTCTCTAATACCTTTGAGGGACTCCTTTGGCCTTGCTGGCAGTTCCCATAGAGTCAGGTGAGTTGATTGCCGTGATTATCCATTAGCAATCAGCTGTCAAAGTTACATAGGTAATTGGTTTAAAGAGTAGTGTATGAATATTTTACAAAATGTCTACAAGACGAAATGAAATATTTTTTTTATTACATGGCTTACTCAAATACCAACTAGTTTACAAAAACTAGGATTTAGTTGAATGAAATGCTTAACTGCTTCTTTCAAGTCACAACATGAACAAAAAGCTCTGGAGAAACATCCCACATCTATATAGCTTTGAAAGGGAACCTGAAACAAACTTGGAAGAAAAAGCTGTAAAGTACCACCAGTTATTTTAGCAGCTCTGGGATATTTTCTTGTGACATCTCCTTGAACAGAACTGTTCATGGGATACAACTGTTATTTTTTTGCTTGAATTCAGAATCATGCTTCTTGCAAAGCAGAACATTTCCATCTTTGCAATAACAGCTCACTGTAAGGCCCATTCAAAACAATTTTTGTAAGGATTAGATTGGTCTAAATAAGAAATATCAGTTAATAATTGTGAGATGTCCATAGTATTTTGAGCCCTAGGTAAGATAAACAGTTAGGGACTTGACTTCTGAACTCTTAATGCCTAAACAATGTACCCTCCCTCGTCCCCTACCCCCACTCAATAAATGACAAATCTAATGGTAAGGGCTCTAGCTGATGACTTGTTTGTCCTTCTCATCAAATTCCTGATTAAACAATGTGCATGTGTCGGAGTGGGAGTGGGGGAGTGGACTACAAAACAAGGGTGGCAAGCCAGAATCCATTCTAGATTCTTCATCGTGGTGCTGACAAATGAGAGTGAAATCATACACTTCCTGCTCTTTTTCTTTAAACTCATTAAGCCCTCTCTCCAGTAAACAGGTCTGCTGTAGCTTTTGTTTAGTTCTCCTCCCTTACCCCTTTTGTTTAAAGCATTGAAGGTCCTAAAACTGCTATGGCCATCATTCTCCCAGAATACAACCAGCACGATGACATGGGTTCAATGGGAGAGGGTGGCCAGTGATTCATTTGGTTCTCTGAGGCTTTCAAGGGATCTGCGAGGCTGAAGCCAGCCCCTGTGTGGGCAAGTGAAGGTGGACAATGGAAGGACAGTCTTAAGGATTGATCTGCAGGAATACATTTCTGCCTCTTTGAAGTGTCACAGTGCGGGGAAAGAAGCTGTCACTCCAAAACTGCTCAGATTCCTTATTCCTCCCTACTATTCTGTCTTGCTTATGCCTTAAGTACTGTGCATTGTGCTTGGAGGTACAGAGATAAGTAAAACCTATAGTTTACCAGCATGGAGGTTCAGAACTTGATTGATGCTCCGTGCCACTTCAACTCCTTTGTTGATGTTGCAACTTTACACAGTACTTGGTGAAATCTCTCAAGCTTGATGAAGGGGGAAGGATGAGAGTTGGAAGAACCAGAACCAAATTCTCATGTCATGATGCCCATACAGTGAAGGTTTTGGCTCAGAAATCTTCATAGATGCTTATTACCCATCACCTGTTTTCTCCTAAGATCTGAGGTCTGTCAATAAGAATTTGTGTGCTCTTAGGTCACTCACTTGAGTTTTCTGGGTTTCAGTTTCATCATCTGTAAAATTAGAATAGGTCAGTGGTTCTCAAAGTGTGGGTCCCGAGCCAGCAGCTTCTTCTGGGTACTGGTTAGAAATGCCAATTCTCAAACCCTGGGACCTACTAAATTGCTCATCAACAGACTGGTTTTAACAAGCCCTCCAGGAGATGCTGATGCTAGTTCAAGTTTGAGAACTGCTGGAACAGATGCTCTTCTTTTTCTTTTTGCAGGTACCAGGAATCAAACCTGGGTCTCCTGCATGGCAGGTGAGACCTCTGCCTGCTGAGCTACCTTGGCCCACCCAACAGATGCTCTTTTATGTTCTTTCTAGCACTGGCATTTCTAGGACTCTTAGTTTCAGATTGTCAAGCCAATTCCCACCGAAAGTCCTGCACAAGTGATAAATTTTCCCAGAGTGAGGCTTGTTATCAGCTGTGAGCATCCTTGCCTATGCACAAATGAAGACTTATAATCATGTGATGAAAGGAACTAGTGTAGTCGGTTAAAAGCCTTTCTGATCAGAATTCTGTATCCCTCTTAAGTCAAATTGAAATTATTTCACAGAACAATAGGTCGTCAGCTCCTGTTGTATCACTCTAGGCAACATCTACTTGGATGTGCACATATGCTTGCTCTGAGGGTGTTTTTTTCCCCCATACCTAGAGATCAGTTCTTTATTTGATGAAGATGACTCAAAAATACTAATAATGCTGTGCCGTTTCACCTGCTGAAAGTAACTGCTCTTAAGTCTAGAGAGATGGGTTCCCGTGAACTAGGTATCTGCTGTTATAGAAAAGCTCTAACCCCAGGCCCCATTGCAGATGCAATTTCTCTCCTGACCTGCCGTCCTCTCTTGCTTGTATAACTTTTTCTTATGCTTTGGGACTCAGTTTAAGCATTAGGCTCTCTGGGAATACCTTTCCTGGAATTTGCCAGTTGGATTGGGAGCCCCTCTTCATTGTCCCCACACTCTCCTGGGTTGCAGTTGCTACTTGACTCATCCCTTTCCCCAACTTGTCCCATGCTCAGGGAAGGATAGGGGCTGTCCACTCATCACTCACTTCATTCCAGCAACTAACACAGTGATTGGCACATAAGAAGGCATCAGTATTTATCCATGAAGAGTGGCTCCAGATCTCCTGGCTACCTTCTATTGGATCAATTGTTCCTTTCATTCATCTATTCATTAATCACATATTTATTACCCATATAATAAGGATTGTCCAAATATAGGACATTGTTATAGGTGCTACCAGGGATTCTGAGAGGAGTACGTTATGCCATTTGCTACAGGAACCTGCAACCAGATGGCTTCTCCTGTCCCCTTTAATTTATGTTTGCATTCCCATTGCAGAAGGCCTATTTCTGGCATACTGTAACCACTGACCTCTCAAGGCCCTTCTCCAGATTGATTTAATTTTTCCTTTTATTTTCATTCCTCATCCCCATTTTTGTCCTCTTTATAGGCAACCAGTTTTAATATGCTTGTGTGTATTATTTTATTTACCTATTTTCTTGAAGAACATGTATTTCTGTGAACTTTTCTTCAATTTACATAAATGATATATAGGAAATCTTATTCCAGTTTTTACTTTTTTGCTCAGCATGGTGGGGAGGCATCTGTGTTGCTGTCAGCGTGGTATCTGTGCCTTCTCTCTGCTGTATAATACTCCATGTGTGCATTCCCCCATTTTATTCATCTGAGTCCACAGTGTTAAAGGCTGAGATTCCTCCAACTCCCCATTGCCATGAACACTGCCATGGACACCCTCATTCATGTCCCCTTGTTGGCCTAGATTGCAGTCCCTTGTCTGTTTTAGACACTGCAAATATATCTTCTTCTAATTTGTCACTAGTTGGCTTTGTTTGTGGTGTCCTTTGCTTAAAAAGTAAAATCCTTTGGCTTTCTATTTTCTTCTTCAAAATGTGTGACTGAGGCTGGTTTTGAATGGCCCAAAATGATCCATTTGATCATGAGCAAAAGTGGATAGCTTTATGCCTGAATATAAATGTAGCTATGTTTTCAGATGTACCTATAGATATAATCACATGTATATGAATTTCAGCATGCCTAAATGAGCCTAAATGCAGGGAAACTCCTGAGTATCTACCATAAAACTGACCTGCATGGCAGTTTGCTTGGAAATAGAAACACAAGTATTATAAATAGGCCATCATGCACATGTGTGAGAAACCCTATAAATTCTCAATAGAAAAGAGAAAGAAAAACTCATGAGAAAGCACTTGTGACATTGGAACTGGGAACCCAGCACTTGGAAAGGCTGAGAGAAGAGCCACGCTGTTTTGTTCCCTTGGGCAGGCCTCGGTGTTTACCATTTATAGAACTCAAAAAAAAATTGTCTGAGAGGTTCCTCTTGGCTCTGCATATTTTATCTTGGTTAGCAGATAGCCTGTTACAGTTAGCAAAGTTTCCACGGGCTGTATGTCATAAAGAAAACAATCCGAACTCCTTGTTGTATGTTAAGAACCTTTATGATCCAGCCCCGTAACCTCAATTTCATCAGCTCTTTCTAAAGCTTCTCCTTAATGGAAAAGCACACCAAACACCATACTTCAGTTCCCTTAGCATGTGCACAGACTGGTGTCTCTGCCTGGAAGGGCCTCCCTCCTGATGGACTTCTATCTGTACTGAAGACCCAGCCCCAAGTTTCATGAAACTCCACGTTCTCCCCCAATCCCAACCCCATCTCAGGTGCTACCTGCCTCGTCAGGTGCCCCCCTTAATCATTGCATATTTCACACTGTATTGTGCTAGTTGTGTGTCAGCCTGCCCCAGCCTCCACTTGACTTTGGGCTTTTTGAGGAAGGGACAGGATCATGCTCTTTGTGTGTCACCAAGAGACTCTCTAGTATAGAATGGAGACTCAATGCTTCTCTCCGACATGGGAGAAATCTACTTTCTTGTCTGTTGAAGGATACCATCTGACAGCCCAGATGCTCAAGTTTTAAAAATATCAGCTAACCAATCTGATGAGCAAATTCATGCTATTGTGTTACTGGATTAGCGTGTAACTTCTTCCACATGATATTTGCATCTTAAAAGGAATTTTC
Source organism: Tamandua tetradactyla (assembly GCF_023851605.1). Taxonomy (NCBI): domain Eukaryota; kingdom Metazoa; phylum Chordata; class Mammalia; order Pilosa; family Myrmecophagidae; genus Tamandua; species Tamandua tetradactyla. The sequence continues at coordinate 17,842,967 of NC_135351.1, read as the reverse complement.
TGGAAACAGAAGAATCATAGTAATAAAGGGGAGTGACTGCAATAATGGAGTCTATAGGTAGCAATAAGGCAGCTTGAGGGGTTTGGGGACTTGGAGGGGAGGGGAGCAGACAGTCCTTTCAATGCCACATTGTAAAATATCAATATTTAGGGATGCCTTGAGTATATTCACAAATAGCCTATTTGCTCAGGCTTTATACTTGTAGATTTTTCAGTAATGTGGGTAGATAAGTATAGAGTACATGGCATTTCAGAGTGTGTTTTGACATGGGTCAAATTTCATCATGACAACAATACACTGACACTTCTACCCTGAATAAGATGTGTTTGATGATATGTTTTATGGCCAGAAGTTCACTCTACCTCTAGGGGAAGTAGAAATAAAATGAAAGGCACAGGAATCGTTCTCAAAAGATGAAAATTACTTTCGTAGGAGCCTCAGTGGGTTTTTCCATCCTGTCTTTCTTTTCTGGCCCTGAGTCAGTGGGAGGGCCTTGTGCTGTCAGAAGGGCCCTAATTTAGCAAATGCAGGAGTCAGCTGGGCAGGGCAGCACCAGGGACCAGATACGCACTGGTGGGCCACTGCGCATCCAGGCAGGACTCTTTCTCCATCTCTCTTTTCCCTTTCTTTTTTGCACATTTCTTTCTTTTCCTTTTCTTCTCTCAGCAGTTTGACTTTCATCTTCCCCTCGGTTCGTATGGTTGAAAACAGCCACACCCTAACGTCACCCCTTAATCCCTATTCCAAATTCCTGGGATCTGGAATTCGGGACTCTCATTGGTCTGGAATGGGTCTGATGTCCACTCTTGTCCCTGTCAGCTTGGCTGGGGATGCAGGACTACGTCAAACAGCCACGACTACCGTGAGCTCCTGTGAATATGGCAGGGGTGGGTGAAGTTCTAGAAAGGACTGAGCCTACGACCTAATAAACATCTCTTTCAACAACAATCTTTTTATTGGGGGGTACAGGCAGGAATCGATTCCAGGTCTCCGGTATGGCAGGTAAGAACTCTGCCACTAAGCCACTGTTGCATTGCTCTTCAGTAGCAATCTTTATGTAAGAAAAGTTTTCCCAGACACTAGCCTACGGCCCTCATTTGAGAACCATCCAATGTTTCATTCCCACCCACCACCCCCACCCCACATGGAATAGACACACCTTGGGAATGCGTTTTAATAAAAGTCCCTGCTCCGCTGTAACACAGATATCTAGGTACTGCTATATACATGCATGTGTTTGTGTTTATTCAGGAATGCATATTGTCTGAGGCACTGTCGTGCAAATGTACACTCTCCCTGAGGAGCCCATGTATGAGCTTTTCAATACACGCCCCATACAAAAATTTCCCAAGGAAAACAAATAATTTCAGGTTTAGGAAAGAGCAGAGATTTGTTATGATAATAGCGTTCAACAAGTGTAACGTTCTGGGCTCAAAGCAAATGCCTTGTGGAAAAAAAAAAGCATGAAAATTGCTTGATCGGGGTTTTAATGAAAGATTGTTCTCCTCCACTCCACCCCCTCTCCCCACCCCTGATTATTTTCTCCAGCAGTCCAGTCAAGAGCCCTGCCGCTCAGGAACACTGGGAGAATGTTAACAATTCAACTCTACCAATTAATTGCAGGCACTTTCTTCATTCGGCTCAGCAGGAGCCTCCCTTGCAGGCTGCTGAAAACATAACAATTGACCTCACCGTGGTGAATACCTAATGATATGTTCATCAGGGGGCTTAAAAATCCTTGGGGCTACAAAATCTGCTCCTTGGGCACACTGTTGTAGAGGTAAGAACCTGTCTCCTCTCACACTTCAGTGTGAGCAAATTCTTGAGAGTCAGTAAAATGCAGAACAGGAATCCTTCAAAGAGAAAAGATGAAACCCAGGAGATGTAGGGAAGGCACAGAAACACTGCCTTGAAATACACATGTAAATGTTCCCTCTGCTTCTGGTAATCTGTCCATTGATGAAACAGCTCTCTCAAGAAATCAGGTTTCAACTGTAGCATTTTTATCACACCCTTGATCTCCATGGAAGGTTTAGAAATCAATTGGTCAGCTAGCTGATTCCCACATACCTTGGAAACTGCCAAGACTGTCCCACTGTGTTGGGGGAAACCAGGAGAAATTTGCCTGATACAGGTCTTCCAAATGGAGCTCACTCTTTTTGGAGACGAGATACAAAGATGAAGAGTGAACAGATTCAAGGGAAGACTAAGTGAGGAAGATAATTAAAGTCCCAAATAAGTATCATGAATAGTGAGTGCTGCTTTTCACTACCCTTCAGGATAAAGAAGGAAGAAGGAAAGGATAAACTGCATTTAGAATTTCCTTGGGATTCCTAATTGGGTATGATGGGAGTGTTTGGCCAGGAGGGACTCCAGTGATTTAGGAAAGGAAATAGAGAATTCTGTTGTGAAAACAGGGGCATGTAAAAGGCCCTGAAGGACTTGGCTTAGAAAATCCTGCTGCGTTTCCCTATAAACTTTTTAGTTTGAAATTGTGTCTGTAACTCAGTGGTTTGAAAGCAGGGTGGTTTTGAATACTGAAGGTTTCGTGAAAGTTAGCTAGGGCAAAGCAGGTAGAAAGTCTGATTGAAGGCAAGAATGGATGGGGCTAATGTTTTCTTCAAACAAAATGTTCTACAGGTTTAGGATGATCTACTTTACATGTATATTTATTTATATGTGTTTGCTAAACTTCATTTTGATATTTTAGGCCCTAGAATGCTTTGTATTCTGATCACTGCCCCATCTAAACCTATAGGAGTTTATCTGTAGGACAGGTGATCTTTTCTAGGTTGACCTTGGAATGGCAGAAAGAAAGGAGATTTCCAGATCACTAGTTTTAATAGTGTTACTGGTGTCATGGAAGAGTCTCTGGTAGGATAAACTGACTTCCCTTCTTGCTCCCTAACACCCTAACACCCAAGCCTATTAGAGGATTGTTTGACATCGGTGCAAAGCCTAAAAATGCAATTGGAGCTAGGGCCATCCATTAGGAATGGCTCAAAGAGGACCATTTATAGCGCCTATGATGGTTCTTGCAATATTTGCCAGGCTGAGAAGAAAGTAAAATGCTCCATCACACAATCAATTCAGAGCTCATTATTTTGAAAGGGGCAAAGTAAAAGTCACATTTACTGCACAGATGTTTTTCTTCACATGAGATTAAATTGTTTCGTCTCTAAGTTAAATTAATACTTGACTTGGCAAGGTACTCTTGCAGTTACAAAAGAAAGCAGTTAGGGGTTATCCAGGGTGCTTCTTGGTGAAGATTAAAATCTTCAACTGGAATCAGGGTTTGCAGTTTTATCGCCATTCACAGAATTGGGGCTCATCACCCAACCCCTTTGGAGGGATTGAGTAGAGGTGAACCTCCACCCATATCAGCTGATGTTGAACCATTTGCAAGAAGACATCAGGTGGGTGGAACTCACTCTCTGGTATGGAATGGTGGATTTTTCAGAGGAAAGGGGCAGGTGCTCCATGTGGGAAGACTTGAAGGGGGAATGAAGACAGTGAGAAATGGGATCAGGGAGCTTCCTGATGGGGCATTCTCCTTTCAGAGACTCAGATCTTGGAAAGCCTTCCCTTGTTAGTAGTGAGGAATAAATAAGTGAAATAAAGTTTTAGTTTCAGCTCCTGCTATGCTATAATGGTCTTTTCATATTTAGCTTATCCATAAAATAGAATAAAAAAGTAAGATGTCATTCCAATAGTAATAAAAACATTATAATATTTGGGAATTAATTTAACCGAGATTACATCAGATCTCTATGGGGAAAAGCTTTAAAGCTGTAATAAAAGACATAGAAAATGATAATAAATAAATGAAGAAGCATTTCATGATCTTAGAACAATTTAATATCATGAAGATTGCAATTCTCCCCGAATTAATTGAGAAACTCTGTGTATTCTCAATCAAAATTTCAGTTGGGTATCTTTTTTCAGGAGCTCAATAAACTTCTGAAAGAATAAACAACCACAAATAGCTAAGTGAATATCTTAAAAAGAAGAACAGAAGTAAAAAGGGAGACATCTTTTCAGATATTAAAACATACGACAGAGCGGTAGTAATAAGAAGAGTATGCAGGAAGAGACATATAGACTAAGGGAACAGACTAGAAAATTCAAAAGATTGACCCAAGCATATTTAGTAATAGTGACAGAGGTGCCACAGATCACTGGAAAACAGATGGGTTGTTTTGAAGATGACTGAGGAAAAGGGCTTAATATACAGAAAAGACAAAAACTAGTTTTACACCTAGTTTTTCCCCACCTAGAACCACATACAAAGATGTTCTCCAGGTAGGTTAAAGGCCTGTGATTTACCTGTGAGAGGTACACCTATTATGTTAATAGAAAAAAATGTAGGAGGCTATTTTTATGAGTAGGGGCACAGAAGAATTTCTTTAATAAGATTTCAATACTATAGACCATAAGCCAAAAACTGATAAATTTGTTTCCCTTCCAATTAAGAGTTTTATTTCATTGAAAAACATTATGGACAAAGTTAATAGATGATTGAGTGGGAGAAGATATTTGCAATGTCTAAAACTAGCAGAGGACTAATATGTAGAATATGCAAAGAAGGCCTGCAGATGAACTTCCATAAAAATGAACAATGATATGAGTAGGCATTTTGCAAAGGAGACAACCCTAAAGACAACAAGCATATAAAGAAATGCCCATATTTACTCGTAATTGCCTGTAGGCATGGAGGGAGGATAGGCTAATGGGAGTAAGGAATGGGACAAAGGGAATAGATAAAACAGACAGACAAGGGAAGGGTGCCATGTGGATCAATGATGATGTTGTGCCAAGAGCTTACCAAGGGTCATTATATCCATCAGTGGTCACATTTAAGACTAAAGAAAGGTCTAACTGATCTGCCGGTAAGGAATTTCTTGTATGTCCATCATAGTTGGATGATAAAGACCAGCAAGTCAGTAAGTATCTGGGGACAGACGGCCAACATCTTGTCATCTTTGAAGGCAAAGTCAAAGATGGGTCTAGGGTAGAAGGTGGGCACCAGCATCTCTGTGGATTAGTAGGTGGGGTCCCAATGGGTGAGAGCAATAGCAGAGACTTACTCCCTCAAAGCACAAGAGACACTAAGTGTGAAGTCCATGAGTACTCTCTGTGGTTATCTTAGAACATTCTTTGAGATAGAAACAACAGACCTTGTCACTCTCAAATTTATAGTGTGTTAGTTTCCTAGCTGCTAAAACAAATACCATACAGTAGTTCAACTTAAGCAACAGGAATTTATTGGCTCATCATTTTGAGGCTAGAAGAAGTCCAAAATCAAAGCATTAGCAAGGCAATGCTTTCTCCTAAGGTCTGTGGCATTGTGGGGCTGGCGATCCTTGGTCCTTGGCTTTCCCGTCACATGGCAATGTACATGGCATCATCTTCCTCTTACTTTTCTGAGTTCTATTGACTTCCAGTTTCTGGCTGCTCCCCCTAGCTTCTCCTTTTGTGTCCAATTTTGTCTGCTTGTAAAGACTTCAGCCATATTGAATTAAAGCCCACTTTCCTTCAGTTTGGGCTCATCTTAGCTTGTAAAGTCTTTAAAGACTGTATTTACAAATGCGTTCATACCCATAGGACCAGAAGGATGCCTTTTATGGGGGACATGATTCAGTTCCCAATACAAGGCAAGGTTAAAAATTCAGAATACACATGGAGGGAAGAGTCTTGAGTGGTGGCAGTGGGTAGAGGGAACTAGGCAGCCAGGAGGAGCCAAAGGAAGGCACTGAGGTGCTGGATGGACTGTGGAGACCATTAACCATAGGACATATCACTGAGAAAAGGAAAATGGGAGACCTTAAAAACTATAGGCTGCGATGCTCTGGGTTTTAATGCTGTGGATATGAAGAAGCAGGGCATCATCCCTGCCCTTGAGTTCCTTGCCTGTCTTTCATGCTTCCATTATATGAGGCACTAGCAATTCCTAGTACTTTTTTTTTTTTTTTTTTTTTTTTTTTTTTTTAAAGAGAGAGGGAGGAAAGGAAGGAAAGACAGAGAAGGAAGGAAGGGAGGAAGAAAGGGAAACATTTTTAAACATTTTCTTGTTTTATTATATTTTGTTTGTTTGTTTGTTTGTTACATGGGCTGGGGCCGGGAATCGAACCGGGGTCCTCCGGCACGGCAGGCAAGCACTCTTGCCCGCTGAGCCACCGCGGCCCGCCCCAATTCCTAGTACTTTTGATCTGGAAGTGCCATCTCTGAACTTCTCACTCGCTTAAGGCCTGCCTGGACCATATGGGACATTGCCTGACCTGTGGAACCAGGTAGCCTAAGGGTACTGTCTAGCAGAATACAGATGTTCGCTTGTATATGGAATGACATCTTCTACCTCAACCCCTCAAGAATACACTTCTGAAACTTCTGATGGCTATTAGAAGTTAGGACTAATTTCTTAAGACTGTATGGTAATTTATTTTAAGGCCTATATATTTTTAAAATTTTCCTCCAGACCCCCCTCTGCCCAGCATGACTGCTTCTCTTTTCCCTAAATAACATTGGGCCTAGGTTTCCTCACCCACTCTGATTCTTCAGCTCTTTACTCTTCCTCAGAATTCCATTCCCTTCTCTCAACCTCAAACTCTGCAATGCCATCCCCTTCTTATACATTCATGTTTGTGACTGCTAAATTCATGTGTCAATTCAGCTAGAATATGGTGTCCAGTTGTCTGGATAAGGAAGCGCTATCCTGATTGTGATTGTGAGGCTATTTCATGGATTTTAATCATTAGTCAGTTTATTTCATCTGTGGCAGATTGCATCCACAATCAATAAAGGAAAGGAAATTGTTAGGTCGGGAGAACGGGGAAGGGCACTGCGGCTGGAGATGCGGAGGCTGTGTCGCCCCTCCCAACATGGCTTCAGGAACTGCCCCTTCCGGACACCTGACTTCCAGAACTGATGAACCGCCCCCTCCCGGACACCTGACTTCCGGAGAACCGCCCCTTCCGGATGTCACCTGACCCCCTTGCTTAAAAACTGCCCACGCCATCACCCAGGCACTGACTCACTACCCCCATCTTGGGTTCGGTGAGTTCAGCCCGGGATCGCAGAAATAAACCCACCTGCTTTAAATTTCCTGGGCTACCATCCTTCTTTCTCACGCTTTTGTCTCCTAAACCTTTCATCTTGGTGCCGAAACCTGGGAGAGGAGCGCGGGTGCCACCTGCCTGGCCAGAGGCACCCCGGCTTCCTCTCTCCTCCTTCCTCCACAAAGCTAGTGACAAGGGATCCTTCAGCCTGCTGCTACATCCACCACAGATTGGGTAAGTCCCTGCCCTCTTAGCCCTGCTGCTGGGTCTCACTGTTCTGAGAGAGCCTGTCTGTTAATTACTCTCCGAAAATCGTGAATTCATGTCAGGTTCTCTTCCAAGGGCTGAGGTGAACGGGGATGCCCGCAAGCCTCACTCCCTTTCCCAGGACTCAAAAAGCTGTGGGGACGCCTCGCTTCTCATTTCCCTCCCAAATTCAGGTCCAGGACCTGAAAGGGCCTCAAACCAGGGTGAGACGTACCCTGGGGAGACAAGCCCCTGCTCGTAAGAGCCCCGAGGACTCTCTCAGGACGTTGGGATGCCAACATCCCCTGGGCCAGTCCTTTATCCTCAGAGACCCGTCAGTACGGGCAATAAATCCTCAAAAAACAAACCTTATACTCCTCTGGGTTGTCTTCTGACAAACCTATCCACACTGGATTTACTTCCAGACATCCGGCCAAAATGCCTCACTTACTTTTGTAAAAACGCTTGGCCCCAGTATCAATTGAATAATGGTTCTCATTGGCCTGAGGAGGGGACTTTCGATTTTAATATCCTTACAAACCTCTGCAGTTTTTGCCAGAGGAACGACAAATGGGCCGAAATTCCTTATGTCCAGGCTTTCTCTCTTCTGCGCTCCCGCCCCTCCCTTTGTACCTCCTAACCCTTTCAGAGATGGCCTTCAGCAATGAGAGAAGTCTCAATCAATCAGCTGGAGGCCTTAAAAGGAGAACTGATGATTTCATCAGTCAGAATGAAGAATTTCCATCTTTACTTCAACCAGCCAGCTTCTTCTGCAAAATTCTTTGAAACTTTCATCAGAGTTCTCAGCTTGAGGCCTGCCCTACGGAATTCAGACTTGTCAATCCCCCATGGTCACATGAGCCAACTCCTATCATAAATCTCATTATATATATATATAACATATATAATATGTATCTCCTGTTGGTTCTGCTTCTCTGGAGAACCCTGAGGGAGATGACAACTGTTGGTTTAAGTACAGTAACATCCTTCATGATGCGTTCATGCTGTTTAATTACAATTGCATTCCTCAGATGCTTTTGACCTTGGGAAAGCTTGGGAATACCAAGGCTTATCACTCTGGTGTACTGTACAGCTAAAAATCTTCAGGTTGAGCAGGAATGGGGTATATTTAGGGACAGGTAAGAGAGTGTAGTGTAGAAATTGCTCCTTGCCTTGTGCCCTGGCCTTGTGCTATCTGCTTCACCAACCCCTTGCTTGCTGCATTACCCTCAGTGAAATGTAACAGCATTGCCCAGTGCAGGCATTCTGTGTGACTGGATACACCCAGACGCTGTGTATTTTTTGTGTCTCCGTGTTTCAAAACATTTCACTTCAATAACAAAGAGACTTGTTGTTGCTAGGAGGTTTCTAAAATATATCATTGATTGAGACAAGCTCAACCAGTGCCCTCTTGTTTTTGCTGATGTGAATCAGGATGACCTTTTCACCCTCCTCAAGAGGATATTTATAAGAACCAGACACGGAGCACATGTTGGAGAGAGGAAGTTTGAGGAGGCTGCGCGTGGTTGGAAAGGGGCTAAGAGTACATCTCTCTGGAATGATATTTCCTAGAATGATATTTTCTGGAACGATGGTCATGAAAACCCCACTGGTAGCTGTCCTGTTTTTCTAGTTGGCCTTTGAAAGGGGATGTTTCTTGTTCATTGTGTGCACACATACACACACATTTTTTTGTTTGTTTCTGTAGCCACCCTAACTCTGCCAAGTCAGAAGCTTAATCTTGTGATCTTTAGAAGGAAAAAAGTGATGATCGGTTGGGCTTGATGAAGGGAGAGATTTTTTTTTTTCAGGATCAGGAGGAAGCTGGCTATCTGGAGAAGTTTGCATGGTTTAATGGGAAGGACAGCATTAGGTGGAGGTTGTCCCGGAAGACCCACTCGGGACACACACTCTCTGACTCACGGAATCTCTGCTTCCTGGGGAAGGGGGTCAGCATCCATGGGGGAGGGGGAGAGTCATGTGGACAGAATGTTGAGGAGGCAGAGGTCATAACTTCATAGAAATCTTCTGGCTCAAGTGTTTTGTGGTTCTATAAAAATGTTTTGACCTTTAGTTTTGAACCAGACAGTAGGTATTTGAGCCTTGTAGTTGATGGAAAAAAAATCACACTTATAATAAAGGGTTTTTAAAGTTAAACTGTATTATGATATTAATCAAATAACCTGATATCTCATCTTATTCTGATATAATTTACCTGGGATTGGTAAAAGTAAAATTTTCATGTCATGTTGATGTTAAAAATCTAACCCTTTAAATTTTATTAAAGGGACTTGGTATTTTCCTTGAAGCTGTCTGGAAAATTTACCTATCCATGTAAGAAAATCATATTTGTATTTTATATCCATTTTCCCTTTGCCTTTGACTTGTGGTACACGGTGTTGTATGAAATTAGTTTTTCCTTTTCCAGGGCCATTTCGTTGTAAATGATTTTACTTTTGATTTCTCTTTAGGACCACATTTGCAAATAAAAAATCGGATTGTGCTTGCAGAATATGTTGCTTCCAGTACCCTGGAGCTTTGCAGGGAAGGAGAAGGGAGGAGAAGTCTGATGCTTGGGAGGGAGCATGTTATGGTGGTGATTTGGGTTGTGTGGCTCTTTTCATGCTCCTGCTCTGTAGCAGCCAAGCCTTCGGCTTGATTACCTCTCAATTCAGGGAGCTCATCCCCGGGAGGCAGGTTAGTATGAGGGGAGGAAGGAGGAGAGGCAGTAACACTCAATTCTTTCAGTAGCTGGATAAAGTTCTCTTTTTTTCTCCCTTCCTTTTTTCATACAAAAGTTTAAAATTGTTCAGACCAAATATCCACACTAACCCCATACTGTGTCCAGTAGTTTGAACCTGAGGGTCCAAACCTCAATATCATAAAAGACACAGCAGCCGTGTTAAACAGGCCTTGCCATCTACTTCCACTTCGGGAACTGGTATACCACAGGACAAAGGTCTTTGCCGCCTTAAGCCCTCATTTGCTTTAAGTAGATACAGGAATTTGCAGCTCTTGAAAACAAATTCCATTAGCACCCTTTTCTTTCAGGGTGTCCTTTTTTTTCCCCTTCAAAAGTCATTCACCCCCCGTCCTTTTATAACAGACTCTCAGATAGAGGCAGTAGGGGGAGTGTCCCCTTCACTCTGTATTTTCTTTTGGTGAAAGAGGTAGTAAAAGTAAGCCCTTTTCTGTCTACACATTCAAATTTATAGAAGGAAAGTGCCAAATTATCCTTCAGAATGTTGTAAGAACTGATTTGACCCCAAATTGTACTGTGAGAAGAAACAGATGGCAAAATAAAAGATGTCCATTTTAAAAAGAAATCCTTTCTTATATCAAGAGGCTTCTACAGAAAACTGTCCGTCTGTGCCTCTAACCCCGCCCTACTATTCCCAAGAAGGAGGCTTGTTCTAGAAAACCCCACCCCACTTACAGGTTGCAGGAGTCTGGTAGGAAACAGATAGACTGCTTGATCACTTCATCGTCATTGGTTTTGAAAACATATTTGTAAAGCGGCAGTGAGCACGCCGCCCCTTTCCTGTGTTGCCTTCCGTTTCGGAGGGTTTATTCCTTATTTTAAAGTATTTTCCTCTCTTGTGTCACCCGTACTTCTTCTGAAGAGACAGAGTATCCCAAATCTTTAGGACTGGGTCCTGGTTATTACCAACTGGCCCACTATGAAAAGAAGGCAGCGCTCAGCTTTGCCGGTTTTCATAGCAGAACAGAACTAACCAACAGTTGATTTGTGCTGTCCAGCGCTGGCTCAAATATAAAGCAGTGTGGGATGTCCTTAGGATTTTCAGTGTCATGGTCCTAGATTCAAAGTACAATATAATGGAGCAAGCATTCTTTGTTAGCCTAGGAAACATCTGTGGATGTGAATGTGTATGCATGCATGTGTTATCTTGTGCTTGTATTGCAACGAGTGAGGCAGTAACTTTGGAGTTTCTCTGTGACCCTGATGTCTTTTTCTCTGAGCGTTTCCAATCCAGAAGCCAAGCATAGTTTCTCCTCTCCATGTGATGTGGAATAAGCCCATGTGGGAGTGATGTTTGATTGCTGAGACCGCTGTTTGGTAGAGGCTCCACATGATGTTAATGTCACAATAGGCGTGGAGAATTTTATTATGATGGTGGTTTGTGTGTGTGTGTGTGTGTGTGTGTGTGTGTGTGTGTGTGCAGAGAGAAAGGGAAAAGCAACAGAATTCAGATTCTTCATGGTAGAAGTTTCAGCCTTTGTTTTAGCTTTGGTTCAGAGAGTTTCAGACAGCTATAAATATGAACGTGATTGGCAAAATCTGCACATTAAGTAAAATCTGTGAAGGGTGTAGAATGCTTTATACACATCATGCATTGCGGTATCTATTCATAGGACGCACGTTGTACAATTGATCCATTTTTTTTTTAAGCTTACTCATTCTACATTTATGTGTACTCTTCTCCTCCTCTTTCCTCTTTCAGAAATCTTATTTTGAGTAGCCTCACTTAAGATGTGTAAGTGGGGTAGCTCTCGAGATCATATCTTCCTAGAGCAAAAGACAGGGCTATTCCCTGATGTTGGCAAAGGGATTATTTAACAAGAAATCCTTGTCGGTGTCAACATGACATAAGAGATGACATCATATTTAGAAAAAATAAGGACATAAGCCAATATTCCCTCATGAGCTTCAAAGATGAAAATGCTTTTTCATGAGTTGCCTCTTATCTCCTGTCTTTTACTCCCTAATTGGAACACGTGGAAATTTCCTGCTGCTAATTTTTTATTGTAATTTTGTCAACAGTTCCCTCATTAGAAAGCCTTGGCTGCAAGACTGCCTTTCCTAAGCGGTGGAATCTTCCATGTCTTTCCAAGGCCAGGCCATCAAAGTCCCTCTTTTAAGCAAGGTACCAAAAAAGACTTGCTTTGCCACAAGACTTGGCAAGTTCAATATACTTAAATCTTTCCTACTGTTTTTACACTACTGATTCAGAAGTGGCTGGAAATAGTGGGAATTGACATCCTTTCTGATTATGGAAAAACCCAACCTCCTTTAGAAATTCTACATTTGTCACAGATGACAACCCGCTTCAAAAGGAAAGCCAAACCACAACTGGAATAACTGTACACAATGAATCAATTTGTTTCTATGGCATAGCCTAGGGTGTATTTTACCCTTTTACAATACTGTGTAGCTTTTCTCAGTCTTTAAGATCCCTGACCTGTCTTTCTCCCAGGGACTGGAAGAAAGTTGGGGCCTGCAAAAAGCATACTTGCAAAGAAACTTCTCCAAAGTTCTCCAGGTCCAAACTTCAATGTGTCTACGAGTCCCCAGTGCATCTTGTTAAAATGCAGGTTCTGGTCCCTTAGACTGTGATGGGGATCTGATCGTCTGTGTTTCTAACAGCTCCAGGGAGCCCCATGCTGCAGGCCTGTGAGTCTCACTTGGAGTCAGGACGTCTAAACGATCCGACACCAGTGCTTTGGTTTGGTCCTGGCAGTGGCTGGGGGCAGGGATGGGGTGGGCAGATGGAAAAATGCTGGAAAATTCATTCTGGTCATTCTCAACCCTACCTGTGCTCCGATCATTTGTAGGTCCTTCACGAAAGTATTTAGAATAAATGAAATAATGCTGTGCTCTTTCAGGAGCCAGGGTGTGGGAGACAGGAGAGAGACAGGTTACAGAAAAGAAAGGGATCAGGTAGATGCAGAAAAAGATAAAGGCAGATAGGGGTAGACAGAAAGTCTCTCCTGTGATTTCTGTTACTTTCTATCTCTTCCATCCTTCCCTCTCTGTTTCCATTTCTTTTTTCTCCATCTTGTTTCCTTCAGTGCTTTTCTGTGGGTTCTAAGATAACAGAATAATTTCACTAAAGATCAGAGGTGGTAAGGGCTTGTTAAAAAAAGAGCTGGACCAGAAGCTAGGAAACTAACATTTGAGCCCCAGCTGGCTGCTGCTGGGCCAGTGACTTAGGATCTCTGTGCCTCAGTTTCCTTTTCTGTACCAAAAGCAAGTCTGCTAAGATGATCTCAAGCCCCTTTCCAGCTCTTGCAGCTCTAGGATTTACAACCCATACAAATATATTTAGCTGTTACTTGGAGCAAAGCTGTTCAACTTCTAGTGCAAACTGGACTATGGAATCCTCAGGGCTACCAAAGCGCATAATTCTCATTTCCTCTGGGTATGCTAGCATGTGCCCAAGAAGCTCTTTGGTGAGGCAGTCTGAACCAATCACCCTGCTGATTTCTTAGAATTGAAAATCTGTCCCTTTTTGGAGCTTTCATAGGTTTCGTCATTCCAGCAACTTTCAAAGACAACCACGATTAGTATCCATATCACTTGAGGGGCAGATTCTGCCCTTATATCCCCCGGTCAGAAAACTCCCTTGGAAAGCTTCAGAGCTTGCAACTGTGAAACTGGTTTTGTCTAATAATGTCATATGTTGTTGTTTCTTGGGGGTAATGGGGAGGGAGAAGAGCAGGGGGCCTGTTGGTTAAGGAGATGAGGTGTGGTGGAGGGGAGGGTGGCTGACCCATTAACTTTCTTTTGTTTTCCTTTAAGTTGTTTGCTTTACAAGTGTGATAACTAACAAGTAATTAGATACAAAACAAGTAGAAGGGAAAACAAAGGGAAGCCATTCAACATTCCAGATGACAAGCCTTGTCCTTAGCTCAGTGGGTGACTCTGCTGGAGCCCCCACGGTGTGAAAACAAGAGGCTATCACCACCAAGAATGGCTTTTGTCACCTGCTGTCCTGAGTCTGTGGAGAAAAGTCTGAGAGAGGAGTCCAAAGTTTTTCTGGACCATTTGATAATGATGCAAAGAAACAGGGTAGTAGCCAAGGCAGGTGGGGTTATTTTAGAATGTCTTTTTAGGGATTTGCCGAGGATCTGCTATGGGCCAGGTGTTGTTACAGCTTCACAAATCGAAGCCCACCTGAGGTTTCTTAGCTAGTGAGAATGGAGCTGAGACACCGTCTCTGCATCCCAAGCTTCACTTCACCGTGCAGCCTCAGAAAAGAGCATGTTCCAGCCCAAGCTCCCCAAACCTGAAAAGACTAAAAACTGTGGCCCTTTGATGAACTAAGAGCTGCCTAATGAAGATGGCAGCCACCTATTAATTATGCAAAACATCACGTGTGAGTGGGTATCAATGTAACCGCTTGCCTTTGCTGGACTTTAGCCTTGACCCTTGAACCTCAAATTGCATTCACAAATGAGCAGCTAGCCAAATTAAACATGCCAGTTGGGAAATGAGTTTCCCAGAATTGGTGCTTCAGAGAATTCGAAGTACATTTGTGGAGGTAGCAGGAACGAACGATAAAAGTGAGGGAGAAAACCGTTCCGGGAGGGTGGATGATGTTGTCCAGGCGTAGTTTTGTTGTGGATATTTTCTTTTATTTATTTTTCCAGGAGATAAGAAGGTTTTCTAAGAGATCTCTGAAGCTAGCTACCCTATCTGATAATGCTTCTAATGGTCTCCAAATTGTCATCCAGATGGAATCTGTGTTTATTTACCCGATAGGACGTTTTCTATAAGGAAAGCTTGGAAATCTATTGGTAGAAAGCGCTTGTCCTGGTTCATTTTCTTGCCTGTTTGCCTTTTCTACATCTAATTCATGGAGGGTTGAGTTGCTGCTTCCTTAATACTGTTAGCTTATATGTAAAATTGGACAGCAAGTTGATTTGAGGAAAGATTCGATATCTTTCATCTCTGCCTCCATTTCCCCACTCCGAGCTGCCATCATCTCTGGATGTATTCTTACAGTAGACTCTTGACTGATCTCCTGGGTTCCACTCCTGCTCCATTCCAAAGAATTCCCTTCAGTGTACCAAGAAAGAGCTTTCTGAACTACAAATTGGATCATATCACCCTCTGTTTTAAGATCCCTTTAATAGTTTCTCATTGCTGGATTTTATTTTTAATATAATAAAGTCACATGAATCCATTGCTGAAAAAAACTGGAACAGTAACCGTGACGAACATTTACCATCCCATAACACTGCCAACTTACTATTCGAAGTCTTATGTTTAATGATTCCCTTCTTTTTTTAAATATGGTTTTATTACATGCATGTATTTCTAAAAAGTTCCTTGTTAAATTTTAGTGACCTTTAACTTTATGCAAAATTTATCATACTGTATGTTATCTTCTGAGGCTTGCTTTTTTCCATTTATTAATATATTGCTAAGATTCACATATACTTGTTACGTGTCATTGTAGTATGTTTGTTTTCACCAGTTTATTATATTCAGTAATGTGAATATGCCATAATTTGTTTATCCATTTTCTGGTGTGTGATGGTTAAGTTCATGTGTCCACTTGCCTAGGTTATGATGTCCAGTCATCTGGTCAAGTGAACACTGGCGTGACCCTTACTGTGAGGATGGTTCCTGGACTTAAATCATCAGTGCATTGATTGCATCTCTGACTGATTACCTCTACAATCAATAATGGAGACTGCCTTTAGCAGTGAGAGAAGTCTCATCCAATCAGTTGAAAGCTTTAAAGAGAGAATTGATGATTTCAGCAGATAAGGGAAGGGTTTCCAGTTCTACTTCAGCCATTCAGCTGCGCTAGGGGAATTCATTGAAAACCTGACTTCAGAGTTCCCAGTTTGCAGACTGCCCGACAGAATTCAGAATCGTCAATACCCACAGTTACATAACCCAATTACTATAATAAATCTCTTAATATTTCATCACATATATATCCTTTGGTTTTGTTTCTCTGGAGAATCCTGACCAACACAAGGTGGTTAGGCCTTTTGGTGGCTTCCAGAGTTTTGCTAATGGGGACAATGCTGCTGAGAACATTTCTGTACAACATATTGTTTTTGGAATAAAGACAAAATCCTACATGTTCTTGAAGGCCCTGCATGACTCCGCTTCTCCCAGAGTCCCAGCCTTCACCTCACCCTCTCTTCCCTCAACAACGAAAGAGCAAGCAACCAATCATAAAACGGACTAAAGACTTGAATAGACATTTTTCTGAAAAGCAAATGCAGATAGCTGAAAAGCACATAAAGAGATGCTCATTTTCATTAGCTATAAGGGAAACGCAGATCAAGACTACAATGAGATACCACCCCACATCTATAAGAATGGATGCTATTAAACAAACAGAAGACTACAAATGTTGGAAAGGATGTGGAGAAATTGGGTTATTTGTCCTTTTGTTGTTGAGTTGTATGATTTCTTTATGTATACAGGCTATCAAACCTTTGTCCGATATGTGATTTCCAAATATTTTCTCCCTATGAGTTGACTACCTTGTCACCTCAAAGTCCTTTGAGTCACAGAAGTATTTGATTGAGTTCCCAATTATGTCTTTCTTTCTTTTATTGCTTTTGCTTGGGTATAAAGTTTAGGAAACTACCTCCTATTACTAAGTCTTGAAGAGGTTTCCCTATGTTTTCTTCTAGGCTTTGTATGGTACTGGCTCTTATAATTAGGTCTTTGATCCATTTTGAGTTAATTTTTGTATAAGGTATAAAGTAAGGGTCCTCTTTCATTCTTGTGGCTATTGATATCCAGTTCCCCCATGCCCATTTGTTTTATTTTATTTTATTAAAAATATTTTTATTGATGGGTCTTCACACACATATATTCCCTACATGGTGTGCAATCAGTGGCTCAAAGTATCATCACTTAGTTGTGTATTCATCACCATGATCATTTTTTATAACATTTGCATCACACCAGAAAGAAATAAAAAGAAAAAAGAAAAAGCTCATACATAACATACCCCTTATCCCTCCCTCTCATTTACCTTTAGTATTTCCATCTACCCTATTTATTTTATCCCTTATCCCCCTTATATTTATTTATTTTTTATTCATATACTTTTACTCATTTGTCTATGTCCTGGATAAAAGGAGCATCAGACACAGGTTTTCACAATCACTCCAGTCACACTGTTAAAGTTATACCTTTATACAATCATCTTCAAGAATCTAGTCTACTGGAACACAGCTCAACAGTTTCAGGTACTTCCCTCCATCCACTCCAATACACCAAAAACTAAAAAGGGATATCTATATAATGCATAAGAAAATCTCCAGGATAACCTCTCGACTCTGTTTGAAATCTCCCAGCTAATGACACTTTATTTTGCTTCACATCTCTCTTCCCACCTTTGGTCAAGGAGGTTTTCTCAATCCCTTGATGCCAGGTCCTGGCTCAACCTGGGATTTTGTCTCACATTGCCAGGGAGATTTATACCCCTGGGAATCATGTCCCACATAGTGGGGAGGACAGTAAGTTCACCTACTGAGTTGGCTTAGAGAGAGAGACCATATCTGAACAACAAAAGAGGTTCTCTGGAGGTGAATCTTAGGCATAATTTTAAGTAAGCTTAGCCTATCCTTGCAGGAATAAGTTTCATAGGGGCAAATCCCAACACCAAGGGCTCGGTTGTCCCCACTGCTTGCAAGAATGTCAGAAACTCTCCAAATGCAGAAGTTGAATATTTCCTCCTTTCTCCCTAGTCCCCACAGGGACTTTGCAAACACATCTTTATTTACAGCCCAAATTACTCTGAGATATATCACCATGCCCATTTATTGAACAGACTATTCTGTCCCAGTTCAGTGGCTTTGGAGGCCTTGTTGAAGATCAGTTGACCATAAATTTGGTGGTCTATCTGTGTACTCTTTTTTTTAAAAACTATGTACTCTTGATTTGATTCCATTGGTCAATACTTCTATCTTTGGGCCAGTACCAATCTGTTTTGACCATTGTGGCTTTCTAATAAGCTTTAAACCAGGAAGTGTTAGTCCTCCCACTTTGTTCTTCTTTTTAAAGATATTCTTAGCTATTTGAAGTCTCTTTCCCTTCCAAATGAATTTGATAAGAGCTTTTCTAAGTCTTCAAAGCAGGCTTTTGGAATTCTGATTGGTATTGTGTTGAATCGGCAGATCAATTTGGGTAAAACTGACATCTTAACTACATTTGACCTTCTTATTCATGATCATGGTATGTCTTTCCACCTATTTAGATCTTTTAAAATTTCTTTTAGCAATATTTTATGTGTACAGTTCCTTTACATCACTGGTTAAGTTTTTTCCTGATACTTGATTCTTTTAGTTGCTATTTTGAATGGAATTTTTTCCTTAATTGACTCCTCAGTTAGGTCATTGCTTGTGTATAGGAACATTTCCGATTTTTGCACATTAATCTCATATCTGCCGCTTTGCTGAATTTGTTTATTAGCTTAAGTAGTTCTGTCATATATTTCTCAGGATTTTCCAAGTATAGTGTCATGTCATCTGCAAATGATGAAAGTCTTACTTCTTATCTGATTTGGATACCTTTTATTTCTTTTTCCTGCCTGACTGCTCTAGCTAGGTCTTCTAATACAATGTTGGATAATAGTGGTGATAGAGGGCATCCTGGTCTTGTTCCTGATCTCAGAGGGAAGGCTTTCGGTCCCTCCTCATTGAGTAAGATTCTGGCTATGAGTTTTTTATATATGCCCTTTATCATTTTGAGGAAGTTATCTTTGATTCCAACCTTTTGCAGTAGTTTTATCAGAAAAGGATGCTGAATTTTGTCAAATGTGTTTTCAGCATCAATCAAGATGATCATGTAATTTTTTCCCTTTTGATTTGTTAATGTGCTATATTACATTGATTGATTTTCTTGTGTTGCATCACTGTGTCAATTTGAAACTATTAGGTACTCCAGAAAATCCATGTTTTAATCCGATCCAATTTTGTGGGGGCAGCCATTTCTTTTAATTCTGATTCAATATTGCAGGGCAGAAACTTTTGATTATATTAGCTCTATGGAGATGTGGCATGTCCAGTAGTGGGTTTGGCCTTTTGAGTAGATGGAGATGTGATCTGCCCATTCAAAGTAAGTCTTTATTAGTTTACTAGAGTCCTTGAAACAGGGGTAGAATTTTGGAGAAACCTCAAATGTAGATGCTTGGAGAACAGTTGCTTCAGAAGCTGACAGAGACATGTATGTTTGGAGATGCTTGGCATGCCAACAGAGAGAACAGGTGCCTAGACACAGGCAGAAAGAGAGAGACAGAGATGTCACCATGTGCCTTCCCACGAGAGGCTGAGCAAGCCAGAACCCAGAGTTGTGTTATGGAGAAACTAAGTGAAGGCCCACAGATGCTTAGAGAGGAAACCACTGGCATCAGAAGCTAGAAGCAGTGAACCAGGAACAAGGACCAACAGATGCCAGCCATATGACTTCCAAGATCAGCCTTCCTTGAGCCAAGGCATCTTTGGATGCTTTAGTTTGGACATATTTATGGCCTTAGAACTGTAAATTTGTAATGTATTAAATTCCATTTTTAAAACCATTCCATTTCTGGTATATTGCATTCTGGCAGCTTAACAAACTAATACAACCACCCTTGCATTCCTGGTATAAACTCCACTTGGTCATGGTGTATAATTCTTTTAATTTGTCACTGGATTAAATTTGCTAGTATTTTGTTGAGAATTTTTGCATATGCATTCACTAGGGAAATTGGCCTGTAGTTTTCCTCTCTTGAAGTATCTTTTCCTGGTTTTGGTATTAGAGTAATATTAGCTCTACCAAATGAGTTAGGTAGTATTTTGTTTCCCTCAATTTTTTGGAAGAGTTTAAGCAAGACTGGTGTTCTTTTTGGAATGCTTAATAAAATTGTGAAGCCTGTGAAGCCATCTGCTTATGATTGGTTTATTGAGATCTTCTATTTCATCTTGAGTAAGTGTAGGTTGTTTGTGTGTTTCTAGGAATTTGTTCATTTCATCTAAATTGTCTAGTTTGTTGGTATATTGTTGTTCAGAGTATCCTCTTATGTCTTATGATGTCAGAGTATCCTCTTATGTCTTATGATTTTTAAAAAAATTTCTTCAGGGCCCATGGTAAAGTCCCCACTCTCATTTCTGATTTTGTTTATTTGCATCCTGTCTCTTTTTTTTCTTTGCCAGCATCACTAGGGGTTCATCTGGATTATTGATTTTCTCATACAATTAACTTTTGGATTTATTGATTCTTTCTAATTTTTTTTTGGTTCTCCAATTCATTTAATTCTCCTTTAATCTTTGTTATTTCTCTTCTTCTATTTTCTTTGGGGTTAGCTTGCTGTTCTTTCTCTAGTTCCTCCAGGTAAGCAGTTACGTCCTCAACTTCTGCTCTTTCTTCTTTTTTAATATAGGCATTTAGGGCAATAAATTTTCCTCTCAGCACTGCCTTTGCGACACCCTATAAGTTCTGGTATGTTGTATTCTCATTTTCATTCATCTCTGGTTATTTATCAATTTCTTCTTTGACCCACTGATTGTTTAAGAGCGCATTATTTAATCTCCACATATTTGTGAAAGTTCTGGTTCTTTGGTGGTTATTGATTTTCAGCTTCATTTCATTGTGATCTGAAAAAGTGCTTTGGATAATTTCAATCTTATTAAATTCATAAAGGCCTGTTCTGTGCCCCAGCGTATGATCTATCCTGGAGAACGTTCCGTGAGCACTAGAGAAGAATGTATATCCTGGTGTTTTGGAGTGTCTTGACCTATATATGTATGTCTGTTAGGTCTAGTTCATTTATCCAGTTATTTAACTTCTCTAATTCCTTGTTGGTCTTCTGTCTGGTTGTTTTATCTATGGAGGAGAGTTGAAGTCTCCCACTATTATTGTTGAAATATCTGTCACTCCCTTCAATTTTGCCAATGTTTGCCTCATGTACTTTGGAGCTCCTTGATTGGGATCATAAAGATTCATGATTGTTATTTCTTCTTGGCGAATTGTCCCTTCTATTAATATGTAGTGTCCTTCCTTGTCTCTTATGATGTCTTTACATTTGAAGTCTATTTTGTCTGATATTAGTAAAGCTACTCCTGCTTTCTTTTGATTACAGCTTGCATGAACATTTTTTTCCATCCTTTCACTTTCAATCTATTTGTATCCTTGTATCTAAGATGAGTCTCTTGACAGCAGCATATACCTTGATTACATTTCTTAATCCATTCTGCCAATCTGTAGCTTTTAATTGGTTAGTTCAGTCCATTAACATTCAAAGTTATTAACGTAAAAGCATTTCTTGAATCTACCATCTTGTCCTTTTGTTTTTATTTGTCAGATTTATATATTCTTTCCCCTTCCTCTCTCTCTCTCTTTTTTTTCTTTTGCATGAGCAGGCATGCAAAAAATCAGGAATCGAACCCAGGTCTCAGACATGGCAGACAAAAATCCTGCCTGCTGAGCCACTGTTGTACCACCCTCCCCTCTTGCTCTTTTTATCCTATAAATTACCTTTACTGGTACTCTTCAATGCTAAGCTGTCCTCCAGACCTCCCTCTCCTGACCTTTTTTTTTTTAGTTGGCAGAACTCCCTTAGGTATTTCTGGTAGGGCAGGTCTCTTGTTGACAAATTCTCTCTGCATTTGTCTGTCTTTGAAAATTTTAATCTCTCCCTTATTTTTTGAAGGACAACTTGGCTAGATAAAGAATTTTGGACTGGTAGAATTTCTCTTTCAGGATCTATAATATATGACATTACTGTGGCACGCTGGGGTGCTGGGTGCGGGGCACAGGGGTGAGTGGTGCAGTGCGGCTTGCTTCCTCATCCCTGCCACCCTGCCTGTGCGCTCCAGAGGCTCCAGCCTCCTTAAGAAAAGGGCAGTGAGGAACTCTGTGCACTAGCTGATGTTTTCTATGAGCTGGGAAAGCAAGTTTTCAGGCTTCTGAATTCCCCAAATGAGCTCTGGGATGTGGAGCTGAGGCAGCTGATCTCCCAAGCTAGCTGCAGGGGCAGGCACTTTCCTGGGTGTGGCCTCTTATTCCTGGCGGAATCATGATGGAGCCTGCTCACACCATTCTCTCTGTCCCAATTTCTCTGCTTTTTCATCCAAGACTTCCCTATATAGTGTAGAAGACCTCTCTGGTTACTTGTACCCTGGAATTGCTGTCTCAGTTGTTTTCCTGTCACTTCTCTAGTTCTGTGGAGCAGGGATGAATTTAGCTTATCCTATTCTGCCAGCTTCCCGGAAGTCTCCCTACAGGTAAAATTTTTAGCACACTAAATTTGCATGGCTATTTGATTAACATCTAATTCTACTGACTCTGACTTCTTAGGATAGAGACTGTAATTGTTCAGAGCTGTATTCCCAGGACTTAGCATGGTGCCTGGCACATAGCAGGAGCTCAAAATGTATTTTTCAAATGAATGAATAAGGCTGTAATCTATAGAGAATTAGGAGAATAATTGAAAATGCAGGCGGGTCCTTTAACAGGATCCAGAATGCATTCTTCTTAAACCTCTAGAGCAGGGATTGGCATTTTTTTTTTTCTGTGAAGGGCGAGAGAGTAAATATTTTCGATTTGTGGCTTCATATGGTTTTGTTGAAATTATTCAACTTCACCATTGCAGCACTGAAGCCATAGATGATATGTGAATGAATGAGCATGGCCATGTTTCAACAAAACTTTACAGACACCGAAACTTGGATTTCAGGTCATTTTAATTTTCATTTGTCACAAGATATGCTCATATTTCACAAATATGATTCTTTTGATTTTTCCCCTAACCATAGTTAAAAATGTGACAATCAGTCTTAGGTCGTGGGCTGTACAATAGCAGGTAGTAGGTCAGGTGTGGCCTTTGGGCACATTTTCCTGACCCCTGCTCTAGAGTAAACCCATATCTTTGCCTTTCTAGTTACCTGGGATCAAAGTCATGTTTTCATCACCATTTGTAGATTGGCAGCTGACAGAATGGAGAATGAGAAAAGACCCAGAGTTATTACCTTATTTCAAAAAATGAAAAGATGCCTTTAAGAAAAAAAAAGAGAAAACACTTTTCTCAGAGGTTGCCAAGTGATTCTGCCATCCCTCAGTCCTTTACTTGTCATCTCCCTCCCTCCCTATTAAAATGAAAACTTAGGCGCTCAAAAGTGCATCTTATGACAAGCGTATCATCACCCCAAATTGCATAATAAAGAAAGAAAACACACACTCGCGCACCCTGCTGTCTCTGTGTCGTTCATATATCAAGGTCCCGGCCAGGTGGATGCCGCATGGCTTGTCTACCACACAAATGCAGGTGTGTGGTTTCACCAACATTACCGCGAAACCAGAAAAACAAAGCAAAACAAACAAAGGCCTCTGCTTTGCAATATTTGTTAACATAAAGCCATGTGGACACACTTTTTAATCTGTCAGCAGACAAACCCTGGAAGATAGCCCACACTGTCAGCATGTCAACTTGTTCTTGTTCACTGACATGGAAATATTAATTTATTGGAAGGGATGTGTATCAATAGAGTGCTGAAAAGAAGGTGCCGGTGTGTGGCCCTGGCACGGACCGTCATCAACTGGAGAAGCGAGTTGAGAGACGATGAGAAGCAGGCGCCTGAGCTGTGTGAGGTGGCAGAGGTATTTCCCTTGTTTTTGCTTACAGAGTGAAGAATTGTAGGCACCATATACTCTGGAGTTGCAAGGGAACTGGAAAGATCATTTAATTCTGTCTTGGGTACTTGGGAACCCAGCTAAGTCATTTTCTGGTCTCTACTTGAGATTGATGGTCCTCAAGTTGCCTCAACTGTCCTCAGATAGCTTTCTTTAGCTGAGCACTTCTGAGTGTGAGCCCTCTTCCATGGTTCAGCTGTTTGAGAAGCCCACCTGTGTAAATGCTGTGTCTACCTGACCACAGCTCTCAGGCCACCTTATTCCAAGCCACCAGCATCTCTCGACTGAATTTCCACCCTAACTGGTGTCCCTGCTTCTGCTCTTGTTCCCATAATTCTCCAAGTAGCAACCTGAGTGATCTTTGGAAAGCAGAGATTAAATCATATCACTTATCTACTTAATATCCTCCAAGGGCATCCATGCCCTTGGGTCCCCTTTCCTCTCTGGCCTCCTCTTGAAATGCACCCACTCCCCACCTACTTCCCATGAGAGGCTGATGGGGATTTTTGGTAGTTAGAACTTGGGGCTTTACTGGCATTTAATGGGAGGAGAGGCCAGGGTTGCTACATATACCCAAATGTATGGAACAGTCCTATACAGTATTGCTGGTAATCCCCATTGAGAGATACAGCACCGTGACTCACCTTGCTTTTCCTTCCACCAGGAATGCTCTCCAACTGCTTCACATGGTTTGGAGCTCAACTTCAATGTCACCTTCTCCAAGAGGCTTTCCCTCACCAGAAAATATCCACTTGTCCACTCCCTTTCCCATGAATCTGTAAAATACTCTTGCATAGCATTATCACTATTTGATTTCTTTTAACCATCTGTTGATTTGCTTGTTACCTCCCACTAGAACATATGCTTTGTGAGAGTAAGGACTGTGTCAGTATGCCCAGGACACAAAGCAGAAGCTGGCATAGTGTAGATACTCACATATAAATGCTGGTTGAATCATGAGCCCTGAAGCTTAAAATTCATGGCACGTTGGGGGTCAGGACAGAGGAAGAGAAAAGACAGGGAAAGGGACAGGGCAGGGAGAAGATGGAGCTGGGGAAATGGGGCTAGAGATGTAAGAAGGCACTGGCAGGGTAGGAGATATAACAGCACCTGGACTCTCAAGACTGAGAAGCACAAAACAGGAGTATGAAGATTCCTGGAAGAACTTTTTTGGTGCAGCAACTGTTCCACTCTTCTTCTTTGAACAGGGCTTGTGGAGTTCGATATCTCCAAGATGGTGGAGTCTAGAAAGCAGAACTAGCTTCCCTAAGGTTTAGAGAAACTGGTGGACGATACATTACCCTCAATGAGTTTTACAGAAACCAGAATCGGGAGCTATGTAGGGGACAGCCCAAAGTATAAAGTTGACATGTAAAGAAGGACAAGCCACCTCCCACGGAGTACCCCTTTCTTGCTGTGAGAGCCTGGACATTGGGCAGGACTTCTGGATTTCTCCAAAGCGTGGCCATCCTTGCTTTTTAGGGATTTATCTCTTCCTCAGAGTCAGAACATAGATTCAACAAGTGACAACAAGGACCTTCAAATTAAATCAATTGCAAGGACATATGATAGTAAAAACAATCTTTTTCATGCCAGTTGCAGCCTTTCCTTTCCTCTCAAAGGTCCTTTATTTCACTTAGTTTGCTTATATAGTTTCCTTTTCTATCTTGCCGAACTTTGGAGGCAAAAGGCACTGTTTTCAGTGGGGCGAGAGATGGCCTGTGCTGTAATTCTACCTCCCCTGCTAATTTGCTGGGTGACCTTTAGTGTTTTACTTAACCTTGTAAGGGCCTCAATTATTCCATAGAAAATTCGACAAGAATATGTTACACCATGGGGGACTGGTGAAAGTGAAAGAATGGAATAATATATGTGGGAACACATTGAGGGACTTTCTGTCTCGTCTTTCTTTTTACTTAGTTTTGTTGTTTCAACTCTCTCCTTGAGGCCTTTTCTCACTGGGCAGCCCCCTCACTTTTCTTGTTTCCGTTCCCTAGTAGGGGTTTTTCCCAACTTCAGTACTTCACATAACAACTTCACAGTTTGTGATATATTTGAGTAACCCTTACACAATTATTTGCTTAATATTATCTTTAAAGCAATTCATTTTAAAATTTAAATTCATTAATTAAGATCGGCATCACTGTATAACAATGGAAGTGTAGGTTTAAGTGTACTTTTTTCTACTTATGAAAATTTTTAAAAGTAAAAACAGTCCCTGTGGAGTCCTGGTTTAAGCACACCTTCCTCTGAGGCACCTCTCCTAACCTATAAACCAAGTCAGTTGTCCCTGTTATATCACTGCTTTCTTTTTGGTGACATGCTCTGCAGCCTCCTGTAATTCTCTTATCATCTCTGTCTCCTCCAAGAGAACGTAAACTCTGATAGGGCAGAAGGGCTGTTTGTACATCCAGGGTCTAGTTTAGTGCCTGGCACATAAAACATACTCAAAAAGTATACAAAAAAGAAGTTCATTTATGTACCCAACTAAGCCTGTCTTGAGACCAGTAGTGGAAAGTTGCAGTGCACGATACCTTGTCCTCTTGGCTTTAGTCCAAGGCTTTCCAATCTAGGGATATTTGTGGAACCTGTGGGTTCCATTTTAGAACAAGTTAGGAGCTAGTTAGGAGGGAAGACCCTACTTGAACGGACCCAAAATTTTAAGGGAGTGAAATGCTTAAAGCTATGGAATTCTCAAAGGTATGAGCTCTTGAGATAATTGGCAACTTAATTTTCTATCCCCCAGAACTTCTCCCACATAAATTACATGTTTTTCCCCAGAAAATGTTTTGTTCATGATGATACCTGGGGAGTACTTAAATCTCCGTGGGTTTCAAAGAGGTCTTATACCTTATTTGTACCTGTTGTTCCCTTGACCTCTCACATCTGGTTCTGGTCTAAGTTTACACAAGTTTCTGCTGAACATCTGAGAAACAGCGACTGTGCAGGCATTGTAGAGGCCTTGGCAGGTGTCTGGCTTCACATGGGTACTGAGACCTTGACAGTGGTTTTCTAGAAAAATGATGTGCTCCTTATCTATTTGCTAATTCCTTCCACATATCACAAGACTTTTCTGTAAATTCCCATCAGTCTTGACAAAGTTATCTTGTAGACTTATGTAGTGATTTTGATGGCTGCACAAAGCTGTTTGTCTTGTTCAGAACTAAATTAATAACACCATGATGGCACCTACTTTAGCACCAAACTTCTTAAACTCTCCTAATATACTAATCAGCATGTCAGGGAAATATATATATATTTTTTCTGGATAAAGACAAGCTTGGTGAAATGGATTAGACATTCACATGGCATTGCATAATTCAGCATGCCAGCATCGTGCATATGATTTGCATTAATAGCCTGTGCTGGAAGCTGCTGCTCATAGGTTTCTCTCATTAGGTCGAATGTGGAAGATTCCAGACTGTCAATCAATTACAGTAATTTCCTTTTCCATATTTATTCCATCACTGTCATTGACAGCTACCATTAAGTGACATTAATACAATACAATATCATCTTACATTTTTACAGAGCATCTCAGGGTGCCTAACCTTTCCTCTCCAGCCAAGAAATCCCATTATGAAGGAAATAGTACTCTCCTCTCTAGGTAGAAAATATGCTGTCACTCCCTTGGAAACTGTGGGGGTTTTCCTAGAATCTCTAGAGATGTTCCTTACTTTGGGGAGGGTGTTTATTTTTTTCATTTGCAGAGTGGGAGTGCCTAATGGGCAGGGATGACTTTCCAGGGAATGCTCTTGAGTACGTTCCCTCCACTCAGCCTTGATTTAGAACGTGTTTAAAGGCAGGGCCACTGGGAACGTTTGTGGAGGACTCTGCTTTCTTAGAAGGGAGCAGTTGCCACATGCGACTGTTTTGCAACAACTGCTCTCTCCACGCCTCCCTGCCTGGCCTGCCTTTTGCATCATCACTGGAAATACAATTATTCACCGTGACTCAGTAGAACGGGGCTAAGCCCTCTTTTGTCAGACAGATTAGCATTTGTGCCTAGTTGCCAGAGCTGGTATATTCTCTCTTCCCCTTCTCTCCTTATTCCTAAAATTAGGGATTATCACAGTTACTGCTAGAGAAGCCATCTCTTGTCCAGGTTTCATGGACTGAACATCTGGAATCCTCCCTTGCTCAGTTTTGGAAGGTACGCTAGTAGGGTTTCCAGATAAAATGCAAGATACCCAGCTGAATTTGAATTTCAGATAAACAACACATCTTTTAGTCTAATATGTCCCAAATATTGCATGGGGTATACTTGTAAAAATTACTCGTTATTTATCGGAATCTCAAATTTAACTAGGCATCTTGAACTCTTATTGGCTACATCTGGCAACTCTTCCCAGCAGGTGAGTCAAAGTCCCAAGGACCACACTGATCAAACCACTGAGATCCTAGGAGAAATCAAATCAAAGGAATTCATTTTCTTTAGGCCTAGTGTTTGCAAAATGCTGTGTTCACAGCTGTGGGTGATACAAAACAGTATCAGAGCCGGTGGGAAAATGGAATAGGTAGAGGGGTTATGGTGTCAGTGCAATAAAGTTTAGCTCAATAACTATAGAAAAACAAGCTAATAAAGAAAAAAATAGGGTGGCCACGGTGACTCAGCAGGCAGAGTTCTCGCCTGCTGTGCTGAACACCCTGGTTTGATTCCCGGTGCCTGCACATGTAAAAATTTAAAAAATAAAAAATAAAACAGCAAAACAACATTTGATTTTTTCTGGTGTAGAAAAACATGTCAGTTAAAAAAAAAACCACATTTCATTGTTTCTGGTAATTTTATTTTTGTATGACCTTTGGTGAATTGGGAGAAGAGTGGAGAGGCTCTTTCATACCCAGGAGAAGAGTGGAGAGACTGGAAAACAAAGCTTTCTGATAGGCAAGAAATACTTGTGGGTGGACTATTTGCCTTAGACTTTTATTGCTGGGGCAAAGCACACACCATCTTGATTAACAATTCAAAGAGAGAATGGAAGGGACAATCAGTATTTCTGGAATGGATGATGGACATATTTTTGCAGGGGAGTGCATAATCAAAGATATATTACCAAGACTATTGGGGGAGCGTTGTGCAAGAGAACAGGGAAGATAAGGTCCCTTGGATAACTGGATAGTTGATAAAAATCAACTATCTGCCCTGATGGGGTTGCCGTTGACCCAATAGCTATACTGGACCACCCAACACTGACGTCTCCCTCCCCCGTGACCCAGCAACAAGTAGCTCAGGGTGTCTTGGGCACTCATGATTATTGAGCAGATATCTTGGTGTGCTGATTCTTCTGAGAACTGGGGGAAAAATTATATGCTAGGTGGGGGTCTGTGGCCCAAACAACAGGACAGATTTGTGGTAGAGAGGGGGCAGCATTAAAAAAAAGTGAATTAGAGAGAAAGTAGAGGAGCTGGGTATCAGTGAGTCATTGCATTTGTTGCTGATCATTCAATATTTACGTGGTCAGGGCTAGGCATTGCCTTGTGTTCAGTGGCCACTATGCACCACGGAGTTTTACTTATATTATTTGCAAGACCAACTTTATCTTCTTTCTTTCTTTTTTTTTTTTTTTTACCTTGAGTCCATGCTTTTTAATTTAATTTTTTAAACATAACAACATACAAAAATGAACATTCTTACCATATGATCATTCCATTCTTGGTATGTCTTCTTTAAATGACTCCTCAAGCAGTTAAACTTGCTCAAGATTGTAGTGCAATCAAGGGCAGAGCCAGGATTTGAGAACAGGTCTTTCTTGCTCCAAGACTTGTCCTTGTTCCACTTCCCAAACCAGCTTGTCTCCATATTGTAAAGCTACTCTGCAAATTGCCCATCCATTCTCTCAGATGTGCATGTTAGGACACTGAGGTACATAGCTTTCAATGTATGACTTTCATGTGTGTGTATTGTATTTTGTTTTGGTTTGTATTTTATTATTGTATTTGTTTTCTATTTTATTTTATTACGAGAAGAAATTTATGGTCTGGCAATCATTATATTCCCAGATTGGTATTCAGCATACATGATAATGAGGATCTGTGATATAATTTAATTGCAAAAGGATAAAGAAAGATGTAGACGCTTCTATCTTTTAACTTCTGGAAAAAACTATATTTAAGATAGTGGCAATGGGACCATCTGGTGGTTTGGTGAAAAAGTTAACCATAATATTTTACAAAAAGAAGTTCCTACAGGAAGAAACAGCAACAGCAGGAAGGAAATACATGGGCTATTCCAAAAGATACCTTGGTTCATTTCTGAGGAGGGTCAGATGTGTTTGAAAATCTGGGAGGAGAAAAAGATATCAGAGCTGCAACTGGTCTTTGTGGTATAGTTGCTCGGGCATTTGGGGAAAATGAAGGCGCTGATACGCACGTGATCAACCTTAGGCTGTCACCCCCACTCAACCTGTTGGGAAACCAAGAAAGAGTGAGAGACTCAAGAATTTGAAAATTGAGGAAAAGAAGATACTGGATCCACAAATCCCCCCACCAGTGTCCTTTTTATCCTCAGGTTTTCCATGCCTTAAAATAAATCATTACTAAGTAGCCAATACAAGGGGAATTTCTTCAGCCTTGAAGCAGGACTCTGCTTGTATTTGCATGTCCCTCAAAGAAAATCACTCCAGAAGGTACTCATGAGAATGCAGAAATTACTAGGAAAAATGAAGAGGGAACTTACATCTCATAAATGCTCAGAATTCCACTCTCCCAATCACCATTAGGAACTTCTTTCTAATTCTGTTCCCAGCTGTTTGTCTTTTAAACCCTCTGCTCAATAGATTTTTTTTTTTTTTCTGCATGGGCAGGCACCGGGAACTGAACTGGGTCTCCGGCATGGCAGGCGAGAACTCTGCCAGCTGAGCCACCGTGGCCCGCCCCATTTTGGAGGATTCATGCCTTCTACCCACTGTTCTTTTACAGATGAATTTAGCTTTGCCTCTCCTCTCTCATTCCTTGGCACTAGCCCACCCACAGGCCCTGGACACTCAGCCTTAGAGCAGGCTTAACAAAACGTTCTCTCCTTCTTGCAAGGGATTCATGCAACAACTGCTAAGAAAAATGAGATTTTCTTTGTCCTGCTACAGGAACATAATTTATCAAAGAACAATATCTGGCAAAGTTTCTCATGTGCTTTTTGGTTTCTTGATTTTTAGATAGTGTGCTGGCTTCTTATCGAAGGCTAGAGGTTGGGCTTGGTGACAGTGGAGATGAATAGATTGCTGTCCAGTCATATTTTTAGGATGACATAAATTCTTCCCCTACTTTTGAGGGAATCTTTCCAAAGCATTCTGAATTGATATTTACCCAGTAGCTGGAAAAGAAACTTTTTTTTTTTTAAACTTTTCTAGCCGTGGGAGTGGCCAGCTATTTTCCTTCCTTTCTTTTGTTTAGGGGCTGCCCCTCCTGGGAATTTCCCAGCATCTCTTGTGGAGACCACTTTCACCTTGTGATAAGAATTCCTTTATGTCCACACTAAATGTCAGATTCTGAGATCTTAGAACTACTACCTTAACTCTTGGATCCTAATATTATTTGTTGCTAGCACTTTTGTGGACACAGATTTAATGGCTGCCCTGTCCAGGGTCTCTAGGCTGGTGAGCTGGAAAAGTTTGCTCAAAAGTTACCTTAGAAGCTCTTTTCTTCCTTATGACAATGTACCCTACTGCACTTTTGTGTTACTTTCGAATGAATGGTGCTCAGTAAGATCATGTTTTCCGAAATAAAAATCTGGCTCGATGTGTACTTGGCAGGTACTAGGCTACCCAAAATATTTGTTAAATAAATCTAGGAAATTCGGGATGTGCTGTTCCTAGTTTTCAGACCAGTGCAGGGCACACCTTTCTAGAGATCATTGTATTTTGCTGCTCATTATTTTTTAATTCCCTTAAGACCTGTTTTTTTTTTTTTTTTTATCATTTTCCAAATCTCAATGAGTTATTTTCTCCTTATGACTCATCTACCTGTGATATTCTTTGAACACCCCATCATTAAATATTTTAATCAGTAATTCTGCTCTTGCCCAAGAATTTAGTCTCTGCCTTCTCACCTCACTCATTTCTATGTGCTCCTTCTTTCCCAATATTTCTTCCTAGGTCAGGCATTTTTGCCTGCCATCTTTCTTTCTCTCATTGATGTATGTCACATCCTAAGGAGCTTCAGCTGTTACATCCACCCTCTCCCCTCCAAGGACCTTCCAGTAGCTACTGCTGCCAAATCTACTCCATGTCTTCACGTTCACTGTGCTTCATTTCTATCCTTGTCATTCAGGAGTAACAGTTCAATGATCTTTCCCCTCCTTTGTCCACTGAGTTCATTTGCAATTTACAATCCAAACAGTTTCTGGTTGTCAGCTTGTCTGACAGTAACCTTTTATATTTACTCTGCTGTCCTTCCTCCAAATCTTCCCTGTCACCTTTGATCCCTGGAGTTGTCAGTATCCATCCCAAATCGTTTCTCTTTCTTCTTTTAAAATTTCTCTCTTCCTTTCTTTCCTCCTTTCCCTCCCTTTCTCCTCCCCTAGTTTCTTCCTTCCTTCCTTTCTTCCCTCCCCCCCACCCCTACTGTCCTCTCCCTGTCTCTCTCTCTGAGTTCCTGGCTCATCTTTCTTCCTGCGGTCCCCTCTCTCTCCTTTATTTAGAAATACTAGTTAGCAAGAAGTTGCAAAGATAGTACAGAGAGGTGCCATATATCCTTCACCCAATCTCCCCTAGTGGATTATGCTATAATAACAAAACCAGGAGGTTGGTTTTGGTGCAATGTCTGTCTATAGTTCTGAGGTTTTAATTACATGTGTTACACATGGGTAATTCCATCATATTAAAAGGGCTCTCCCTTTATAATCACACTCACCTCCTCTAACTCCCCCCTCCCCCAACCCTTACCCCCTGGCAATCATTAATCTGCCCTAATAAAGCTCTGTAATTTTGTCATTTTGAGCATGCTATATGTATGGGGTTATATAGTACATGATCTTTTGTGATTGGCTCTTTTTACTCAATGTAATGCCCTTAAGGTCCATCCATGCACTTACATGTATCAATTGTTCATTTATTTTTACCATCGAGTAGTACTCCAGGGTACTGAAGGACCACAATTTACATAAACATTTACATAAGCATTTACCTATTGAAGGACATTTTGGTTGATTCTAGTTTAGCACTTACAAATAATTTTGCTTTCTCTTCCTAGTTTTCTTCCACGTTGCTATTCTAACCAGTGTTTGCAGGAAAAGAAAGTCTTTTGGAAGAGAAGGACTTACCCATTGGTTTTTTTGCCTAATTGAGTCTTAAGTCAAATCAGAGTGATTGACAAAGTAGATAAACTGTTTTCTTTCCAGAAACAGCTTTGGTTTTTGGCATTTGGACTTAAACCTCCTGTTCCAATTCTTGTTTGCCAGTAAAATGCCCTGCCTGAGGTTAATGTTCCAATGTAAATTTTAATCACAAAGGAAATCAGTTTCGATGTTTTAAGTTAGGATGTTAATTTAAAATGACTACATTGTTACCAGGGTTTTGGTTTCTATTCAGGAAAGCCTTCAAGTTATTTCTGGCAAAACGTATTGAAACTAGTGGCCTTTAGAACTCAGTACTCAAGGGAAACAGGACAAGCCGAGTTTCAGCTGTTTGACTTGCAGGCTGGGTCACCAAGCGGCGTTTGCTAAAGACAAAACAGAAATCATCACAGGCGTGTTTTCCGAATGAGTTTAAGGTTCAGTACTTTGTTAGTCCTGCCTGTTTTTAAGAGGAAGCTCCGAGCACCGGCTGGGTTAGCTTTATCTTCATTTTAGTAAATGAGTTGATTTGCCTGACATTTTTGGCATGCAGCAATGAAGGTTGTCATAGGTTTCCCTTCTGTGAGGAACTTGGCTTCATTTTATGTTTGAAAATTTCACATATTTGCATAAAGCCCAAGTTGAGGTGATTATGTAGCAGAGAAATAAATGTATAAATATTTAAATATTACTGGATACTTTACAGTCTTTAGGGGTGAAAGGGAGGGGGTAACATAGAAGCTTGGACTGGCACATCAGAAAACATCTTTTTTTTCTCTTAAAGTAGTCAGGAAATTAAAAACTTTTATAATTAAAATGATCATCAGATTTTTTTTTTCCTATTTTCTGAAGTTTCTAGGTATTCTTTGTTTTGTTGAGGCCATTCAGCTTTAGATAACATTTTGGATAACGTTTCTTCCAGCTCACAATTTGAATGTTCTTTAATACCTGGGAGATGATGATGCCTCCAATTTATATAGCCTCTACGTGGAGGAACTGAAAACACTTTGTGCACTTTATCTGATGAATCCCTGATTCCCCTCCAGGCAGGCAGAGGAAAGGGGCTGTAGTCAGGCCCAGTGGGTGTATGACAGGCACTGAGTCACCCAGTGAATCACTGGCAAACCTGGGAGAGTTCTTTGCGCCAGGCTAGTGTTCTCAAACCAGTTATTTTCATAACATTCCAAGGTCTCTTCAAGTGTCTCATGAGGTTACTGTAAGATTCACCAATCAAATTTGAAGGGCATTTAACTGCAAAAGCAAAAGGACACAAACACTAATTTTGGGGGAGTTTCTGGGGGGATGTTATAAAAGAGGTCACTCTAGGGCATGGTTGTACTCAAGAAAGTTTGAGACGGCTTCCAGCTGCAATTGAGGCAACTTCTGATGGGCCAAACCCAAGAACTGGGCACTTTAAGGGGAAGCAGAAGGGAAATCCAGGGGTCTCTTTCTCTAGGGAAATTCCCTGGTCAGAGTGCTCAGCCTTCTTCCTTAAGTCTTAAGAGAACCTGCTGCAGTCTCATGTTCTGGCAATCAGAATTCCTTATTAATCAGTCCTTCTACCCATCTGCAATGTAAAGACTGGTAACAGTAATGATGACTGGGCTGTGAAACACCATGAACTGGCCCTGGATGATCAAAGACAAAATTTAAGTGTTGATTACATCTCTGGTGTTCATTCCATTATACCCCATTTGAGTCCTTTGGACAGTGGCAATGTGTGACTATCCAGGGCAAGGTAGCTCATTGTTTGGTCTTGCTGGGCCCTGGAATTCCCAGTTATGATACCTACTATGTGGGGTATTTATAACCGATTCTACCATCTAGAGACCCACTGGAACCTGGCGTTTGGCACACAAAGTATTGGAGGATCAATGCCAGGGACCTGGGACAGATACTGCTCCAAGCTGAAAACCAAGAGGAAGCAAGAAGAACTAATATTCACTGAGCAGCTAGTATGGGCCAAGTACCGTGTTAGGGCTCTACCCCTGTTGTTTCCTTTGTCACTGAGAAATGACACTTGACAACAAGTGACAGAAGCCTCACCAGGGAAGGTCCTGTATTAGTTAGGATGCTTGCATTGACAATTAATAGAAATGCTGAAGGACTGGCAATGGTGGCTCAGTGGCAGAATTCTCACCTGCCATGCCGGAGACCCAGGTTCCATTCCAGGAGCCTGCCCATGCTGAAAAAGCAAACAAACAACAAAAAAAGAAATGCTGAAAATGACCCAAGCAATAGGGACATTTATCCTTCTAGGAGAGGTTGATCTAGTGGTTCGGTGATATTCTCAAGGACCCAGGAATGTCCATTTCTACATGTGCAATGTCAGCTTAAGCCAAAGGCTGGCTCCCCTGTGGGCCTAGGAAGATTGCCTGTAGCGTTAGTACTAGTGCTCCCTTATTATTGTGAAAGCAAGAAGAAATGAAAGAGAGCTGGTGTTTTGGTTTGCTAAATGCTGCTGGAATGCAATATACCAGCAATGGAACAGCTTTTAAAAGGAATGTTTTAAGTCACAAGTTTACAGTTCTAAGGGCATGGAAATGTCCAAAGTAAGGCATGCAAGGAAAGTTATCTTGACTTAAGAAAGGCTGATGGGCCCAGAGCACCTCTGTCAGCTGGGAAGGCATGTGGCTGGGATCTGATGGGGTCTTTGGCTTCTGGTTTCAAGCAGCTTCCCTGGGGGCATTTTCTTTCTGCATCTCCAGATGTCTGGGTCTCATGTTGGCTTTCTTTTTGGTTCAGTTGACTCTGTAGCATCTCCAAAATGCTTCCCCTTTTAAAGGACTCCAGTAAACTAGTCAAGCATACCTTAAATGGGCAGAGTCACATCTCCATCTAATCAAAGGTTTTGCCCACAACTGGGTGTGTCACATCTCCAGGGAAACAATCCAATCAAAAGGTCCCACCCACAAATGAGTATGTCACATTGCCATGGGAACAGTCCAATCAAGGTTTCCACCCACAACATTAAATCAGGATTAAAGAACGTGGCTTTTCTGGGGTATACGGCCATTTCAAACAGGCACAGGTGGTGTCCAGAAGTTCTCCCAGAAAAACAATGAATCTCATTTCCCAGAAGCCCTTTAGTACTTCCTGCTCATTGGCCAGAATTGGGTCACATGATCAACCTTCAACTCTGACAAGGAGAAAAATGTCCTTATAGGTCTAGACAAATCAAACTACACTCTTGAAGCTGGGGAAAGATTTAGTTGGCTGCCTGGGGGAGAAAGACATTCAAATGGAAATCTAGCTTTTGGTAAGAAGGAGAGAAACTGAGCTATACAGAACTGAAATTGGGTTTGAGATTTGATTTATAAGGTAATGATATAATATTTATATGACATATCAAAAAGATAAAACTACTGCTTTTACAGAGGAAAGCAATAATTATCTGGAATGTCAGTTCAAACCTCACTCCTAAGCGCCAGTCTTACATTTCAAACTGCTTACTGGAAACCTCGACCTGATTACCACGTTTAAAATGGCATCTGTCATCTTTTTGGTCCACCTCATCAAACACACACTTACTCACTGGTTTGTTCAGTGACACAGTCATATACACAGAAACAAATTGGAAAAGTTTCTGACAATCTTTTATACCCCCACATATCAGGGTTAATCTTAGAAGTTTTTTCCCCATAAAAGGATGAATGATTTGGAGGATAGCTGGCAAAGTGAAACTTGATATAAATGTATTTGGAACCTTCTTGAAGCAAGTTTCAAGGTGTCTATGTCTTTTATGCATATTTCATTTTATTTGAGTCAACTGCAGCACCCAGAAAGGGTGATACCAAATGCACAATTTTAGTCTTTGTGTTTTTCTTCTGGGGAAAATATTTGAGAGTGAGGGAGGCAGCTGAAGCTTAGAGCAAATGTCTGACTGAAAGATGAACAGGCCAGGAATTTCGTCTGGTGAAATTCTTGACAAGATTGCTTTGGACATAGGTGACAGAGAGTGTTGGTAGGACTTAACAAGTTCTCTACAGTTTAAACCGGCTTCACGTGGTTGTATTATGAATGCCGTGCAGAGTTCTTCCCATCTTAAGTGTAAATATGGCATTTTAACACTTTGCTACCAGACTTCAGTCAACCTAGAGCATGAACTCTTTAAACCAGGCTCTAGCCCAGCTTGCCAAATAGATTTGCTGTAGGAAAAGCAACGAACGTAGTTGAAGTTTGGCCTATTCTTGTTTATAGCCCAGATGTAAGGTCATCAGAATATGGTTTTCTCTCATCTGTTGCCATATTAGTTTCCTAGGACTGCACTTCCAAACAAATGGCCACAAACTGGGTGACTTAGAACAATAGAAATGTATCCTCTCATAGTTTTGGAGGCTAGAAGTTTGGAATTAAGGTGTGGCAGGGCCATGTGCTCACCAAAGGCTCTGGGGGAGAATCCTTCCTTGCTTCTTCCATCCTCTGGTGGCTCCAGCCTTTCCTTGCCTTGTGGTGGCATCATTCTTATCTCTGTCTTCACATGGCCTTCTCTGTATCTATGTCTTCTCCCTTTCCATCTTCTATAAAGGCACTTGATTTAGAACCCATCCAGATAAACCAGGATGATCACACCTTGAGATCCTTAACTTAATTACATCTGCAAAGATCTTTTTACCAATTCAGATCCCATTCATAGGCTCTGGGACTTGGATATATCCTTCTGGATCCAGGATTCAATCTACCACAATTGTCACATTTCTTCTGAAATGATGGATATGGAGCTATTCTATAAGGATGAAACAGATTGTCATGTGTTCTTGTATTCCAAACCCAAGGATGGATGCCAGTACCAAAATGAACTGTTTAAAGAAAGATGGTCCTTGGACATAAAAAAAAACGCAGGTTATATCACCCATAATGATCTTGTTTCCTTGTCATTTCATTTGTTGCCTGATAAACTGTATATTTATAGTAGGGAACTTTTGACACATACTCATGACTAGCCAACAGGTTCTTTAGATTGTATCTCCTAAATGTTTTCAGAATCTATTGCATCCTTTCATTGCTATTACCTACTATTCAAATCCCCATGTTTCTCACTTGGATTATGTCTTCATTTCTTTCTTACTTCCTTCCCAGTTCCCTTCCTCCATATTGCTGCCTGAGCTTCATGGAATTCTGATCTAATTTTACTTGCCTGGTACTGAGAGTTTTCATCTGTCCTCCAGACAAATCTTTCTCTACCATTCTTTCTTTTCCCAAAGCTACTTAGCCCACTAGGTTGGGCCCATGGGATAAACTGGCGAGAGTCTGGGGAAATGGGAAGTGGGGGGGTCATTTGACTCCTTGGAAGTCCCCACAAGCTGACTCCATCCCTCAGCTGATAGTCATAGCTCCCATCAGATGGCCTTCTCCACAAGACACTCTCCTCCAAGTTTCAGTAACCATTTCTCCCCTTCAGATGCAAGGATGGCAACAGTGCCCAGCTCTGTCCTTTGCGGTTTCTCTACATCACACCCACACCTTTGAAAATAATCCTTTTGCAAACTCTTCTCAAATTACTCAATTTCAGTGTGCTGTATGTTTTTTGCCTGGTTCATGACAAATATACCCATGCTTAAGGCATGCCACTGGCTCCATCTTGCCAAAGGACAAATGCAACACTGCCTGCCAGGAAAAGATCCAGGATTGGTCCTTGTTCTTTCTCATCTCTCTCTCTCTTTCTTTTATTTTTATTTTATTTTTGCATGGGCAGGCACCAGGAATCGAACCTGGGTCTCCAGCATGGCAGGGGAGAACTCTGCCACTGAGCCACCGTGGCCCGCTCTCTTATCTCTTACTTCCTGACACACACTGTGCCCTCTTGCCCTGCTGACGTGTTAGCAGCTTTCTGCACATGCTTTGTTCTTTTTCTTCTTAGGGTTTATGTAAATGATGCTTTCTTTCTTGATTTATCTGCCTAGTCATTATCTTTCTCATCCTTCAAGACTCTGCTCAACATTTCCTGTTGCCTACTACTTTTGCTGGTTTTCCCAGGCAGGGCTAGTTGCTTCCTCCTCCGTGCTCCCACGTACCGTTTATACACGTGCCCATTGCAGCATTTATAATCGCTGCTGTTCTTTGTTCGTTTGTCTATTTTCCAGCTAGTCTCTGAATCCCTTGGGCTGCATGGACTGTGTTCTGTTCTTTGTTCCCCACGTGCCTTTTGGTATCCCTGGTGTGATTGATAAATGTTTTTCAAGTGACACATTTTCTTTATGAACTATTTTATTTCTTGCTCCATCTAAATAATTACGATCAATGCAATCAAATATCACCTTTATCTATGCAAGTGTGCATTTTGCTTTCTGTTTGAGTATTATTTTGTCTTATCCTCCTTACCGTCTTTTGAGACTGATAATGGGAAGCAGGTTCCTCTCTGACACCTAGATTCCTGGTGGCAGAGCTATGCTAAGAATCTTGATGCTGAGTTTGGGCCTTTTTTCATTAGAACATTCTATCTCCTGAGATGCCAGATTAAAAAACAACAGTAAAACCTAGGGGCAGGCTAAACTAATGAGCACTACCCCAAAGGCCATTTCGGGTAGAAGGCAACTTGAGCTGCGATTGAGATAGCTCCAGTGATTATAACCACATGTCAGGAATGCCATTTCTCAGACAGGGTTTGTTGTCAGAGGGTCCTATGGACAGAACTGGTCATATTGCTGGAAGCTGACTTCCTGTTGCGTGAGAATTATGTCTTCTGTAGGCTCCAGGGACTATCGACAGAACACAGCAGTTGGATTAAAATTAGTATATGGACATCAAAAAGAAGCATTCTGTGACCCTGGGGAAGGACTGAGGACCAATGGAGACAGAACGGATTGTTTCTGTAATTCAAGCCATATCCCATGAGAAAGTAATTTATAGGCTACAGCACAAATAAAGAAAAATTTGAGAGCATTTGGGGCAATTTCTGGTATGTCAATAGAAGGCTTACTGTCTGCCTTAGGGCAAGGAGCATTATGTTGAAAGCGCTGCTAACAATGCAGCTCATTGGTAAGGGACATTCACATAGAGACAGTCACAGAGCTGTAGTGGGAAGCCTTAAAGGTCATCTGACTCTGGTCTTTGGTGTTTGGGATCTTCTGCAACAAGAAGGAAAAAATAAAATCTGAATATTCCAATTGGTTACAGGTCTGGACAGAGTGAGCTCAGATGTGGCGCTTAGACATGATCTCACATGATCTTTGCAATAACTTCAGTGTCAGGGGGAGCATCATGGGATCCCCATGGGTTTGTGTCAAAACCTCATAACCCAGCATGACGAAGTCCCTAAAGTCTTGGTTAACTTAAATGCCCTGTAGTTACCCGAATCCCCCACCTTCTACCTGACCCGTTCTCCATGAAGATAAAGAGGAGAGCCAACAGAAATAAAGGAAATAGAGAAAACCCATTTTGATGCATCCAGCTCTGTCTCTTAAGCTACATCAATATACTCAACCTTAAAGTGTTCATATCTTTTGATCCAATGATTCAATTTTTGGGAATTTATCTTAAGATGCAATAGGAGTTGCAGACAAAGATCTGAACAGAAATGTAAATGTCCAATAAAAAGGGAAGTATTAGTTATATTTGAATAATGCCATCATTAAAATCACATGTTTAAACAATATTTAATGATGTAAAAATGCTTACCATATAAGATGAAATCAGAAAAGCAAAATCCAAAACTGTGTCTATGGCATATTCCCTGTTTGATTTTTAGAAATCTTTCTCTCTGCATATATATATATATATATAATAACTAGAAGGAAAACCATCAAAATGTTCATCATGGTTATCTTTGAGTGGTGGGATTATAAGCGTATTTTATTTTATTCTTTGCACTTCATTTATTTCCCAAAACTTTATTAGTGTAAATCAGAGGATAACTTTATAAACAATACTGAAAAGCCTTCTCTGGCTTCCCCCTTATTTCCAAGATACAGTCCAGACTCTTTAGCATGGCGATGGGGCTCTGTATGATCAGACTCCTCGCCTTTCCTGGCCCCCTTTCCCGCTCCTCTTCTCATGACCTGCCTTACAACCATGCCGGATCACTTGTCTTCTAAATGTGCAATCTTCTTTGACAGTCCCTTCCCTTTGCTCATTGCCACTCCTTCTACCCTGGATACTTTCTCTCTCCTTGACATATTCTCATACTCTGAAACCTGACTCCACTCTTCTCTTTTGGAAACCTCCTGTAGTGGATGTGTAGTGAGCTGACCATCTCCCCTTCAGGCAGGAGGCCCTCTTTTCCCAGCCCCGAGGGTTGCTTGCTTCTGGCTCACGGAAGTCTCCCTCCCCTGGAATTTGTCTTGGGCCAAGGGAATGACCTTGCCTGAGCTTGCCCCTCACCAGGGCTGCCTGCATCTAATGGTTGGTCAATGCGGGGTGCAAAGTCCTGGCCCCTTGCCTGAATTACTGAACTCTTATACCCGAGAAACTAGGATTTGGGGGATGACTTTGATTACTTTTTGCTTTTTGGTATAGTGGAGTAGACAAAGGAAAATACCCGAAGTCCCTAAAGTCTAATTCAGCGGCCCTGATACCTGAAATGATTGTAAAAGCCCTTATCTTGTGCCTTTGTGACTGTAACAGCTGTTACTCCCTTTAGAGGCCCTAAGACCAATGAAGAATTTGAAGTCAGCCATTTACTAGTTCAGTCTGGGACATTTATAAATCATATCAGCTAGACTCTGCTATTGAAAGATAACTCTCTCCCTACCTTTCAGCTTACCCCTTTAGCACTGAAGTGATAGCTCTGCCTGCCCTCCTTTCACTTATGTCCCGTTGAAATGATAACACTGTCTCCTTTTCTTCTTTTTAAAATTTATTTATTAATTAAAAAAATAAACAAAATAAAACAACATATATAATCAGTAATTCACAATATCATCACTTAGTTACATATTCATCATTTCTTAGAACATTTGCATTAATTCAGAAAAAGAAATAAAAAGACAAT
The DNA here is from genome assembly GCF_023851605.1 of Tamandua tetradactyla. Taxonomy (NCBI): domain Eukaryota; kingdom Metazoa; phylum Chordata; class Mammalia; order Pilosa; family Myrmecophagidae; genus Tamandua; species Tamandua tetradactyla. Next base: position 17,801,079 of record NC_135351.1, on the reverse strand, counting down.
AGAAAAAGAAATAAAACGAACACAGGAAAGAAAAAAAAAAAAAGATTATACCTACCATACCCCTTACCCCTTGCTTTCATTGATCACTAGCATTTAAACTAAATTTATTTTAACTTTTGTTCCCCCTATTATTTATTTTTATTCCATATGTTCTACTCCTTTGTTGACAAAGTAGATAAAAGGAGCATCAGACACAAGGTTTTCACAATCACACAGTCACATTGTGACAGCTGTATCATTATTCAATCATCCTCAAGAAACATGGCTACTGGAACACAGCTCTACATTTTCAGGCAGTTCCCTCCAGCCTCTCCATTACATCTTGAATAACAAGATGATATCTATTTGATGCATAAGAATAACCTCCAGGATAACCTCTCGACTCTGTTTGGAATCTCTCAGCCATTGACACTTTGTCTCATTTCCTTTTTCCCCCTTTTGGTTGAGAAGGTTTTCTCAATCCCTTGATGCTAAGTCTCAGCTCATTCTAGGGTTTTTCTCAATCCTTTGATGCTGAGTCTCCATTCATTCCAAGATCTCTGTCCCACATTGCCGAGAAGGTCCACACCCCTGGGAGTCGTGTCCCACGTAGAGAGGGGTAGGGTGTTGAGACTGCTTGTTGTGTTGGCTGGGGAGAGGGGCCACATCTGAGCAACAAAAGAGGCTCTCTTGGGGGTGACTCTTAGGCCTAAATTTTAAGTAGGCTTGACCTATCCTTTGTGGGGTTAAGTTTCATATGAACAAATCCCAAGACTGGGGGCTCTGCCTATAGCTTTGGTTGTCCACACTGCTTGTGAGAATATCAAGAATTCAACTTGGGGAAGTTGAATTTCTCCCCATTCTCACCACTTCCCGAAGGGGGCTTTGCCAATACTTTTCCACTCACTGATCGAATCACTCTGGGATTCATCAGGGCATCACTCTGGACAAACCAGCAAAATCTCATGTCCTACCTTAGATTCCAAGTACTTATGGCATTCAATCAAACTATCTACATAAGTTATATTAGGAAATGCACTAGTCAAAATATACATTTTGTAACTAATAAACATTTTTTGCTTTAGTCTCACACAGAAGGTGACATTTTAAAATATTAATTACCATCTATTTTCAGTACCCTGCAATAATGACATTCCTTTGTTCTTCCTCATGCAAAAACATTTTTAAAATTGTACCTTGTACATTTCACTGTTATTATACACTCTAGGCATTCCTAGATTATACCATCTCAATCTTTAACATCTATCTTTCTTTCTGATTTCATTTATGTCCCCAGCCCTCCTCCCTCTATCATTCTCCCATGCAGCTTCATTCAGTGTTTTAACATAATTATATTACAGTTAGGTAGTATTGTGCTATCCATTTCTGAGTTTTTGTATCCAGTCCTGTTGCACAATCTGTATCCCTTCAGCTCCAATTACCTAATATTTTACCCTATTTCTATCTCCTGATGGTCTCTGTTACGAACAAAATATTCCAAGTTTATCCACCAATGTCAATTCATATCAATGAGACCATACGGTATTTGTCCTTTAGTTTTTGGCTAGTCTCACTCAGCATAATGTTCTCAAGGTCCATCCATGTTGTTACATACTTCATAAGTTTATTCTGTCTTAAAGCTGCATAATATTCCATTGTATGTATATACCACGGTTTGTTTAGCCACTCATCTGTTGATGGACATTTTGGCTGTTTCCATTTCCTTAAAATTGTAAATAATGCTGCTATAAACATTGGTGTGCAAATGTCCGTTTATGTCTTTGCCCTTATGTCCTCTGAGTAGATACCTAGCAATGGTATTACTGGGTCATATGGCAATTCTATATTCAGCTTTTTGAGGAACCGCCAAACTGCCTTCTACAGCAGTTGCACCATTTGACATTCCCACCAACAGTGAATAAGTGTGCCTCTTTCTCCATATCCTCTCCAGCACTTGTCATTTTCTGTTTTGTTGATAATGGCCATTCTGGTGGGTGTGAGATGATATCTTATTGTGGTTTTGATTTGCATTTCTCTAATGGCCAGGGACGTTGAACATCTCTTCATGTGCCTTTTGCCCACTTCTATTTCCTCTTCTGAGAGTTGTTTATTCAAGTGTTTTTCCCATTTTGTAATTGGATTGGCTGTCTTTTTGTTGTTGAGTTGAACAGTCTCTTTATAAATTCTGGATACTAGACCTTTATCTGATATGTCGTTTCCAAATATTGTCTCCCATTGTGTAGGCTGTCTTTTTACTTTTTTGTTGAAGTTCTTTGATGCACAGAAGTGTTTAATTTTGAGGAGTTCCCATTTCTTTCTTTCTTTCTTCAGTGCTCTTGCTTTAGGTGTAAGGTCTATAAAACTGCCTCCAATCATAAGATTTATAAGATATTTCCCTACATTTTCCTCTACCTGTTTTATGGTCTTAGACCTGATGTTTAGATCTTTGATCCATTTTGAGTTAACTTTTGTATAGGGTGTGAGATACGGGTCCTCTTTCATTCTTTTGCATATGGATATCCAGTTTTCTAGGCACCATTTATTGAAGAGACTGTTCTGTCCCAGGTGAGTTGGCTTGACTGCCTTATCACTGTCTCCTTTTCTGCTTTGAACTTTCTATTTGAAATTGTCATGAACTCATCTCCCCTTGCTAAATTCCTTAAAAACCTTGAACCCCCTAAACTTGAGGAGACAGATTTTCAGCCCCTAGGCCATCTGCTCTCCTACTACATGCCTAGTAATAAACTCTTTTTCTCTTTGAAGCCTTGGTGTTTCAGGAATTGGTTATTGAGCGCATCGGGCAAAGAACCCATGGCTTTTGTCCAGTAACCAGCTCTGAACGGCCATCCCTGAGCTCCCTGGGGCATCCCTATGAAACCTCTTTTGCAGTTCCCCTGCAGTTAAACTTCGTCTGTGCAGCCTTCTTCTCCTCACTCCCTCATGCACAAGCACTTCCCAAGAAACTTCTTACATACAATGTGTCTTGGGATTTGTTTCTTGGGGAACCCAAAGAGGACACCTCCTGTGAGCCCTGACCTCACTCCCTGGGTTAGAGCCATTTGATACTCTTGATCTGTCCGTTAACTCTCATCACAGCCTCCCACTTCAGACTGGGGTCTCCATGAGGGGAGAAGGCAGTGTCTTACTTGTCATAACGCCTGGCTCCGAGTATGTGATAAATGAAGAAGTGTGGAAAGGGAGCAGATGGACAGAATAGCAGGTAGAGAGAGCAAAATAAAGTGTTGTTGACAAGATGAAATGAGACTGGCTTTTCTAACCCCTGAGACTGAAGTGACATTTCCTAATTTTCCTTTTTGTGTATCCACCAATAGGCAAAGTTCTGACTTTGAGGCCCCATGCAACTCCACTCAGTTGGAGCACCTCCGGAAATGTCAATCAGGAGTTGAGAGAATTCTCTGCTTTATTTTTTTCTCTTGTCCTGTATTTGCAAGACTAACCTTCCTTTCTTCTCTCCTCCAATATCCTTTCTTTCTCCCCTCCAGTTCTGCCTTTCTTCCCATCATTTTTTGAACTATGTCACCATTTTGCTGTCTTGGGAATTACAAAGTCTTCATGTCATGCCCAAAGGGCTAATTAGTCAATAAGTCTCATTCTCCCTGAAGAAACTGCAGGGGCAAAAGACGGGCAGCTCCTTTCAATTCCTACTGTTCTCTGATGAATAACCCTTGGGGGGCATGGGGGGATGGGGTGTGGCTGTCCTCAGAGATTCTACTCTGGCTCCAAGGGGATGATTCAGGTAAATGTTCCCTGAGGATAACAGGGAATCTCTCTCAGGTTTCAGAGTTATCAGTGTAATTAATCACAAATGTGTTATTAAGCCCCTGGCCTCATGCTGTCCAAATTGAGTCAGCACCACTTGGCACTTAAGGTTCAGTTTGGAGGAAGCTCCCTTCTCCTCCTTTCAGTTTCATTTTCTTGGGGTCCGCTCTGGTGTGAAAAAGTAAGAAAAGTGACAGAAAGCTGCTCCACATTTATTGCAGTTTCTCAAGAAAAAAATGTTATTATTTTCTCTTAATACAAAACTATTTCAGCGCTCTGTGAAGTGGGGACCAGCTATTCAAAGGCCCCTTCTCATTTTATCTCCCATTTTACACATGTGACAGGACAGGTGCTGCAATCCCTAGTGCATAGGTGGGAACAGAGCACCTGAGGGCAAATGACTTTGAATGAAAAAGGAGCAGCTAAAAGTTAGCACAAGGGCAGGAATTCCGGAGGCCTGACTCCTGGGCTGAGCCTCTAATGCTGGTCCATGCTGAGGGCAATCGCCCCCTTGGGAGATTTTCTCCATGAGTGCATCCATTCCCCTCAGATTTAGAAGTTGTCACGAATCCTAGAACTGCAAAGCATGACCACAGCGTAGCATGTTGTATGCAAGCCTGCACAGCATGAGGACCTAAACCTGGCAGATGGGTGTAGGTGGTAGATGGGAACATTTATTCCCCACTCCTCTTGTTTCCAGGGGGACACTTTTCCATTGAGTAAATTCCCAGGACTCTGGCCATCCTCTCCTTCACCTCATTGGACAAAGAGGGACTGATCTGAGGAGCCAGTCTGGAGAAGCAAATGTGCATGCCTGCCTCACCCTCTCCTCTTCTCTGGAAACTGCCTAGAAAAAAAAAAGTGCTCTCTGCTTCATCAAGCCTTAGATTCCAGACCTTCAAGCTGCAAAGTCTTCAAGCACTGCCTGAACCCAAGTGGTTGATTTCAGCTCAGTGGTACAACATTAACAAGCCTATATACCTGAAGTCAAGTTCTCCAATTAACACTTTATCAATTTAAAATAATGGTGACATTTTGATTTCAGACTGATTCCTATGCCACTTATTTGGTTTAGGAATTGTTCAGAGAAGAAAGGTCTTATTTGTTGGATCCCCTAAAACCTCACCATGAGGGAGGGGTCCTCTGGTTTGCCTTTAATAATTGCCTGTTAGGGATAGGGATCTGCTATTATTTAGGGGTGAGGGTTGGAATGGAAACACAGGTGAGCCTCATTAAGGAGGTAACTGAGCAAAGGTAACTTGTCCACAGTTTAGTGACTCAGGGAAGGCCCTGACTTAATGGAGTCTTATCAAGGAGAGGGAAGCCTTCCCAGTAAATCAACCTCTCTTCAGGTGATAGTCACAGTCACCATAAAGTAAATAAGTTTCCTGCCAAGGCTCCTTTCTGTATCCCACAAACTTTCAAGTCTGGGTAGCCATGTGAGCAGGGAGAATCCAGCAGTCACTAGATAATTTCCTTCAGCAAACTAAAATCCAGTTTATATGTGACATTCATAGCCAAGAGTATTCTATCTCCTCCAAACTTCTGCACCCATTGCCTAAAACTTTGATTTGAGACTCACTGTTCTTGATTGGCCTTATTATTTGCTTAGTTGTTGTATTGCTTGTTTTGGTTCCTGTGCATTTTCTTTCACCAAATAGATTTTAAATTTCTTAAGAACAAGGGCCATGTCTTATATCTCCTCGTATTTTTCCCTGCCTTTAAGAGTCTAGCAGAGAATTTATTTGTATTTGATAGGAGTCAGCCAATATTTATTGATTAAGTGATTGATTACTCCAACTATTACTCCAAAGAAGCATTTTCTTTGCATTGAGATCTTTTCTTTCACTGCTTGTGGCTTGATAAACAGTTTACTCAACCAGTATTTCCCATTTGGTGACGGAATGAATTTTGGACCTCAGTTTGAACTTGTTCTTGGTCTTGGTCTGCATTCTGGTAGGTACACATCCATCATGTATAAGCTTTTTTCAAGATATTGTTTTCATTTAAGGTGTGGCCCAACTGATTCAGGTTGAACTTTAATCTAGGTTACTGGAGCCCTTTATAAGCAGAGTGAAAGTCAGAGAGAGAAGTCACGGGGAGCAGCCAGAAGCTAGAAGACAATGGAACTTGGAAGAGAAACGAGAAGATGCTGCCATGTGCGCTGTCTTGTGACCAAAAAGCCAAGGACCAAGGATCACTGGCAACCAGCCTCAGAATGCCAGTCTTTGTGGAGAAAGCATGGCTTTGCTGCATCCTCAATTTTGGACTTCTAGGCTCAAAACCATGAGCTGAAAATTCCCATTGTTTAAGCCAAACCATTGTACGGTATTTGTTTTAGCAGTAGGGAACTAAGTCACATTTTATTTTTATGACAATATCTTAGGAATATCACAAGGAAAAGGGAAACTTACTACATTTTTTTTTATCTTTCCTAATTATCACCTTGGCGTCTACAAGTGTGAAGGGAAAGAGGAGTCATTGTCACTAACATTTCAGCTGGAAATTGCTTTGGTTCAAGTCACTCATTTTAAAGCTGAAGAGATGGAGGCCCAGAGACTTACCCAAGGCCATGCCGGTTGGGATGAGCTCGGACTATAGAGGAAGCCACCATGGAAACCAAGGCAGATGGTCAGTCTTCAGCTCCAATCTGCTGAGACTTTGTGCAACGTGTCACAGTTGGGGGGTAGAGGACCAATTAAGAGCTGATATGTTTTTTTAAAGATTGGAAAAAATAGTCCCTAAAAGTGGAGGCTTTTGGAAAAGTATCATTTTAGAAGTCATGAAGAAGGAGAACAGGTGGCATGTAGCTGGTTGGATTAATAAGCAGACCTGCCACCTCTTCATGGAACTCTACAGTCGTGAGCTGTCGGCCTTCCCATCACTGCCAGCACATGGCTCAGGAGTAAGTGGTGCTGCAAATGGACAGTACTCATGGGTGATTCATACTTGTTTAAAATCAAGCCACCCCAGTTCCTTTGAAAATATGTGTCACAGGGTATTTACAGCCATCAGAGCCAGCCCACTGCTGCACGTTGGTGGAACTGTTATGTAAATTATACACACGTCTCTTTTTGGGAACCTTTTATTCACAATTCCCTCTGAGCCTGACTTTTCCGAGGGAGTGTGCTCAGCTATCTACATTTCAGCATTTAACCTTGCCTGTTTCCAAAGTTCATGCTGTCTTGAAGTTCTTTGGATCAACTCAATCGTGTCTGTTACTCATCTCCTACCACTTTTGTCTCTTTTTACTCTTTCAGGAAGTAATGGTTTTGCTCAGGTAAAAGAGTCGTAGGAAGAATTCTGCCCATTTGATGATTCATTCCTTTGCTTTTGGCAATTTTTAAATGTTAAGAGTTAAAAAAAAATGTTAGGAGGGCTTCACTGAATGGGCCTGGTCACTGGGGGTGACAGAATGTAGGTATAAAACACTTCCAATTAGAACAAAAGCAATCTTGTTTATCATTTTGAAAATTATTTTGGAAAGTGGCATTCTCACAGCTAGTGGAATCCGTGAGACCCAACTCCATGTGGCTAGAAGCTTCCTAATGACATGCCCATGCAATCCACTTGTGTCATGATTTGCTATGAGTGAGTCATGGTGAGATGGATGCCATACAGTGTTGTGCTTCATTGTGGATCCAGGCCATAGACCCAGAGAACGTTGGAGATGAGATAGATGTGAGCCTATTCAGTTGAATGAGCTCCTCAGAGGGGCGCAAGTTCAGACATGTGAAATGAGCCTTTGCAGGTACCACATCTACCAGTAGAGAACAAGGGCCAAGGCCCCAAATACTGACTCCTGCTCCAGTCCTCATCCTACCTCAGGATGTGACATTGCATTGTTATGGAAAAGATCAATTTAATTTCCATCTCGAAGGTGGCATCAATTCTTTTGCCACTTTCTTAAACACCAAAGGAGGATTTCTTCATTTTTAGCTGCAAAGATGACAAATGTTATCAGCAATATCCAACCAGAGCATATTTTTATCCCTTTTCCTTCTGTCAAGATAAGCCAGAAGTATTTGTTGCCAGAAATGGAAAACAGGTTGCTCATCAGCCAGATGATTGTAGTGTTCAAAAGTTCCACTCATTTGCCATGTGTGAAGAGTCAAGAATTGAAAACAGACCGGCTTACTCTACTCAAACCCTGAGCTCTGTGAAGCATAAGAAAGATATTTAGATACTAGGAGATGAGCTGCCAAGATGGTTTTAATGGCAGAGTGAACAGGATTTTTTCAAATTGCTCAGAGGTATGGCCCTATAGGTTGATTTGATCATGGATATGGTCATTTACCCACTGCATGAAAGACAAATCTGAAGGTACTAACCTTTAGAGGCTACCTTTGTGTTCTAGAACAAATTCCAGTGTCTTTCACAAATGAGGCTCTTGGGACCTTTACTATGTCTTCTGAAACAGAATTTTGTAGGTGTTCCAATCAGACTTGTGTGATATCTCCATGGATTCTTAGAAGGCAGACATGTACAGCTGGCCTGATCAGAAAGAAGGAGCTTCAGGTGACAGCCTTGAAACGTTCCATTAATTTTCTACTTATGAAGAAATAGGGATATTTGTTGAATTTTTCTGAGATTGAGTTAAATTACTCAGTTATCAGTCCATTATCTGTTATAAGGCTTTGTATTTGCAGAGTGATTTCTGGTCATCATTTTTATTAGTCTTTGTAACTAACTACTCAAGGGACTTTTTGACAATTGAGAGGGTCATTTTAAGAAATAGAAATGCAGATTTATAGAAGTCAAATGATTAACTAAAGATTGCTCCAAAAAAAAAAAAAAACACCAGGAGAAAAATCAGGATTCACTCCTGGGCCCTAATTACCATTCTGTAAGTTTCTAGAAGCTCACATCAGCACATTACTTTTTATTCATGTTACTAGAAATCATTTTCAGTTCAGTACTTAAATTCCCTCCTGTATCTGGTTCTCAAGGTCTTTAAAGTTAACTTGAATGCAAGGATTTGGCTATCTAAGAGAGAGAGAAAAACAAACAAACAAACAAACAAACAAACAAAAAACCCAAACACCTGACCTGATTATTTTTTTGGTCAAGGCCAGCTGAAATAGAAGACAAAATAATCAAGTTCTCAGGGAAAGACAACGCAGCATTGAGTTCCACTTCCTATCGGGGAATTCATGGCTGCCAATTTTTTTTAAGGGAGGGTGTTTTTAGCAGCAGGGAATTACATCTGGATGGAGGCAAGAAAATGAAAAGAAAAATGGAGAAGAGAGACAACCTTTCAGGTGCCCAAGATGTGTGCAGCTTTCAGTCAACTTTCTCCTTCTTCATTTGAGTCAGCTCTATCTCCTTCCACCCACGGCCAGCCTTTCTTTGGGTCTCAGGTTTTGAGTTGACTGAACACTCAGCAGGAGGCCACAAGCCTTCTTCCGATGAAAGGACAACTCAGAAGATACCTATTACATGTCTGTGAGGAGACAAACAAAGGCCCGGCTGCTGACACCCTCCCACTAACTTGGGTTTTAATGGTAGGTTGAATTTCTTCGTGCTGGCTGAGAGAAAGGGGAAAAAACAAAGAGGAAACAGCCAGGGTGTGGGTACGGGCAGTGGTGGGGAAGTGACAGCTGTTGTATTCAGGGTTAATCAGGTGTGTCTGGCTTTGTGTCGCATCTGTCTGCTACTGTTGCAGGGCCACATGTGAAAGGAGGGGAAGAGGCCATTCCTGTTCAAAGCCGGCAGCGCTGCCCTCTGCCTCCTTCTCTTCAGACTGGGAGAGCTTGTCTATTTAACTTTCCCTATTATAGGAAGCTGTAATTCTACTCTATTAGCCCACCCTACCCATTTTGGCCTGACAAATGCAAGCTGCAACCAGAATGCCATAAATCTGTCTCGGAGAAGGAGCCCTCTGCCCTCCTCCCCATGCTTTTCCTTTGGGTTCCATTTGATTTGTCAAATGAGTGAAACCAGAAAGAGGGCATCTTTGGTTCGTCTTCCCTCTCAAATGGACCTAGACCCTGAATGAAGATTTTTCCTAATGAGCTTTCTGGGGCCATGACTGGGACCCCATTTGCCTTGAGATCTGTTTGTCTCCTGAGTCCCACCCTGGTGTTTGCATCAGACCTTACTCAATGCGTCCCACATGGAGCACGCACCAGCTTCTCCTCCCGCCATCCCGGCATGCCCTCCTCCCTCTCTGCCTAGGTACAGAGTCAAAACAGGGCAGAGGGGGTGGTTTGTGGCTTCTCCTGGAGCCAGGCCCACTCTGCAGGCATTGCTCACTCAGGCCTACCAGGCACGACTCTCCTTTCTGGCACATGTAGAAACAGCTGAGATGCAAACCAACGCACCCCTCAGTGCACAAGATTGGACTAAGGGGTTAGTTCCTAGGAATTTAAAGTTGTTCCCCAGCTGGATGCTCTGTCTCAATCCTGCAGGAGTTTGGGGCCAGCCCTGGTGTTTCCTGGAATAAGTGGCTGTCATCAGCCTTTTCAAGACCATGGAGCTCTGGTTTTAACAGTTGCTTTCCTAGAGTACCAGCCATCATAGATTTATCACGGGGTTCAACAGAGCTGGCCATCTGCATATCTATTTTGGTTTAAACCACTTCCCAAAATAGGCACTGACTTTCACCCCATCATGTTAATTCTTTTTTGGTGAGGGGCTGGATCTGGGATCCATGGACACTGCGCTTTTGTTGTGTGTGTGTCTGTATGTGTGCAGATGTATATGCATGTATGTATGTATCTATAGAAGACTCTGTATCTATGTTTATAGACATATGAACATATGTAAATATGCTATGTCTATGCATATCTCTGTCAAATAGCTTTTTAAAAATTTGTTATTTTCGCAGAGCATTGGATTATCATCCACACAGCTAAGTGTCCTGTCTCAGTCTGATTGCCATGGCTACATTGTTGACCCACAGCTTTGGGATCGGGAAATTTTTGTTTCTCCAATGCTGGAAGACCTTGAAAAACTATCCACTGCCTTCTCCTGCCTCTGATTCCCTGGTTCTCCAAATTTCAGTGCAGCCAATAGGCATGTATTCACCTCTTTAGGAAGCCCAGCCCTCTGCTAGGTGGTGTGAGGCTTTGAGAATTTATTATCTAGTTTGAGGTCAAGACTACTATGAATGGGGCAACGGATAACAAAGTAGGCCTGAGTTTTTTTGCTTTGTTTTTTAAATTCAAGTCTAACCTATATACAGAAACATCCCAGAGGTACAGCTCCATGTGTTATTGCAAAGTGAACAGGTTCATGCAACCACCACGCAGATCAAGAGCAGAACGTCATTGTAGCTGAAGACTTCTTACAGCCCTCCTGGTGTAGGCACCCTGCTACATCTAAAACTGTTCTTCCACAGCACAATTTGGGACTGGGATTTCATCCTTAATTATGTCTCAGTAAGAATTTGGAGAAGGAAAGCCTCCCATTGGCTGGAAAGGATTTGCTCATGGCAGGATTTGAGTGGGACCTGGGTTGGCATTCTGACGTTGGATTAGGGATGACCCAGGTGTGCTTCCCATGTGGTGCTTTTGATCCAGGGGAGGATGTAGATTGTTCTGGCATCATTTTCACCTGGACCATTTCCTCCTGACCAGCCTCCTCGGTGGCATTAGAGGGAGCCTGAACCAAGGCGGTGGTGATTGTTGGGATGGTGATTTGGACTATCTACCTGCCCAAAGCATTCACCCATGTCTTAGGGATGAGCAAATGATGCAGGACGGATGGAAGCGAGGCAATCCATGGTGGATGCTTGGAGATGTCAGTGATGCCGTGGGAATAATTTTGCATGAAGACATAAATGATTTTTATATCTTTTATTTTGGGAGGGAGGAGAGCGACAGGGTTCTTGATTACTAGATATTCAGAAGCCTAATACCTGTTCAGTGTGTCAACTCTAGTTTTCTTTGGGAAGTTAGGCATAAGTATTGGAACATTTATAGTCCAAATGGTGAAAATTTCAAAACAGATTATGTTAAGAAAAAAATAAGAGGGAGGGATGTGACGACTCATAAAAGAAGTATGCAAGTCACAGATATTTAACCTGATGGAGACAGTGAAGATAAGGGATGCTATTTTAATAAAAAGACCACCCCGGACAGAACAGGTCCTGCAGTATGGGTTTAGTGTCTGCTCCTAATTCCTGGAAATACGCTCACTGAATATTCCCCTGAATATTCAAGCAATTTTACCCAGGTCTGTTTCCTAAATCGTGACGCTTCATTACCACCAATTTGAAGTTGGTATTAGATGGGTCACCAGGAAGGGACTTTCAGGACTATAGATTTGGGGGGATGCATTATTATTATTGCTAACCGAGCACCCTGCTTCTCTCAGATGCCTCAGCTTTGACCTTCTTCCATCTCACATAAAAACAACAACAGTAGAATTGTGTATTTTTTCTTAAATTAAAAAGTAATATATGGGCAGTTCAACAGTGGCTCCATGGCAGAATTCTCACCTGCTGTGCCAGAGACCTGGGTTTGATTCCCAGAGCCTGCCCATGCCCTTTCTTCACCCCCCCCAAAAAAGTAATATATAAAGGAGTACAGAGCTACCGTTTGATGAGATGAAAAAGATGGGTAATGGATGTTGGTAATGGTAGTACAATACTGTGAATGCAATTAGTACATCTGAATTGCACACTTGGAAGCAATTAACATGGGAAATTTTGAGTTGTGTATATGTTACTAAAATAAAAGTTTTTTTTTTTTTTTAGATAATATGTGACTGCTACCAAGAGTATGGAAAGGAAAAAAATAAAGGTTGCGTGTCAAAGGGTAATCATTATTTAACGGTTTGTTTTATTTTATTCCCAAACTGAAAGCATACATTACATGCACACACATATGCACATGCTTGTAGTAGCATAGGTTAGTTGCTGCTACTTATAATCCAAATAACGCTAATGAATACAAACATAATATCATATTTATGCAACCCTTTTCCGCTACAAATCTATTTTTGCATATGGTCCAATCTCATAAAAATTATTTAAAGTTGGGATTTTTCTCATTTGGCAGAAAAGAAAGGCTACAGAGATTAAGACACTTGTCCAAATTATGCTTCACGTTGGAAATAGAGTTGGGGAAAGTTCAGTTATTTGAACTAAGCTTTAAGTCCACCTGGCTCTCTTCCCTACCATAAGATTTGCAGTCAACATTGGAGGTGAACTATCATCCCAGCCTTGCAAAAAGATTCAATGAAGCTACCACCCTACCTTCATAATAATACTGATCTCCCCATCAGTATCAACTCATAAACCACTCTATTTCATTCTTGAGGGTACACAGAATTCATTTAAATATAAATAAAATCAGAACTGAGGTTATTAGTATCGGCTTACTCCAGTAGAATCGTAGGGAAGACTTTCTTAGCTTGGAAAATACTTGTAGTATTCCTGGGTGTGTTGGTACCAGATTATTTACCACGTCATTTTTTGGGTCGTTGTTGTTACATAAATTAACCCATTTATTAGGAGCTAGAGATGTTTCAAATTGTGGTGCTTCTACTGGTCTTTCAATCCCTTCATTGCCCTGAGGGCAGACGTCACTGTACCTGCGGAGGACGTGTCGCAGGTCCAGACAGCACCAGCTACTGTTATCATGTAGGGACCACAGTGCCAGGTCCCCATGTGCTCATCTCCATTTTGGTTCTGCCACAGAAGGAGCAAGTGTGGCTGGCGTGCTGGCTGATTTCAATTTTCTTCACTGTTTTCCTGAGGGAGATGCTATAATGGGTCCCGCATCTCCCGACAAGTCGGACCTTCTTGGTGCATTTTGCCATGTTACGCAAACTTGTCTCCAAGCCCCCAAATTTATGAGAAGGAAAATGGAGCGTCTTCTTGTATAACTGAATTGTGAATTCTGTTTTAGGTTCACTGGCAAAGAGATCTTGATTTGTCCCTTTGAGATAGAGCAGTAACTCTTTGCGTGCTGATTTTATTTATTTATTTTTAAGTACATTAAATTCATTAAGAGTCATTTGCTTAAGGAGATGCTCTCTTCCTTATCAATTATATATTGAGAAAATGGGCATAGATGGTATGTCACAACAGAAGGGCTTCTGTGATTTTGGAAGTGAATTATTTTAATTTTTTTCAACTCACAATAACTGTACAGGGAATTGCTGAAGGTTCATGTTTTATTGTCCTTTGGTATAAAATTTCTGTAGTTTGCAAAAATAAAAGTTATGGGCTGAATGCCCTTTATTTGCTACTCCCTGAGAGAAAGGTTGAGATAGAGAAAGGAGATTCAGTAATAGCCAATTGTAGAGGGAAATGCTGCTAACAACTGGTAGATAGGAAGAGGGAGGAAAAAAAATCACCTCAGTTATGTATTGATTAAGATTAGATTCAGCTTTATAAGAGTCAGAAATGCCTTGTAACCATGGCATAAAAAGATAACAGTTAAAATCTCTCTCATATAAAATAAGTCCAGAGTTGGCAGTATAGGGCCTTCATGAGATTTTCAGATACTCAGCTTCCAAACACTTCATTATTTATCATCTTAGGGTGTAGCTTTTGTCTTCTTGATTTTTATGGTCCAAGATGGCTGCTAGAGTTCCAGCCATCATATCTCTGTTCCTTTTAAAAGGGAGGAACTTCTCAGGAGTTCCACAAAATGTTTCTGCTTGTATCTCATTGTACGAAACCTAGTCCTAGGGCCACACACAGCTGTAAGATCGGCTGGGAGGAAATATAGTGTATATTATGGATGCCAATAAGCTGGAGTGAAAATTGTGATTCTGTTGCTGCAAAGGGGAAAAATTGATATTGAGAGGCAAATAGCATTCCGTGACACAGTCCTGCTACTCAAATATCCACTCATACCTTTCTTCACCTTCCTGCTACCTGCATTGTGATTGTAATCACTGTAGCTTCAGAGTTATTCAGGAGCTGCATGCAAGCTGGGGAATGAAAGCTGCACACAATAGGACAGCCAGATGGAAGGTGCAGGAGACCTTGACGCTGTAGAGCTCTGGACAGACTACCTCTAGATTTCTGTATGAGGGTGAAATAGACTTCTAGGTTGATTAAGCCATTTTTGTTAGGGTTTTGTTGGTTGCAGCTGAAACCAATCTCATAAAATAACTTTTTTATAAGATTAGATCTTATTTTGCCTGCCAGAGCAGTGGACTGGCCATCTGTCCATCCATCCTGGCCTACTATGTACCAGGCTTCAGGTATTGTGATCTTCCCACAGGAGCTCACAGTCTACTGAGAACAAACACACCAATGCCATAAAGAGACCCCGGTTGTTTTAGTAAAAATCTGTACAAGGTAGAGCCGAGCCCGGAGATATTTGCAATATTCTCTGCTGCCATCTTTAGACTGAAAAAATAAACCTATAAGTACATTTGGGGTGTTCACCATATCATATTTTCCTACGTCTTTGAACATTAGCATTGTGCTAGTCACTTATAATTGTTTCTTGAGATATACAACCTTCTTGAGACATATAATATTTTTTGTTGATATCAGGAAGATGGATTAAATACCAGTCTTCTCCTGAGAAAGTTTCAAGATAATTGGAGCAGAATATTTTTACATAAAAGGAAAGATAGTTTGGCTACTTATAACTACGTTCAAGAGGAAGTGGACATTTTTGGTGAGAAGAAGTTTACTTTCCAGAATCCTTATTTAATTATTATTATTATTGGCATTTTAACACCCATATGTTCCCGTTTCCATTAATTATTTAATTTCCATAGCAACTTCTCTTTAACAGAGGAGGAAACTGAAGTTCAGGGAGTCTAGGAGACTTGCCCAAGGCCACACTGCTCATAGATAGTGGAGGCAGAATTTGAATTCGGTCAGAGTCTCCTTTTTTTGTATTCCATTCACGTGCAGATAGTAACTTCACTGGAAAGACTCAGGAAAGCAGAAGCAGGTAGAAGATTAGTGGAAGCTGAAGAGGAAAAGGTTCAGTTTTTTTTTATGTTTTCCTGCTCTGCTAGGAAACATCGCTGTAGCTATCAGATGGTTGAAGTGTCAACCTGACGCTTGCAGGAGGGCAGGATACATTTATTCCTTTTGGCCTAGATGGGTGCTAAGTTAGCTGCTCAGTTGCAGTTTTCAGGTGAAGATACTCTCTGGCAGTCGTGGGAGTTCCTCTTTGGAAGCCACTCTACTAACATGCAAAATCAGTGTCACCGAGGTTTTTGCTGATGTTACTGCCTCCGACACGGTTTGATCTTTACATAAAAGAGACATTTGTTATTTGATGAGACAAAGACAGTGAAGGATCGTGGAAGCCTCTGGAGCTGTATTGTACAAATACCTGCAAACTCCCCCTGCATAAGATCCCTTGGTTTGTTTTCATTGCCAATTCTTTGTCACCCAGTGGGCCTACCCTTGCTCTTACTTGTTGGTGAATTATTGTCCCCAGCTCTGTTGAGTTTGGGGAACCAGTAGATCATGTTTCCAGCTTTGGCAATGAGGGAGCATGCTGGGCTTCGTCAGCTTCGTGTTTGTCTCTTTCCTCCTCCTTTTTCTTTTTCTCGTTCTCTTGGTTCTTGTTCTTTCCACAGTGACCACCTTCCCCCTTGTTACTGTCCCCCAGCTTCCTGGAACACTACCCACCCACCATCAAAGCTCACACATTCCAGAATTAGAAATGGGTGAAATATATGAAAAACCTATGCAATGGGCTTCTGCATTTTTAACATTTTAAACCTCCCCTCATTGTGATTCACCTGCTACCCAGACTGTGGGAAAGAAATAGCCCACGTTCAAGACTGGAGAAACTTATTTTCTTAGTGACCAAATAAGAGTTGATATTGGTCAGTGGCTTACATAGCTTTGATCGATTTTCATCCGCAATTCTGGGACACGCTTTTTCTAGAGAGCAGTGTCTTTCATGTATGAGAGCTTAGCTGCGAGATAATTGGTAGGACATGTATCTGGAATACCAGTTCGGAGAGGAACGTCTCAGATCATAAACACTTCGAAAGAGGCACTTTTTCATTGTCTATTGAGGAGTGGGAGTTTTGTTATACTATCTATCACCCCGGGAGGTAGTCAAGAAATTTGATCCATTTTCTCCTCTAGGGGTAGTTTTTACATGCCCTCTCCTCTTATATGGCCTTAGGCATCCGTTCGGGGCTGAATCAGGTCTCACCTCAAACATGTTGAAATCCGGACCCCCAGGATCTCAGAGTGTGACCTTATTTGGATGGAATTAACTAAATTAAGATGAAGACTTACTGGAGTAGGGGGGGCCCTAACCCAATATGGCTGATGCCCTTGTAAGAAGAGGAAAGGAGACCCAGACCCAGACGGAGAGAAAGCAGAAGGCAGAGATTGGAGAGCTGAGCTGCAAACCCAGGAATGCTAAGGATGGCGGGCAAACACCAGAAGCTGGAAGAGGGAAGAAAGGATTCCCCACTACAGGTTTCCGATGGAGAATGGCCCCGCCAATGACACCTTGATTTTGGACTTCGGTCTTAAGAACTGTGAGACAATCCATTTCTGTTGTTTTAAGCCCCTCGTTTTGGTGCCTTATTAAGGGAAGCCTTATGAAACCAATACAGTAGGTTCTTGCATAAATCTGGGAATAAGCCTGTGCTTCCTAGAACTTCCTCAAATCACATGACTTTCCACTCCTGCTGTTGAGAATACTTAGCATTTTATACTTAACATTTTAAACAATATCTCATTAAAAAAATATTTGCATTTTGGATAGAATATATGCTATATGAATATATCTCAACAAAATCTGCAGAATCAAAATAACAGAAAGATTAAAATAATAATACTAACAATAGTTTATGTTCATTTTAGGGAATTAGAAAGTCTAGAAAATCACAAAGAATAAAAATAAAAATCATCCACAATGATGATAACAGTCTCATGTTTTATCCTATTTTCTTTGTTTAGAGGGTGAGCATTTGTTGGGTAATCGTATACTTGTTATTGTCACTGGAGATAGTAGCATTTGGGTGAGAAAGAGAACAATATCTTGATGCCCTCTAATGTGCTCCCCAGTTTTCTACAAATGAGTTGACACTAGCACTTATTCTTACTGCTCAGTTGTCAGGTATCAACAAATCAAGTGGTAGGTACTCTAGAGTGATTTGAAAACTCAGTTTTCTCAACTGTGGTGTCAACACGGATATAGAAAGTAATTTGTTACCAATAATAGTTGAAGTGTCAAGTTTTTGAATTATTTACTTTTTTGATAAATTACTATGTGTCTCAGAGTTAGCTCCCATGATAATGCTGCTCTTAGATTCTTGCATTCTGATATACTGTAGGTGGAGAAAGAGGGGTGGGTATACCTCTGGCTCAGTGGGTCCACCTATGGGGCCATACTGGTGTGTGAATATCATCTGGTTTGTGTGCCAGGTCAGAAAAATAAAAGAGTGAGGGCAGGTGTGGGAATCTGAGTGCCCATTCGTGCCTTCTGGCAGATGTGATTGGTGTCCATTATTTATAGTATCTTCCTGGATTTCTCTAGTTTTAACGGAGTAGAAAAAGATGGTGGCAATGGAACATGGAGGCATATGTCATTTACTCACACTCTAATCTGGGTTTCTGAAGTTGAGACTCCACTGAGATGATGATGTATGTATGTAAATGTCAAATAAAGCAGATTGGCACAGGCCTTGTTCAGACATCACTTATCGATGGAGTTTTCAGAAGGAAAACAGAGGAAATTCTTCCTGCAGAGAAGATAGCTGAATTCTGTCCTTTTGTTACATGTAGCCATCTCTGACAGGAAGCAAAGGCTGGTATTCATTCCTTTGGAATCTGCCAGAAGGCATAAATGAAACGTGTCATGCTTGCTGGTTGCTGGGGCTTTTTTTGCCTTGCGCCGTAGCTCTTATTGATCCATTTTCTCTCTCTGAGTTTTTATTTTTTTTATTAAAGACGTTGTGAATTTACAAAATAATCATGCATAAAATATGGGATTTCCTTATATCACCCCACCAACAATACCTTGCATTGGAGGGCAGTGTTTGTTACTATTGATGATAACACTTTAAAATTAGTGTATTATTATTTTTTAAGAGTAGTTACCTTTGTTACAATGGATGAGAGATTATTAAAATAGTTCTATTGTCCCCTATTTACATTAGGTGTATTTTTCTCATATAACACTCTATTATCACCACCTTGTCCTACTTTTGTTATAACCCAGAATGAACATTCTTATACTTGAACTACTATAAAACTGTCCTATATTTATCTCTTAATTTTATTCTAGTAATATATACATCCTAAGTATCCTCTTTTAATCACATTCACTTCTGTGTTTCAGCTCTGTTGATTACACTCATGATAATTTGCTATCATCACCACCATCCATTTCTAAACCTTTACCATCAGCCTAAATAGAAATTCTGTACAAATTAAGCATCAAGTCCCCATTCTGTAGTTCCAATCTAACTCCCGGTAACATATATTCTAGATTCTAACTCTATGAGCTTGCTTCATATGAAATAAGGTCATACATTATTTGTCCTTTCATGACTGGCTTATTTTCTTCAGCATAATGTCCTCAAGATCCATTCATGTTGTCGCATGTATCATGACTTCATTCATTTTTACAGCTGGACAATATTTCATCAAATTTATATATACCACATTTGGTTTATCCATTCATCAATTGATGGACATTTGGATTGCTTCCATCTTTTGGCAATAGTGCATAATGCTGCTATGAACATTGGTGTACAAATACCTGTTTGAGTCCCTGCTTTCAGTTCTGGGTATATACCTAGTAGCAAGATTGCTGGATCATATGGTGATTCTATACCAATTTCCTAAGGAACTGCCAAATTGTTTTGGCTGCACCATTTTACATTCCCACCAGCAGTGAATGAGGGTTCCTCTTTCTCCTTATCCTCTCCAACACTTACAGTTTTCTTGTTTTTCAGTAGTGGTCATTCTAGTAAGTGTGAAATGGCATCTCGTTGTGGTTTTGATTTGCATTTCCCTAATAACTAGTGAGGTTGAGCATCTTTCCATGTGCTTTTTAGGCTTCTGTATTTCATCTTTGGAGAATTGTCTATTCAAGTCTTTTGCCCATTTTTTTTCAGTTGGGTTTTTGACTTTTTATTGTTGAATTAAAGGATTTCTTTATATATTTTGAAAATTGAACCCTTATCAGATATGTGGTTTTCAAATATTTTCTCCAGTTAAGTAGGTTGTTTTGTCACTTTTTTGACAAAGTCCTTTGATGTGCAAAAGTTTTTAATTTTGAGGAGGTCCTGTTTATCTGTTTTTTCGTTTGTTATTGTGATTTGGATATAAAATCTAGGAAACCATTGCCTACTACAAGATCTTGAAGATGCTTCCCTACATTTTCTTCTAGGAGTTTTATGTTCCTGGTTCTCATAGTTAGGTTTTTGATCCATTGTGAGTTAATTTTTGAATAAAGTATGAGATAGGGTCGTTTTTCATTCTTTTGCATATGGATATCCAGTTCTCCCAGCATCATCTGTTGAAGAGACTATTCTTTCCCAGTTGAGTGGACTTGGCAGCCGTGTGAAATATTAATTGGCCACAGATGTGAGGGTCTATTTCTGAATTCTCAATTTGATTCCAGTACCATGCTGTTTTGACCACTGTAATAGTTTTGACCAGCCTTGTAAATATGCTTTAAAGTCAGGGAGTATGAGTCCTCCAACTTTGTTCTTTTTTTTTCAAGGTTATTTTGGCTATTTTGGGCCCCTTACCCCTCCAAATAAATTTGATAATTGGCTTTTCCAGTTCTGAAAGGTAGGCTGTTGGAATTTTGATTGGGATTGTGATGAATCTGTAAATCAATTTGGGTAGAAGTGACATCTTAAAGATATTTAGTTTTCCAATCCATGAACACAGAATGTTCTTTTCTTTATTGAGGTCTTTAAATTTCTTTCAGCAATGCTTTGTAGTTTTCTGTGTACGAATACTTTATATGCTTCTTTTAATTTATTCTTAGATATTTGATTCTTTTAGTTGCTATTGTAAATGGAATTTTTTTCTTGATTTCTTCCTCAGATTCCTCATTACTAGTGTATGGAAACATTACTAATTTATACATGCTGATCTTGTATCCTACCTCTTTGCTGACCTTGTTTATTAACTCTAATAGCTTTGTTGTGGATTTTTCAGGGCTTTCTATATATAGGATCATGTCAGCTGCAAAAGAAGAAATTTTACTTCTTTCTTTTTAATTTGGATGCCTTTTATTTTTTCTCTTGCCTAACTGCTCTAGCTAGAACTTCTAGCACAATGTTGAATAACAGTGGTGACAGTGGGCATCCTTGTCTTATTGCAGATCTTAGAGGGAACTCTTTCAGCTTTGAGTGTGATTCTAGCTGTGGGTTTTTCAAATATGCCCTTTATCATGTTGGAGAAGATTCCTTCTATTCCTATATTTTGAAATGCTTTTATCAAGGTGCTGGATTTTGTCAAATGTCTTTTCTGCATCGATTGAGATGATCATGTGGGTTTCCCCTTTGATTTATTAATGTGCTGTATTACAATAATTGATTTTCATGTGTTAAACCCCCCTTGCGTACCTGGGATAAATCATGGTGTATGATTCTTTTAATTGGGTTTGGTTTACAAGTATTTTGTTGAGTTTTTTTTTGCATCTATATTCATTAGAGAAATTGTAATTTTCTTTCCTTGTAATATCTCTTTCTGCCTTTAGTATTAGGGTGATGCTGTCCTTGTAGAATGAGGTCGCTAGTGTTCCCTTGTCTTAAACTTTTTGGTAGAGTTCGAGCAGGATTGATATTAATTCTTTTTGGTAGAACTCACCTGTGAAGCCATCTGCTTGTGGACTTTTCTTTTTTTGGACTTTTGATGACTGATTCAATCTCTTTGCATGTAATTGGTCTATTGATGTCTTCTATTTCCTCTACAGAAAGTGAAGATTGTTTGTGTGTTTCTAGGAATTTGTCCATTTCATCTAAGCTGCCTAATTTGTTGGTATACAGTTGTTCATAGTATCCTCTTATGATCCTTTTTATTTCTGTGGGGTCATTAGTCATGCCCCCTGTCTCATTTCTGATTTTTTAAATTTGCATCTTCTCTCTTTTTTCTTCGTCAGTCTAGATTAGGGTTTGTAAATTTTATTGAGTTTCTCAAAGAACCAAGCTTTGGTTTTGTTAATTCTCTGTGTTTTTTTTCTATTCTCAACTTCATTTTTTTTCTTAATCTTTGTTATTTCTTTCCTTCTGCTTGCTTTGGAATTGATTTACTGGTATTTTTTAGTTCTTCCAAATGTGCAGTTAGGTCTTTGATTTTAACTCTTTCTTTCTTCTTAATGCAACATCATCATTTAGAGCTATAAATTTCCTTCTCAGCATTGCCTTCATTGCATCCCATAAATTTTGATATATTGTATTCTCATTTTCATTCTTCTTGAGATATTTACTTATTCCTCTTGGAATTTCTTCTTTGTCTAAGAAATATATAATTTAATTTCCATATATTTGTGAATTTTTCATTTTTTTCATGTTATTAATTTCAAGCTTCATTCCATTATGGCTTTGCATAATTCAGTCCTTTTAAATTTATTAAGACTTGTTTTGTGACACAACATATGGTCTACCCTGGAGAATAACCCACGAGCACTTCAGAACAGTGTATATTCTGCTTTTTTGGGATGCTATGTTTTGCATATATCTGTTAAGTCTAGTTCACTTTTAATATTATTCTAGTTCTCTGTTTTCTGATTGATCCTCAGTCTCGATATTTTATCTATTGATAAGAGTGGTATATTGAGGTCTCCAGCTATTATTGTACAGACATCTATTTCTCCCTTCAGTTTTGTAAGGTTTGCCTTATATATTTGGGGGCACCATTGTTAGGTGCATGAATATTTGTGATTGTTATTTCTTCTTGGTGGGTTGCCGCTTTTACTAATATATAGTGTCCTTCTTTGTCTCTGGACACCCAATAAACAAATGTTTGAATCCATCATGCTGTCATCCACATCCCTGAGATTCTACTCAATTTTTCCATTCTTTTCTCTTTCTATTTTTCTGATTATATGTTCTATCGTCCTGTCTTCTAGTTCACGGATTGTGAACTTCTGCCTGTACAAATCTGCTATTTTATATCTGTAGTGTATTTTTAATCTCTTATATTGTGCCTTTCATTCCCATAATTTCTGTTATGTTTCTTTTTATACTTTCAAATTCTTCGTTATGCTCACACAGTGTCTTCTTAGTATACTTTATCTCTTCATCTCCTTGAGTTGATTAAGGATGGTCGTTTTGGACATCTTTGACTAGTACCAAATTCTGTTTCACCTCTGATGTTTTATTTTTTTTCCCCACGTATGGGACATATCTTCCTGTTTCTCTGAATAGATTGCAATTTTTTTTGTTGCTGTCTAAGCATCTGATTATCTTGATGAGTTTACTTTGAACATTAGTTTCTCTCTCTTGCCTAGGGTTTTAACATTGATTGGCTTTGTGTTAAGGCTCTTCTCTGACACTTGGTTCAACTTATTGTAGACTATTATAATAGCCCATGTTTGATCATTTTTTTTATCTTGCCCTGGACATATGGTACAATTTTTACGATTCCACTTTTGTCTAAGTGTGTCATGCCCAGAACAAAGCTTCCTTTCCTCTGTTCCTTCTCTGGGAATCTTGGTCTGTGTTTTGTTTTTTCTTTAACTGAGAGAAATTTATTTATAAAATTTCTTAACCAGTGGTGAGAACCAAGAAGCAATCAACTGAGACCCCACTAAGAGTCTTTAAGCAGTTCCTACAAAAGAATGACCAAAGAAGTTCATAATTATTAGGCTAAAATGATGTCTTTCTTCACATTCTTCAATTGCACAAAAACATACATTTATCCAAAGGCATCTGTATAAGTAGCAGTGGTTCTTGTAGGCTCAGTTGAGTCACATCTTCTAGAGTGCTGCTCCCTTCTACCTGTTTCACCACCTTTTTGGTTTCTTTGTGGGCTTCTTTCTCTTTTCCTTCTCCTTTGCTGGCTTCCTCATTTTCTCCTTTTCTGTTAGTTCTTTTATTTCCTTGGTTGTCAGCTCTTTTCTCTCCTTCCTTGTCCTGAACACTGGTGTAAACTGCTTTGTTATAGCCTTCCCTGTTTTGAGCAATTTCAATGGCATAAAATTGTATTCTGGGGGAAAGATGATATTTTCTTCAGTGTAGCCCTGAGAGCAATGTAGTTGCAGCAAAGTGCCATGGTTGAAATCATCTACCATTCCATCAAACTACAAGCAGATTTAGTATTGAGCTCATCTGGGTTCAAAACATGTATCCTGAGAGTCTCAAAAATTTCCCGGAACTCAGAGTAGATTTGGTCATCTACTTTGGTGAGTTTAAGAAACTATGGGTCATGGATCAAAGATCTAAACATTAGGTCTAAGACCATAAAACAGTTAGAGGAAAATGTAGGGAGATATCTTATGAAACTTATAATTGGAGGCGGTTTTATGGACCTTAAACCTAAAGCAAGAGCACTGAAGAAGGAAATAAATAAATGGGAGCTCCTCAAAATTAAACACTTTTGTGCATCAAAGAACTTCATCAAGAAAGTAGAAAGACAGCCTACACAATGGGAGACAATATTTGGAAACAACATATCGGATAAAGGTCTAGTATCCAGAATTTATAAAGAGATTGTCCAACTCAACAACAAAAAGACAGCCAACCCAATTACAAAATGGGAGAAAGACTTGAACAGACACCTCTCAGAAGAGGAAATACAAATGACCAAAAGACACATGAAGAGATGCTCAATGTCCCTGGCCATTAGAGAAATGCAAATCAAAACCACAATGAGATATCATCTCACACCCACTAGAATGGCCATTATCAACAAAACAAAAAATGACAAGTGCTGGAGAGGATGCGGAGAAAGAGGCACACTTATCCACTGTTGGTGGGAATGTCAAATGGTGTAACCACTGTGGAAGGCAGTTTGGCAGTTCCTCAAAAAACTGAATATAGAATTGCCATACGACCCAGCAATACCATTGCTAGGTATCTACTCAAAGGACTTAAGGACAAAGACACAAACGGGCATTTGCACACCAATGTTTATAGCAGCATTATTTACAATTGCAAAGAGATGGAAACAGCCCAAATGTCCATCAACAGATGAGTGGCTAAACAAACTGTGGTATATACATACGATGGAATATTATGCAGCTTTAAGACAGAATAAACTTATGAGGCATGTAATAACATGGATGGACCTAGAGAACATTATGCTGAGTGAGACTAGCCAAAAACTAAAGGACAAATACTGTATGGTCCCACTGATGTGAACCGACATTAGAGAATAAACTTGGAATATGTCATTGGTAACAGAGACCATCAGGAGTTAGAAACAGGGTAAGACAATGGGTAATTGGAGCTGAAGGGTTACAGACTGTGCAACAGAACTAGATACAAAAACTCAAAAATGGACAGCACAATACTATCTAATTGTAATGTAATTATGTTAAAACACTGAATGAAGCTGCATCTGAGCTATAAAAAAAAAAAAGAAACTATGGGTCAACTGATGAAATCAGGTTGCAGTGGACTCCAGCGTGCTGCACTGCTCTCATAGCCCAAGCTATCTCAATATCAGGATCATTGCCATAATTTTCCAGCTGGTGGGGAAAAAGCATGTGACACAGATACCAGCTCCCTGGAAACCAGCTCATCAGTTTCACTTGTTGCTTCCATGTTGTAGCCCAGAAAGTGTGACTTCTTTTCTGTTTGTTTCTGTTTTACCTCTATAGGTTTTTTTTTTTTTTTACACTCCTTATATTGTCTCCAGCTGCTTTTGCATAGAGGCAAATTCTGGGGTCACCCTATAGAGGACTTTCCCAAGTCAGTATTTCCCAAATTGGGGCCTCGGACACATGAAGGAGTGCAGACAGGCTCCAAAGCGCTCTGGGGAGAGGATCAGGAAAGATACCAGAAACCTTCTTGACAGCTACCCGAAGCTGCACTTTTGCAGTGTGTCCAGCAGAGGGCGCGCTTCAGCAAACTGTGCCCTGCATCCCTAATGAAGCCCTGTGCCTTTAAACTTCCATTGCCTCCTTCCCTTTTGGGCTACTTGGTTGGTTGTTGCTACTTTTGTCTGGGGTGGGTTATAAACATTTCAGAGTAGGGACCCTGTGATCCAAATTCACTAATCAAAAGGTATGACCAGTGCTTGGCTATGCGTCCCTGCCTTTTTTAGGTAAGATGTTTATGTCCCTTTCTGACAGCAGCCTCTAGCCAGGGAAGGGTCCTGAGGTGGCCCACCAGGGGTTGTGGGGATGGGTGCTGGCAGCCTCTGTGCAGAGGGCTACTTATAGTCCTTTACCGTGGGTTATCAGCCTCTTCCTGCCACTCTCCCCTGGATGCTGCACAGCACCCCCCGGCTTCCAGAGCCCAGAACAGTTGTTTCAGGCAGTTCCTGCCTGTGCACTGGCTGTTTTGCCATCTTCCTGCCTTTCTGAGTTTTACAGAATGGGCTTCACTGAAGATTTTTTTCTTTGGAAAATGTTGATGGCAAAACCAGAATTCTTGCCCCCACTGGGCAATTTGTACTTAGCTTTTGTGTTTTCTAGCACAAACTTTCTAAGTTTTATCTGAATACAGGAGAACTGGCTTGTCCTCCAACTTTCCAATTTGCTGTCACAAAGGTGAGACAGCCACCCAGAGGTGTTTGGGGAAGATTCTCAGAATTTGTACAAAAAATTGTGGTCACATATTATAACTTAAACGTTGCCATTTTAACTGTCTTTAAGTGTACAATTCAGTGACATTAATTACATTCACAATGTTGGGCAACCGTTACCTCTATTTCCAAAACTTTTCATTATCCTAAAGAGAAAGTCTGCACCCATTAAGTAATGACTCCCACCACCCTCACCACCCTCGTCCCTGGTAATTTTCTGTGTCCAAGAACTTGCTTGTTCTAGGTATTTCATATAAGTGGAACCTTACAATAGTTGTCCTTTTGTGCCTGCTTATTTCACTCAGCATGATGTTTTAACAACTCACCCATCTTGTAGCATATATTAGAACATCATACTTTTTATATTTAAATAATATACCATTGACTATTGATTAGAATGTGTATGGATATACCATATTTTGTTTGCCCATTCATCTGTTGATGGATATGTGGGTTCTATACACCTTTGGATTACTGTGAGTAATGCTGTGATCAACATTTTTCTACCCATTACTTTTGTTTTTGGTGCTGGGTCTAGCTCAGCCTACCTTCCAAGTGTTCACAGAGTGTTGAGCAGTTGTTATTCTTTTTTAAGCTGGCCTTTGCAGTTTGTTTTATCATCCTGGAGGAAGTAAATTGAAGATCTTGTTTTTGGACATAATTTGTTTTTGTTTTTTGCAGCAAAACACATCTTTATAATTGGATACCAAAGAGTGCATAGTGTAGGATTCTGTTGTATGAAATTCAGTTAACAAGTCAAATCTATGTTGTTGGAAGTAAGGATCATGGCTATTCTGATGTTTAGTGACTAGAAAGGGGCATGAACAGGCATCTTGACTACAGGGTAATCTTCTTTATATTTATTTGGACTTTGGTCACATGGCATTTGTACATTATGAAAAGTTATTCTTCATTCTAAATTTTCTCATTTTCAAGTATATTATAACGTTGGACATGTATCTCTTACACTGTGTCTCTCTGCCTAAATGATAAATGAGCAATTGTAGGAAATTAGGCTAAGGCAATGGACATAATGTAGTGAGAAGAGGGTTGGGCATGAAGGAAATCAAACTGTGTTTTTGACTGTGTGCCAGGGGCTGTGAACATGAGGAAGACAGATCCCTGTCCCAAGGATGGGAGGGTAGCGGAGATGGTGGATGCACTGACAGAGGCAAGCCGAGCTGGGACAGAGCAGGGGCCCATAGCGCATATTCTTTAGGTTGTGAGGAGATGAGAAGGCCTCCACCTACTGCGGCTTTCAGTGTAGGCATTCACAGGTGGGTAAGCAGTACTGAACACAGGTGGGTAAGGAGTACTGAATAGAGGTGGGAAAACAGCACAGAACACCGGCAGGGTAAGTGGCACAGAACACAGGCAGGTAAGCAGCACAGAACGCAGGTGGGTAAGCAGCACAGAACACAGGTGGGTAAGCAGCACAGAACACAGGCAGGGTAAGTGGCACAGAACACAGGCGGGTAAGCCACACAGAACACAGGTGGGTAAGCTGCACAGAACACAGGTGGGTAAGCAGCACAGAACACAGGCAGGGTAAGCGGCACAGAACACAGGTGGGTAAGCCACACAAAACACAGGTGGGTAAGCTGCACACAATAGAGGAAGCCTCCCTTGCAGGTGGAAACTAAGACCTCCTGGAGAAAGGAGACATTACCTAGCGCAAACAGTCCTCCTTTCATTCTTAAGTACCAGGAGTGGTCTTGTGAGGCCATTTCTCTCCTTCCCTGCTTCTACTGCTGCTACTTTCCTAGTCTCTTGCTCTGTCCCTCATGATTTTTGCTTACTTGTGCCTCCTACACCTCAAGGCTTTTTCTTCCTGCCTCTTATTTTGATGTTTCTGCAGACTGATGATCTCACAATCCGGCATCCTGAGACAGGAATCGATGGATGCTGACTCGTTATTAAAGTGGAGAGGTTACGGTGGAGAGGTTCCCTTGTAGGCAGAGATTTCTTGCTCCTTCTTGTCAGTGGCCACTGGCCAGCTTTGGGTTGATGCATAAGTGGCTGATTATCGTAACAGCTGTTGTGGGAGACAGGGCCGTGTTAGATTCCCAGTGGCCCGTGACTAAGGAATTGCCTGAGGTAAGCCCGTTCCTGGGAGGTGTGCTCTAGGCCATCTCAAAGGGCAGGACTTTGTCCACACCAAGCACTTGCTTCTACAGGTTTGAGGTGAACTGCTTTGCATAATAGAAGGGAGCAGATTCCAGATTTGAGGGTCTGGGAGAAATCTTGGAGATGGAGGGAGAAGCAAAGAAGCTGAGAGCTGGGTTGAAGGAAGGCCAAAGAGAGGTGGCCCTTTGGTTGCGGGGTATCTGAGAGGAATCTGGGAATATTCTCCCTGGATTATTCATTTATGCACGATGTCATCTTTCTTCTTGCTCCCTCTCTATAGTGGTTATTAGTTATTTGGTGGGAGTGGTGTTGAATATTGTGAGGGGGTCAATACGACACAGCCCAAAAACACAGCACGCGAAGGTGAGAGAACCAGAAGCACAGGGGACCATGGGAGAGAAACTTTCTCCAATTGGTTAAAATTGCAGGGGAAGGCTTTGAATATTCAGAGGCCTAGAATTGGGTGTTCAGGTTGAGGTTATCCAAATCTCCAAGGACTAGGAAGATCCTGCTTCACCCATAGTGCAGTGTCCAGGTATAAAGATGGGATCAGAGACCAAACGTATGCTCAACCCAAATGGCTGGATGAGAGAAAACCCGGGAAGAACACCATCGAGTGGAGGGTGCAAGACAGTTCCTACAGAGCGCAGGGCACACAGATGCAAACCCAAGGGCGCTCCAGAGGTGTTGCTGGAATGTAGGGTCAGGGCCTTTTGTGTAGGTTTCCTCATCGGAGGGTGGGGGCATCCTTTAAAGAGACTGTGAGGACTGGGGAAAGGCCAGCAAGAGTGATGGAGAGAGAACCAGACAGTTAATTTCAACACGCCAGTGGCTTGTTGGCAGCTCCAGTAGATGTGAAAAAGGCTCTGCCAACCTTTTCTCCTTCCTTTCTCTCTTTGCCTTCAGTATCTCCATTTCCGCATTCCCCTGGACCCTCTGTGAAAGACGGGCTCATCCTCCATGAAAGTGTTGTTAAAATCCAACCTTGGTACATGCCATTAAAATGAATGAATACCAGCTAAGGAAACAAGCTGTGGAGGGAAATTTTGAGGCTGCATCAGTGCTGGTCACCTGCCTCCTTTTGGCTATAATAGAAGTCATGCAGCTTAAAAACCCTGACTGCTGATTTGAAAATTTACTCCACGCTGTGAATGATAATAGAAGCTTTCAGGAATGAATAAAAAAGAGGGGAGGGGACAGCAAGGAAGTGCTGGGAAAACACGTAGAAAAATGTTCAAATGTTGGAATCGAGGAAGATTAAAACTCTAAGGGATCACCATCACCCAAATGGTACTTAGATGTCCAAATTTATTGGGTCTGTATTTCCAGTAGGGAAATAGAGGCCCAGAGAAAGGAAGGAGCCTTGCAAGCTTGAATATCTATCTGGGCATCTTTTTTTTTTAACTTTTTTGCATTGTATAATATAACATATATACAAAGCAAAGAAAGCAAAAAACAATAGTTTATTTATTTATTTTTTACATGGGCAGGCACCAAGAATCGAACCCAGGTCCTCTGGCATGGCAGGCAAGCATTCTTGCCTGCTGAACCACCGTGGCCCACCCAAAAAGGCAATAGTTTCCAAAGCACTCTTCAACAAGTGGTTACGGGACAGATCCCAGAGTTTGTCACGGGCTGCTGTACCATCCTCTCACATTTTTCCTTCTGGCTGTTCCAGAATATAGGAGGCTAGAAGAAATAAATACAAACATCATTTTTCAAAGAGGCACAGTGACCAGTTCACTGCCTGTGGCTTATTTCGAGCCAATCTATGGCAGAGAGATGAGGCCTGGCCATTCACACAAGATCAGTCTCTGGTTTCTTGCTCCTGTGCTGTCTCTTCTGACATTTGTAGTAGTTTTTTGACCATTCCTACGGAGCTGTTGCCATTTAAAAAGTGGCATGAGGCAGAATTTAAAAAACAAAAGACATTCTGTTTAACAGGGAGTTCACCAAAGATGGAAGGCCTTTTCCTGTTCTCTTTTGCTGCGGCGTCTTTTCCCTCACCTGACATCCTTCCTCAGAGCCTTAGTTCTATTTGAGATTCTCTCAGGGGCCACTCAGTGGTTCTGATTGTAAGTATGTTAGATAGGACCTAGCTTCATTTATCCTGAGGTTGGGGTGATGTCATCTGTCCTGCTCATTGTTGTCAAGGAAGGCAGGGAGGAGGGAAGATAAGAGGGAGGGGAAAAGAGAGGGAGGGAGGGAGGGAGGGAGGAAGGAAGGAAGGAAGGAAGGAAGGAAGGAAGGAAGGAAGGAAGGAAGGAAGGAAGGAAGGACTGACTTAAGGCCAAGTGTTGTGTATGATGAATTCTTAGAGAGTCTTAAGGTTCAGCAAGGGTTTTAGCATACTGCTGGAAATTTATAGTCTAGAAGAGTGAGTTATAAGATGCAGCTGCATGGTCAAATCACTTGGTCATTTGGTCAAAATCACTTTGGTCAAAAATATATACTGATGCCTGGGCACCATTCCCCGAGATTCTGATGGAGTTGGCCTGGGGTGGGGCCTGAACCTCAGGACTCTTGAGTTCTCCCCTGGAGGAGCCAAGGTGTAGTCCAAGTGGACGGTTACTGTTCTCGATTGCTCCCTCTTAGTGTCCAGGAACAGCTGTTTGGAATATAATCTTTGGAAAGTAGAGTTGTTTCACCTTGAGAAAGAGTTGGGAACTTCTGTGGAAAAAGGCTGTGGGAGTAAGAGGTTTTGACACGAAGCAAGGTGACCTTGGGGAGAGATCTGTGGCAAGGTTCATCACGCTGACCTGGGGAGCGGGGCACTCTGACCTCGGGCTCGGCAGTCTCTCAGCCCAGTGCTCACTGAACTTGAGGGGAGCAGCCTCTTACTCCACTACTGTGTTTTCCAAGCTTTGTGACCTGTGGTTTGGTTTCCTGAATTGACCCCCCCCCCCCCCCCCAGGAAGGAAGTCCCCTGCACAGGCAGCAGCTGGTTCTGGGTTCTTGGGCCAGGAATACAGTGGAACCTTACATAACCCTGTAGTTGAGCTCTTGGAAAGAAGAGCCTGCCTCGTGTGAAATGCTTAATGAGTGGTGAACAATTAATGGGAGGATGGGGCTGTGTTCCCAGACAGACTTGGAGCGTGTGGTGGTGGCGCGTGGGGGCTTGGAGCTGCTGAGAAGCCCAGCCTGCGCGGTCCTGACTCATCTGTGCCTCGCCCGGCTCATGACTGACAAACACGGATGTCTCAGTGCTTCATCCCACGGCGGGACCCTGCCTCTGTCTTGGTGTGGCCCTGCAAACTCAGTTTAGATGTTTGAAAGGTGCTGCCAATATTCTTTAAGAATCCTTGGGTGGATCCGTCTCTCCTTTCATTTGCCATAGCTGCCCGGCATCTCCTCTTTCTCCTGAGCCAGTTAGTCCCAAGTACGATGAGCTGTTTTTCCCACCTTCGTCCCTGTATGTCAGAAGGCATCAGGTACTCCCTCAGATTCCCTGGCTCTTAGTTTGCTCACACAGGAGGACAAATGATTGCTCCTCCATTCCTCAGCCTGAGAGCTAAGGCCAGGGTCATTACAGGTCCAGGTCTGGAGCGGATGTCCAATTAAAACCACCTGCCCACTCAGAAGGAATGTGTTCATAAAAGGAAGCCACGTTCGTTCAAAGATATGCCTTAGGAACCTATTTCATATAATGTGCATCTGCATCTTCCTCTACAATTAATAAGCTGTCATTTTAGCATAGCTCCCATCTCTTTGTTTTTGGAGTTTATGAGCCTATTGTTTCTGTGCTCTGGTGCTCTTTGACTAATAATCATATAAAAAATAATAATGATGGATGGGCCACGGTGGCTCAGCAGGCAGAGTTCTCGCCTGCCATGCCAGAGACCCTGGTTTGATTCCCGGTGCCTGGTCATGCAATAAATAAATAAAGAAAGAAATGATGATGATGATGATAGTATGGGTGGTGATGATAATAATGATGATGCTAACATCCACATTTTAAGAGTGCACGTTAGGTGCTGGTATGAGGGCTTTAATTCCATTGCTACATCTAATCCTCACATAGGTCTAGTGTAGTCAGAATTATTGCTATAACAACCCTCCCCTCCCCCTATCTTACAGATGAGGGGATCAGGCTTAGCATGGTGAGGAAACCTGCCTGGGCATATCCTGGGGTGGTAGAGTTGGAATTCACATCTACACCAAGCTGACTCCAAATTTCCTTCCAAGCCATGTTCGTTCTGTGCCACACTGCCATGACACCGGTGATGTCATCCAAACACGTGGCTTTAAAATCCATCTGGATGAATTTTAAATCTCAGATTTATATCTCTAGCCTCGACTTTCTC
This sequence comes from Tamandua tetradactyla, assembly GCF_023851605.1. NCBI lineage: Eukaryota > Metazoa > Chordata > Mammalia > Pilosa > Myrmecophagidae > Tamandua > Tamandua tetradactyla. The sequence continues at coordinate 17,768,268 of NC_135351.1, read as the reverse complement.
CTGTGCTCTAGGCTTGGTTATCCAACTATCAACATCTTTACTTAGATTTCTCGGAGGCCCCTCGAACATAACCAGCCCCGGTCAGAGCTTCAGATTATCTTCTCCCTTCACAAACATGTTCCTCCCACAGCTCTCGCTCCTCTGAGAAGTTTGTCTCCATTCAGTTAGTCAGGCCAAAGTGTGGGAGTCACCCCTGACTCCAGACTCTCTCTCTCACACCCTCGTCCAATCTCAGCAAACCCAATGGGACTCAGCACTTCCATGGTTACTGTCTTTCCAAGGTCTAGTCTCAACACAGCAGAGTGACTCAGCTTGTGTCACTCTCTTGCTTAAAATCCTTTGGTGCCTTCTTGTCTCATTCAGAGATTACCAGTTATTAAGTTATTGCCTCTCAGCCCTAAACCCATCCTTCTATACTTTATGTTGCTGGGACCAGGCCATATAAAATCATGTTTTTCGTTTGTCAGCTAGTTTCCTATTGAGCTCCGCCCGTAGGGGATGCTAGAGGGAGACTGCCCAGTTGGAGGAGAGAGAAGGGACTCGCTCCTACCTGTTTTTTTTTTTTTTTTTGCGAGTGTCCCATCTGCTGGCAGTTCCTAAGAGCGGCCACCCAGCTTCACCCTGGCAGCAACCCTGGCAGCAACAGTTCCTTCCTTAGCAGCAGTTAAATCTACCTGGTGATTTTTTCCCATATTTAAGAACCAGTGTCATTGTGCCTCCTCAGGGCACACCAGCAATCAGCCACCCTTGCCCCCTCCTCAGAAGGTCTTCAGTTCCATGGAGACCCCTTCCAAGCTTCTAAATTTCAATAATCTAGCATCTGCCCCTATTCCCTGCCCTAGGATTAGAGGAAACTTTCTGCCATTGCTACCCCCAAGATGCCTTAGAGTTTTCCTTTTACCCTTTCAGTTTACCTGATTAATGACTAGTTAATAGTTTTTACATTAAATTAGCTGTGTTGAAATAACTGGTGAGCCTTGCATTTCCTCATGAAAGTGCCAAAAAGTAAAGCCAAAGTAAGCTGAAAATGGCCGTTAAGGTCATTTGTGATCTGTTTTCCCACCCCTTCTCCTGTCTCAGCACTTGCTGTTTTGCTCCTTGCTCATTCCCCTCTACATGTCTGGCTTCTTGTTTTACAAACATATCTTGTGTTCTCCCACCTCAGGACCTTGGCTCTTTCTGTCCCCTTGTTCTGAAAACCTCTCTCCCACAGTTCTGTGTGGCTTCTCCTTCAGATCTCCCTAAAATGTCACCTCTTCAACAAGGCCTTCCCTGAGCACCCTGTGTGATATACATTTTCTCCCACCCCCTGGGCAATTCCTGTCCTCCTTAATCTGCCTTATTTTCCCCATGGCACCAGTCATCATCTGACAGCCAATGCATTTACTTCTTTTTTTGTTAGTTGCCCGTATCCCCTGACTAGACTATAAACTCCAGGAAGACAGAGACTTGGCCTGTTTTGGTGATTGTTCCATCACCATGGTTAGAAAAGGGGATCAAGCACAGAGCAAGTGCTTGAGAAGTACTTATAGAATGAATAGGCAAGAGGAAGTTCTGAACTCTCAGGATGAAGACCACCCTAGGGTGGTGACCCTGCCCTGGTGCTGCGTGTGGGACCCTGAAGGTGCTAATCTCATAGGAAAGTTGGGGACCTGTGTTTTCTATACTGATATGCAAAGGTGAGCAGGATTGGTGGATTCAGTACCAGTTGTTGTCATTGGATTGGGGTGAACTTTTGAAGAATGAATAATGTTTTCTTCTTTACTTTACTCTAATTTTCTCCAATTGCTATTATTAGACCTAAAAAGGCTGTACGGAATTCAGAAGCTACTGAGTCTATGGCATCTCAACATTACCCTCAATTTCTACCCTGAATGGCCCTTGACCTGACAGATATTAAGGGGCTACTTTGGTAGGACACTGTCCTGAGGACTTTATAGAACATCCTGAGTAGTCACCAACCAGCCCCTAAGAGCTGAATTCGTAATGACAGTTCCTGGGAATGTTGGTTGTTGGCTTTTCGTTGTCATTTATGTGTAGACTTTTGTCTGCTGTGGGGATTACCACAGCTCACTTCTGGAATGGGACCTAGCTCCCCACTCCAGAGGGCAACATTTTCAGATCAGGAAGAGGCCAGAGAAGAATTACTTAACATTAGCAGTTACTTTAGACCCAGAGGGACCCTCAGAAATTGAACCTTAGAGGTTTGACTGTGCCTTGCTGGATTGTGGGTAAGCTCTTTGGGTCACAATGGCAGCTGCTGGGTTTTCACTGCCACATTCATCTATTCAGTCTTATTTGCCTTGGATTTCAGCCACCCAAGTTTCAGAAGGTGCTGAGCTGGCCACTGTTCTTGGCCCCGAAACACAGGTGTGAGTGGTGCCATGTTAAAAGTAGTGGCAATTATGGGCTGCTGATTTGAAAGGAAGCTCAACATACTGGCTTTCATCGGGTCAGCTTTGCTTGGCCACATGTGACTTTTCACTTTGGAAAATGAGGGCTCAATTCTTGATCCAGACAGACTTTTCAAGTGGCTCTGTTTCTAGTTTTAGATAGCTAAACAAGAAACCCTGTGAAGTTCGATGCTGTTTGCACTGTCCTTGAACTTGGTACCTGTGAAAGAAAGTCTTTAAGTACATAAAACACCTTACTCTAGGAATAAAATTTTGCTCACTTATGGCTCCTAGTGCTACCACTGTCTTAGTTTGTTGTGCCATATTTGAAACAAAAACACTGAGCTGTTTTAACTTTTCAAGTGTAGGATGTATGTAGATAACATATAGTTAATAAGCAGTCTCAGAATACCTAGCCCTGTGCTAGGTAGATATTCTTCTCAGGAAGCTCCTAACCTATTTATTTAGGGAAATGGAAGGTACACACATACAGATCCAATAAAACAAGACTATATATATATAAATGTGCATTAAAATGTCTGGTTCAAACAGGTATGCAATAGAATCTCAAAGATGGAATAGTTAGTTTTGGGCCTATATTGGCTGGAGAAGGCACCACTAGAGTTTGAAGTGGCCTTGAGGAAAGAGTAGGGATGTAGATTCATAAGGAGAAGGGGAAAGCACCCTGAAGCAGGGGGCAGTGCGAGCAGCCCTTGGGGGTGAACTTATGCATAGCATACAGGATAGTAGGCAAGTAGATGAGATCTTCCCAGGAAAATGAGCAGAGGCATCAAAGGACAACCAAGCTGGTTGGGTAGATGGGATACATGCATAAAAAATATAAAGCAGACTGTTGTCTGTGTAATTAAAATTATTTTAAAAAGATGCAAAGGGATACTTGACAACCTTGAAGTGAAGTAAAGATACACTTTGTTAAAGGAGTAAGTACCCAGGGTAGGCTTTGGAGATGAGTGTGGAAGGAGAATCGATCTTAGGAGAGGAAAGAAGATGCTGGGAGAGGCAGGAGAAAGGGATGTATGGTAGGTAAAGGGAGTCTCAGAGACAAAGCTTACTCTAGAGGGTCTCCAACTACTTGGTGAAGAAGATGATGGACATTCGGCCAGGACTGGGGTCTTAAGAGATGCTGAGAAGGTTTATAGCCGTCATGCTGAGGAAAGGAGCCAGAAAGTGGATGAGGGACAAATATCACAATTACTAAATTCCTCCCAGGGCAGACTAGAGTTGAATGGTCTAAGTTTGTGGTGGGCCAGGTCTTTGGGCTGTGGTCCCTTCTCCAATCGTAATTCAAGAGACTGGAATTGGGCAAAGTCTCATTCTGACTTGAAGGGAGCAGGTTGTGAAAAGATGGAAGCTCAGTTGGTGATGAAGACAGCACAAGGTCACTGAGGGATTGGGGGAGGATTGTAGGGCATGGGAGGAGAGCCTGCTGGGTTAGGAGAAGTGTGTTAGACAGGAGCTAGTCTTGGACTAATGAGGTCCTGCGGAGATCTTGTTGACAGCATGCTACTGAGTCAAGATGAAGAATAAAGGAAGCTGGGAGTAGACTAAGAAAAAAAGCGGAGAAAAAAAATTTTTTAAATACTCCTTTACATAAAGGAATTGAGTATATCAATAGTAGCATGAATGACATGATAATGATAAGATAACCAATTTAGATCTTTAAACAAGCCATTCTCCAGATTTCTTTTGATTTCCTTTGCTTTTCTACCCAAACTTATTTTATTAAACATATTTTGTGTAATATTTTTGATAGATTTAGAAGTTGAAAAGAGCAGGGTTGGACTTCATTTAGAAATTTAGCTCCATCATTTCCTATGAGATGACAGACAAGTCACCCAATTTTCACCCTTGGTTTTCTCCTCTGTAAAATGGTAATAATAATGTAGCTTTCTTATGGGACTGTTGTTGAAGATCAATATTAGGTTCCATCAAATGGGAACTGTTGTTATTTTAAAATTTAAAAAATCTCAGAAATAGAACTTCGTATGTTTCAGTTTGAGTTGCTCTTCAGTCTTGTCCCTTTCCCCACCCCCACCCCCACATCTTTCCTTTCACTTTCTCCTCCCTCGCTCAATTAGTAAGCACATCTGCTTAGATTTGTGATTGGCAGTATGGTTTAGTGAGACCTGGTAACCAAAATCAGCCAGTATTTTAAATTATGCTAATTATGCCGTGTTTAAGCACAATAAGGGAAGAATAGGGAATTAACCCTGTGAGTTGGGGCCATTTGGCAAAGCCCAACAGTTTTCTTAAGGCAGAGGCGTGCTCTCTCCCAGACATCCATGGGCTTAAACAACAGTGTCCTCCCACACTCACTGAGTCAGGAATCACTGTGTGCTGAGTAATGTGGGCCTTTGCTGGGAGGAAAGTGGGTGGCACAAATAAGGGACCCTGAGAGTGAATGACGCTGAGGTTGTGGGAAATTGTGGGGTAGCTCCGTGAGCCTGAAGCGTGGGCCAAAACCCAGTGGTACTGGAGTAGTGTTTCCAAAAGTAACTCATATCTGTGAAATGTATTGGGGAAAATTAAGCAAGTCCAAGCAGGAAACAAGTTCAAATATATTTGGAAGATATTTTTAAAAGAGGGAAAAGTTCTCCAGAAGGTACTATCTCACCTTTTACTTTTTATATAAAACATATGGCTACATCTTTCCTAGAGATATTTTAACAATACTATGTTGACAAGTCTAATATTTCCTCTTTCATATTGTATTGTGGTATTTGAATTATGTACCCCAGAAAAAAAAAAGCATTCTTCTTAATCTTAATTCCAGTGCTGTGGGTGTGAAACCATTGTAAATAGGACCTTTTGAAAATGCTATTTTTAGTTAAGGTTTAGCTGACTGAATTAAGATAGGTCTTCATCCTATTACTAGACTTATAAAAGAAAGAAAGCCATGAGAAGAAGCCAGAACGTAGAAGTCAATGGAAGAAAAAGGCAAGGACATCACCATGTGATAGGAGAGCCAAGAAACCCAAGGATTGCCATCCAATCAGAACGCTACAAGCCCCTGGAAGAAGCAGGCCTCTTGCCTCTGAAACCATGAACCAGTATATTCCTGTTGTGAAGCCAGTCCATTGGGTGGTATTTGCCATATCAGCTGGGAAACCCAAAGAGTAGCCTTGTCTTACTTCCATATATACTTCCCTTGCATGGACCTCTCAGTATCCTGACCACCCTCTCACCCTTTGCACTCAGGACAGGATGTTGGCTTCAAAGACAGGCAAACAGAAGTCCAGTGACAGCACTTACTTACCTGGGGGACCATGTAAATCAGTGGTCCTGCCAAGACAAGAATCCTGGTCTTTTAACTGGTTCTATAAATCTCCCAGTGGGACCCAACTGAAATTTAATTTAGTTTTTAGGTCTTGGCAAACTCAGGGCCATGTGTTTGCATAGACTTGCACCATTTAAAAGGTTCTTGGAGTTTAGAGCTTGCATATAATTTGCTACATTAGCTTTGGGCAAAAATATTTGCTTTTTGTTCCCTAGTGGTTTAAATTCCTTCTCATCCTTAACCTGGCATGTTAGAGAGAGCTATTCTGTGAAATGCAGCAGGGGACCGAGGGTTCAGGGTAGGTGAGCCCAGTAAACCTTATTTCTAATGGCACTTTTTCAGGCTGTAGGAGCTCAGACAAGATTTGGCCAGTTTGGTTGGTTGGTTGTTTACGTATTACAGACATCACAGAGTTAAGATGAGGAGGCTGAAGCAGCTCATATGAAGATTTTTAGAGTTGGATTAAGGTAGGGTAAAACTTTCTCTTAACACATTGCATTAAGTGTCACTGTGTTTTTGTTGTTGTTGTTGTTGTTCACAGTGACATTTGAGCTTCCACGGTTGTTCCAATGCCTCAAATTTTGTCCATCTTTCAGGGGAACAGAACCAGGATGGATGATTCCAACTAAGAATTTGGCTGTCTTCATAGATTCCCCAGAGGGTTAGACAAGTTAGCTTTAGAGAACAGACTACATAGTAATTGGATCTAATCCCAATATATTCTTCTGTGTCAATAAGCAAGAAACAGATATTATGCTCCCATTTCATGGGATGGACAGCTGAAGCACCAAAAGGGGAGAAATTGGTTTAGCCATGATGACTATGAGGGATCACGATGAATCAGACATGCCCTGGGCATCCCAAGGGCAGCCTAGGAGGGTGTGTGATGTGGTCATACTAGTTATCAACCCCCGCTTTCTTTTTTTTTCTCACGTTCTCTTTTTGAAACTAAGGCTAAATTTTATCTACAATATGGTCAGCTGAGTAAAAAATATGGATAAAAAATAAACGAATAATGGGGAAAAAAGTTAACATAAATTTAGTAGATTGAAAAACTACTGGTCAGCGAGAGGGAGGGGTAAGGGGTATGGTATGTATGAGTTTTTTCTTTTTTCTTTCTTTTTCTGGAGAGATGCAAATGTTCAAAGAAAGGATCATGATGATGAATATGCAACTATGTCATGATATTGTGAACCATTGACTGTATACTATGTATAGAATGTATGTCAAAAATGTTTGTGTATTTGTTTGTTAAGGTTTACAATAAAAATATTTTTAAAAAGCCCTAAGGCTAAAACCTGTTTTGTTACACTGTGAAACTCCTTTCCCCCCCTGTTCCTGCATTATTGTTGACCTCTCAATTTACTTCTGGGCTGGAATCATACCATATGGGAAGGGTAGTTTCTAAAGTCAGCATGGAAGGTAAACATCTATTTCATTAAAAAAGATCCCTCTTAAAAAGTCATTTACCCATTTACTGATGAAGTATACATGGTTTATAGTATTGGAATGTATAGTATATATAAAACTGTATCTGTAGTTAAGACTACATAACAACATTGAATATTACAGAGCCATAGCTTTAAGTAGGGATGTCTCTGCAGGAAGTGCTGAGAGATATACAGGAGCTAAAATTGAATGGGGGAAGAGTAGATTCACATCTCTTCTTGTTCCCTCTGGGACATTCACCCACTGAGTGAGATGGTAGGTAGAATCCCCCTATATGGAAACTTTTCCTTTATGTCTTAACTCTCTCCTCACCTCCACCCATGTAGTTGGATTTATATGAATTAATGTGTGCATGATGCCATTTTTTTTTTTTTAGGTGCATGGTCCAGAAATCAAACCCTGATCTCCCGCATGGAAGGTGAGCTTTCTACCACTGAACCACCCATGTACCCGCATGATGCCATTTTACTGTGTGCTTCACAAATGCCAACTGTGAGTGTCATTATGAAATAGAAGAAATTGAAAAAGGAAAATTTTGTTGCTTCCCAGTGCTTGTTAGAAAGGAAACAGACTGATGAACTTGATGTTTTTTTGTTGGAAAGGGGTCAGACTCTCAACGGAATAGGGGCTTATTGTTAATTCTAAGTTAGTAGTTTACAGGGGGATATTATACTGTTTGAGCAAATGAAATCGATGTCCTTTTGGAAGATCTAGTGTTCTGTTCTGGGATGCACTGCACCAGAAAGCCACTAACTGTGAGTAAGTAGAAGGCATGTTTGAAAGCACCGAGGGAAGAATTCTGGAATTGATACAACTGAGTGTTATATGATAGGGCCTTTACATCCAAACACCATGTTATCAAACCATGTGTCAGAAGCTTTCCTCTTAGTTATCCCAGAGCACTAATGTTTGACAGCAAGGTGTGATGGCAGTGGCTGGAGCCAGGAACTTCAAAGAAGTCACTGGCCAGGAGAAATCTCATTCTGGAAAAATCCTCTCTGACTCTGGCTCTGAGACCATGTGGGTGGGTCAGTTGTCTGTTTGTTCTCAGATCCATTCATTGGATCCCCCCTGCTCTGTTTTTGTATTGCACTGGGCTAATCTCTACAGACTGTGTTCCCACACTGTCTTGCCAAGTGGTGTCATAAGTGAGAGAAGGTAAGAGAAAGGGAGAAACCAGGGTATTCCTCCCTCTTGTTTTCTGCTTGGAATAGTATATTTGGGGGTAGCTGAGTCTTGTCTGTGGTTCTAGCTCTCGCTGGGCCAACCTAGCCCTGGGCACTGGTGATGCCACCTCCTCCCTTTATTTCCTCAGCCTTAGAAGTGCCTTGGCTTCCTACCACTGCTAGTCTCTGGAATGTTTCGTCATACTCTGTTTGGGTTTTTCGCTCTTCCAATACCTTTGTGTCAAGATCCTGATATTAAATGTTCTCTGTTGAGCTACCTGACGTAGACTTGGTTTTGTTGTTGTTGTTTGTGTGTGTGTTTTCATCAGACCCTGAGCAGTGCACTACCCTTGCTCTAACTTTCATCTTTGATCTTGCTTTTGGCTTGATGGGTTGGCTCCTAGGTCTGACCTCAAATTTAACCAATGCTTTACTCTTCACCTACATCTTTTTATTGTTTTCTGGCCTCAACCTGGTTGCTTGGGTCATACTGATATTTTGACAAAGATGTCCTACTTGCCCTGTCGGTAGCTTTAAGCCTCTAGCTCCCTCTCCTCATACCTCGGTCTCAGTGGCTCATTGTCTGAAGTGTGAAATACTGAATTCTATAGCCAGAAAGGTCCTTAGATACCCAGCTCCTTATTTTCACCAATTCTCACTGATGCCTAGAATAGTTAATGATGTCCACAAAGTGGCCAAGTCAGTTGGGGAATTGGGGAGAAGATTCACACTCATTTCTAGATAAACTTAGTATCCCCTTATTTACTGTAGCCTGTGACAGGGGTTGGAGCCATGATGGCTGAAATATTTACTATCTGAAAACCCTCATCATTGGCTGGCTTTTGCCTTTAAGCAGACGTTTTGCACTGACAGGACAGAAATACTAATTAATTCAAATTATATTTATTGGTTGCGCTAAGAGTGAATGCTTTGGGAAGGACAGATATGAATAAGAAAAGATTCCCATCCACAAGAGAACTACTCTCTAGGAAGGAGTATGACATCTATACAAATGATTCATATAGATGTTGTATATGTTATATACAAAATAGAAAACCGTAAGCTCTGCAAGAGGCCTGCACATTGAGTGCTATTTTCGTATTGAGGAAAGAAACTATTTCTGCTGGGCAATGTTAGGGAAAACTTCAAGGCAGAGGAAATTATTTAAAATGGTCTGAGAAAGACAGATCATATTTGGTCATGCAGGACTGGTGGGAAAGGGCATTCAGAAGGAGGTATTGTGCTCTATGTGGTTTGTCTCAACCTGTGAGATGAGTGTTGCTGTTTCTATGTCATAAATGTGGAAACTGAAGTTCAGAGGGGTTAAATAACTTGTCCAAAGACACTTATCTAAGAAGTGGTGGAGGTGGAGAGCCCACATGGATCTGTCTGATTCAAGTTACCTGTTACTGGTAAGCTCAAGGGATAGCCTATAAAAAAAGATAAAGGACCATTTGGATTTAAAGGGCAGGAGTAGCAAATTTAGTGCTGAGCTCCTAGAAAAGTCATCAGGAAAAATAGTGAGTCCCAAATTTCTGAAAAAAATTTTTTTCTTTTATCACATTCTCACTAGATGTGAGAATTATAAACAATTTTTTTTTGGGGGGGGGGCATGATCAGGCACTGGGAATCGAACCCGGGTCCCAGCATGGCAGGCAAGAACTCTGCCACTGAGCCACCGTGGCCCACCTGCTATAAACATTTTTGATCCAAAATCCCTGTTAGCAAATTTTTGAGCACATCCTCTCAAAATTAGTATACTTACTTATTTTTGTTATTTATTTATGTATGTATACCATCATCCTGAACATATTATGTATTTTATAAAACATGCATAAAAATAAACTTAAAATGGATGCAGTAAAAATAAAAAGAGACTTTTAGATATTTATCATTACACTTAGTAAAGTTTGGTAAATCTTGGATTGGGTATCACATAACTTTAATTGTAGATGTCAATTTTCAAGGCCTGTAGGATAATCATGACGATTTCGTACCAATATTAGCTAAGATCTTGAGGCACAATGGACAGTCTGCAAAGTTCATCATTACTGATTGTAAGTCCTTATTTTAAATGCATTTTAAAAATTATGAGAAATCTTATTGGCTGGTCTATTGAAAATTAATTCCTTGGTGCTTTTTACCTTGAAATGTGGCTGATGAGCAGTGTGTTTAAGGGTGGGGCAAGTGTCAGCTTTGGTGTTTTGTTATTGTTTGCTTGGGTTTCTGTTATTTGTGTTTTCTCTCCTTGAATCTTTTAAAGTATTTTTTTTGTGGGTTAATTTAGTTAAAATAAGATATTATAATCCATACCTCCACTTAACCAGGGACAAGTGCCTAGCGGAGTGCTGTAACATGGCAAAAACAAACGAAGGGCTGAGGATGCCTCTCTCACTTTGCTGTGTTCTGGAATTTCATGTTTTTCTTTGGAAAAGTCACTTATCTTAAGTATTACAGATTGGGTGAAAGCACCAGATTAAAATATTTGTTGAGCTTAATTAAACAAAACAAAACACCTAATCGTGGCCCAATGGTCTTACTTACTCCTGGGTTCAATTACTGTTGAATCCTCAAAACTGTACTCACTGTCCATTTCTTCCTATCACTTAAGTCTATAGAGAAAAATCTATAATGTCTAAAGGAGGGGACAAAAGTATTCAGATAATGTCAATTATTCTAGGAAAATCTGAGGGCTGAAAAAATTCTCCTGGAATTGCTCTGAGCATAACTAGCAAAAGGCTGCTCTAAGTAAGAGGAAGGTTTGCTTCACAAGCATAAATATTCATCATATCTATATATTAGGGTTGAAGAACTCAAACATTTACAGAAAATTAAATCCTATTTTCATTAAAACTCCCATGTTCAAAATCTTTAATGTGGATAGCCCTGACATTTAAATTGGAATCTACTCCTTTCTTTCTTCTGTTGACCAAAGAAATACTGGGAAAATATGGGAATTGTCTGTTTACCAAAGTGATACCTATCTATGTCCAAGTATGCTAAACCAAACTCCGGAGCTAGTGGATGAAATATCTACCTCCTGTGTTAAGGCCACCAGGTTCAATTCCTGCTGGGATGCTAGTTTTTTCAATTAAATTTCCATTAACTTTTTGCCTCTGTGTCATTATACACTAATTCTTATGTGCAGCAAAGATGAAAGAGTAAAAAGAACTATCTGATTCATGCATCATGTTGCTGACAAGTGAAATGTGACGATGACAATTTTTTAATGTGCGAGATAGGGAGGCCAGCAAGGGGACAGGTCTTTTAGACCTGACACTGACCATGGCAGAGGAGGGATGGCAGTTACAGCAAGGAAGGCAATTTGGAAGATAGTGATCTTGTGGCAAAAGCATTCAGGATTCAAAACACTGGGATGCGGGGAAGGAGCTGGACTGAGAGAACAGGCTTCAGTGAGCCTGAAATGCTGGAAGAGGCTGTGCAGGGAGTGGGGGTGGGGGGAGGTAGAGGGGTGCTGGCCTGTTTGGGACGAGCTTTTTCATGAATGGGGAAAGATGAGCCATTTTCACTAAAGGAAAGAAAATACAGGACACTTACAAGTGACCCGCTTGATGAACACACGTGTTCTTAGATGACCTGAAGTTCAAGTAACAATATGCCAAATAACTAGAGGAGCAAGTGGACAAGGGTGCAAAACAATAATTCATGAATCTCAAACCTAGAAATGGTTAAGGATTCCCAGGGCACAGATGAAGACAGGGAGAAACAGACAAAGGTAACAACAACAGATTTGCAAGAAAGGAAAAAATAAAAAGACAAAAATTGAAACCAGCCAACCAACCAAATAAAAAAACCATGTTTGGCAATTGGTGGTGCTGAGAAACAGGGATAATCAATGCTCAAGAAGTGCCCATATTCTTTCCAGTTTTAATGAAAAATAAGAGTAATTAGTTTTCAGAATTCTGGCTTGTAGTCTTTACCAAACAAGCTTAGATATAAATTAAAAAGACAATAGAAGAAAAAGAGATTAAGGGCACTTAAGTCATGAGGCGCTTATGTGGGTTTGTGTTTGGGGTATCGAAAGGAAATGACATTGAAAAATTATTCTGTTTTTTGGGCTTTTTTAAAAATAAATTATTCCTCATTTGATAGTATTACATTTTTAAATTTATTTTTATTTATTTATTTTGAATGGGCAGGCACGGGGAACCGAACCCAGGTCTCCAGCATGGCAGGTGAGAGTTCTGCTTGCTGAGCCACAGTGGCCTGTTTTATTCCGTTTTAATCAAGGACACAAAGTAAAAGGCAAACAGTCATGTATACCTAATTATGTATATACATTTATATGTGTGTTTATAAGTGATGGTATATAAAAGAAAAAGTAGAATCCACTTTTAAGTACTCATAGCATCTAATATTTATTGACTGCTAAATGTTCCATGCACTTTTTAAAAAAATATTTTTTGAGATATCTTAATGTACCGTATGGTCCATACAAAGCACACAATCAATGACTCACAATAACATCACATAGTTGTGTATTCACACTATGATCATTTTTAGAACATTTGTATTACTCCAGAAAAAAAAAAAGAAAGAAACCCATACATCCCTTACCCCTTATCCGTTCCTCTCATTGACCCCTAGTATTGTACTCTATCCAATTTTCTTGTTTTACCCCTTATCCCCCCATTATTTATTTATTTAGTCCTATTTTTATTTATTTACTTTTTCACTTCATGTCCATACCCTGAATAAAGTGAGCGTTAGCCACAAGGCTTTCACAGTCAGCAGTCACACTGTAAAAGCTAAATAGTTATACAATTATCTTCAAGAATCAAGGCTACTAACTCGGTAGGTGAACTCACTGCCCTCCCTCTACTTGGGACTTGAATCCCAGGGGTGTAAATCTTCCTGGCAACGTGGGACAGGACTCCCAGGATGAGCTGGGACCTGGCATCACAGAAATGAGAAAGCCTTCCTGACCAAAAAGGGGAAAAGAAAAAGTGTCAGTGGCTGAAAGATTTCAAACAGAGTTGAGAGGTTATCCTGGAGGTGATTCTTATGCATTATATAGATAGCCCTTTGTAGTTTATGGTGCATTTGTGTCATTAGAGAGAAGTACCTGAAACTGTTGAACTATGTTCCAGTAGCCTTGATTCTTGAAGATGACTGTATAACTATAAAGTTTTTACAGTGTGACTGTAGTATTGTGAAAACCTTGTGGCTAATGCTTCCTTTATCTGGGGTCTGGAATAATGAGTTAAAAAATAAGGACAATAAATAAGTAAATAATGGGAGGAATAAGAGGTAAAAAAATGTGAGGTAGATTGCAAACTAGTGGTCAGTGAGCAGGAGGGGTAGGGGAATATAGGATGTATGTTTTTTCTTTTTTCTTCTTATTTCTTTTTCTGGAGTGATGCAAATGTTCTAAAAATGATCATGGTGATGAATACACAACTATATGATGACTGTATTGATTGTACATTGATTGTATACTTTGGATGGACTGTAAGGTGTGTGAAGATATCTCTATAAAAATATTAAATGAAAAAAATAATCAAGGCTACTGAAATACAGTTTAACAGTTTCAGGTATTAGCTATTCTAATACACTAAAAACTAAAAAGAAATATCTATATAATGCATAGGAATAACTCCCAGAATAACCTCTCTATTTGAAATCTTTCAGCCACTGAAACTTAATTTTGTTCCATTTCTCTCTAATTTTCTCCATTTCTCTTGACTTGTGGTCAAGAAGACTCTCTCAATGTCATGATGCCAGGTCCTGGCTCATCTCTGGGAGTCATGCCCCACGTTGCCAGGGAGATTTATACCTCTGGGAGTCATGTCCCTTGTGGGAGGGGAGAGCAGTGAGTTCACATCTAAACAACAAAAGAAGTTCTTTTGCATAATTATCTTAGGCATAATTATAAGTAGGTGTAGCTTCTCCTTTGCAGGAGTGAATTTCATAGAGGCAAGCCCCAAGATTGAGGGCTCAGCCTATAAAATTGGTTGTCTCCAATGGTGGGGAAGTTGAATATTTCCTCCTTTCTCCCTAGTCCCTCAAGGGGACTTTGAAAATACTTTTTGATTTTCTGCGCACATTACTCTGGGTGTACCAAGGAATCACACTAACCTGTACAGAACAAGATCTCACCCCCTGTTCAAAATTCCATGTAACTATGGTGCTTGAATAAACTGACTATACAAAGCTAAATTAGATAGTGTGCTACCAAAAATATAACTTTTGCACCAAATAAACATCTTTTCCTTTGGTCTCACACAGAAGTTGAAGTTTGAAAATATAGACCATATCACCCTTTACCCAGTATTCTGATTTGCCTTAGTCCTGTCCAGATCAGCTTCATTCATAGCTCTAGTTGAAGTCTGATCACTTTTTCAACTTTTTAAACTGCTCCCTATGGGGTACTGCTGACTGTCACACCTTCAGAGCTCTAACTCTTTGTCTTAGGTGTCACATAAATACCCGAAGTTCCAGGGAATGGCCAGGTTATACACAGATAGCTCAGTATCGCAGAATTTAGAAATAACAGTTACAATTCCACAATAGATGTGACTGCTGTAAGAGCTTGCAATCTAGGAACCTTTACAATAAATTTTAACCTGATAACCTATGCTCTTGATTTCAATTCTCTGAGTTAATATATTGTACTTCATCCATATGAGTGAGGCACAATAATATTTGTCTTTTTATTGCTGCCATTTCATTCAACATACTGTCCTCCAAGTTCAATCACCTGGTTACATGCCTCACAACTTCATTTTACTTTGCAGCCCCTCAGTAGTCCATCATATGAAAACATCACAGTTCCCTGTTCTATTTGTCAGTTGATGTACCCTTAGGCCACCTCCATCCATTGTGAATCAGGAGCACTGCCACCATAAACATCAGTCTATGCACTGTTTTAAACTCTGTAGGTTTATTGTCTGGGTTAATCATCACAATTATTTTATTAGAAAAGTATTCTTTGCGCTCATTTTATAGATGAGAAATCTACGGCACAGAAGTTCAAGTCTAAATTCACATGGTAGGTGAGTGGTAGAGCTGGGATTGGAAACTAGGTATTCCAGTTCTAGAGCCTGTGTGGATCCCTTCAGCTCCATGGAATTGCAATTAACGATAATATAAAATTATATCTGGAATAGGTTTAATATTATCAGAATATAGCTTTGTTTGACATTCTGGGGATTTTACTTCTAAATAAAATAGTGAAGACCAAATGAAAATAAAATGAAGAGGTGAAATGAATTCAAGAAGAGTGATCCCTTATTTTACTGGTGGAAAGAAACCACAGCATTTCTTAGAAGGCCGTGAAAATCAGGTTAAGGTAAAATAGGCTTATCTTGGCAAGGCTTCTGACCTTCGTTTGTGTCCACCCACGTGCAGGCTATGCGTCTCTCATGGCTGCTGGAGCCTGCTTTGGAGTCTCGTCCCTTCCACGGATGCACTGACAGTTTGAAGGCACCTTACATCCTGTCTGCTGACTTTGGCCTGAGCGGTATTTGAATTTGCTTCTGCTGTGTAAGCACTGACATCTCATAGAAACCTTGCCCTGCTAAGTTATTGTGTTGGTTAGGAATGTATTTGGCCCCAAGTCACAGAAAATCCAGCTCACGGTAGCTTAAATAAACAAGGGCTTATTTTTCTCCCGTAATGAGAAGTCTGCAGCTAGGCAGCAGCTAGTATTGGTTTAGCCGCTCAACCTGCCTACCTGCAGAGCAGGCTGGGGATATATTTGGGCTCCTAAGGAGAAGGGGTGAGTGTTGAGTAGCTAATCTACAGAGTTTGCCCTAGCATCTCAACAGATCTTCTAATTTAAGGAAAAGTCTGAATGACAAATTGTGTAATATATAATAAACTAGCTTTCAAGTTCATACTGTAAGTCAAATTGGTCTAAATCATTTGTTTTTCTTTTATACCACTTTTCTAACATTTGACCCATGAAATGGCCCCAAAATCTTCTTTAAGACACTTATTTTTTATTGTCCATGAAGAAATGATTTCTTAAGCAAGGGTGAGCTTCGATTCAGGTCCTGTCCACATGATTCAGTTTCCATAATGCTAGATTTCAAACTAGTGAGATTTTACTAGAGTCTTCTTGTTTGAATCTGTGCTCATTGGATGAGATTTGCAGAGTAGGATGCAAATAAAATGACCTTTTTCATGGAACTTCTAAAAAGTTTCAAAGTTTACACATTCACTGTCACTTGTGTTTCATATTTTACTAGCTAGCATGCATTCTTGGAAATAGAAAATGCTTTTGAAACAAAATTATGCAGTCTAATTTCACATAGGAAAAATAACAATTATGGGAGTTAACGGTGCTACAAAAATTCAGTTTCAATCTGTAAAAAGGAAAAGTTAAAATAAGTTGTGAAAAATAGACAAATGATGCTTTAAAGAATAACTAATAATGAAAAGGAACAGAGAGATGTAGGGCAGTGCACCGTATTGGTGATGGATTCTCTTGGGGTCGAGTGAGAACATATTAATCATCCATGCAGTG
The DNA here is from genome assembly GCF_023851605.1 of Tamandua tetradactyla. Taxonomy (NCBI): domain Eukaryota; kingdom Metazoa; phylum Chordata; class Mammalia; order Pilosa; family Myrmecophagidae; genus Tamandua; species Tamandua tetradactyla. The sequence continues at coordinate 17,751,471 of NC_135351.1, read as the reverse complement.
AAAAAGGCGCTGTTAATAATTCTGCCAGAATGAGAGATACAGAAGGGCAGAGTTTCAGACAAACAAGGATGGGTGGTCACCCCATTGGACTTAGGTTTAAATCCAGGCTCAAAAATTATAAATGCAATAATTATGGTGAAACTTTCATCATTTGTATGATTTTTTATTTATTTATTTATTTTTTATTTTTACATGGGCAGGCACCGGGAATCGAACTCGGGTCCTCTGGCATGGCAGGCAAGCATTCTTGCCTGCTGAGCCACCGTGGCCTGCCCTGTATGATGTTTTTCTGACATGTTTGATATTGTACAGCTTTGTCTGATATATGTAATTTGTAAAAAGTCACGGAAGATTTTTAAAAGGTATGGACTATATGAGACATGCTTTAAAATCTTCTGAAACTTAAAACTGTTTTTTAAAATTCCATGCCACCACTTCACAGAGCAAACTGACAGTTGATGACAATTTCAGCCCTTTGCTTTTACAATTTATTTTGAATCCTTCATTAAGTTCAAGTAATACTTATCAAATACCAATTAGATAGCAGATGCTATATTACCATGCTCCTTTATCCTCATAATGACTCCGCCAAGTAATCATTCTTACTCCAAATTTTCAAAAACTTTTACCTCTGCAATGTGAGTGGGGCAGTCTCGATTCATAGCCAAGGCCAATGCTTTCTCCTGTAATTCTACGACTGTATTGAGGATTCTTATTTAACACAGATTATCTTTAGTCCTTTAAATATGTGCTGCATTCTTAAGAATGAGTTTTATTACATTTCAGGGCCCAATTTATTTCCATAGGAATGCCCTTCTAATTTTATAATGGTATCAGTGGGAAAATAAAAGAGTTTATGTGGAATTTTGCTTTATTGCTAATGCTGTGGGAGATGTGTAAGAATTATAAGCCTAGGATTTGAAGACAAAAATAGAGCTAGAACTGCAAACGCATTATTATCACTTTCAGATCTTTGAAAGTAGAAAAGAAATTTTATTTCTAACAGAATCGTGAACTTTGCCACAATATTTATTGTAAAGTGGATGTGATACAAGACAAAAAACATCCCTTAACCACCAGAGGAGTTTGCTCATTATTCGAGTTCCAGAGACATTGTTATAAATGACCTAACTTATAAAGGAAACACTATGTGAAACTTTATGATGAGGATCCCATGTCTTTTTTTACAAATTTAGATATAGTACATGTATTTAAAATTCCTGGTCAACTTATCCAGTACTAAAATATGCCAGAAATAAATAGCAGCTGTTTAACCACATTCAGCGCCAGTACACAACTGTTCAGGACAGGAGGCAAAGACGAATTCTGCTGATAGACTGTGAAGTGGCCATATTATTTGCGCCTTTTCTTTTAACCATCAGTCTTGGGTTCTCCATTACCCACTCTTTCTTTGAATGATTCCACTGAAAAACGCAAAATAGCTCAGTCCATTCATTTTCCTTAAGTTGCCTTAAAATAAAACATCAGAGCTGTAATTTGCTAAGCATATTTCATCCCTCATGACATTAACCACATAGAGTTATGGTTGGTAAAATCGCTAAGCGTCTGCCTGGTTGCTATTGCATGAAATCCTGCTTTGGCAAGATGTGTTGATCAAGAGCAATTCAAAACGATTTTTTTCATAGCATCAAGGATTCCATACAGAAATGCAGGCCCTGGTAAAGATATATTTTTATCCTATAGTAGCTCTCAATTTTCTATGGCAATGACGAAGACTGTTGACCTACATGCTAAAAGCAGACAGTTGGGTGAAGGCCATGAGAACAGGATAAAAAGGAAACTCTTGCATTTATATGAGTCACTGCAGTGGCTCCAAGTCCAGTGGAAAATGTCTCTGTTGGTGACTAGAGCAACAATCCAGCTCTCTGATATCATGCTGAGCAGTTAAGGGACATGTGGCTGTTGACTAATCTGCGATTCTGATGATGTAGTTTGGCATCACCAAGAATTCACTCTCTTATTCAGAACAGTAAGTAATGTTTCCGAGCCAAATTACTTTGCCGGATGTTTTTAAATCATAATTATTTCATTTTATTTCCCAACCACCTTAAGAGTAAGACATTATTATCTCTATGTTAAACAAGGAGAAAGCCACAGCTCAGAGAGGTTAAAAAGTCATACAACTAAGACACAGCTGAACTAGCTGATCTTAAGTCACCCAGTTCACTGTTGTTTTCTTTAGACCACTGCTTCTTAGAGACTGGGTGCCCCAAGTTAAAGCAAAAATTTTATGGTTGAATGGTAGATTCAAAGGCAGCCAGCAGATTGCAAGTCTAAATTGTTAGCAGGCATGAAAAAGTATACGTTCAGTGATCCTTGGATCAACAAGTAGTTCTGTGTCTCATTCCAGCATTCCTGTAAAAAATGTGAGCTCCCTGCAGTAGCTTCTCCAAACTCTTTCTAGGAAATCATGTTTGGCTTGCTCTAACTGTCTACTGGTCCAATGGTGTCCCAACCCTCTTTGCGCCATTGTGATATGGATAATTTACTTGTCAGATGGAAAAGTTTACAGAGTACATATTTCAGATCCTAACTTTATTACCTAGATAAACTTAAATTTGGCTGGCTCCAAGACTTCTTTTTAGATCTCCTTTGGTTCCCCTTTTCTTTTCCCCCTATGACCGTATTTCTCATACAGTGGTAGACATTGTGGAAGCAATGAATAAAGAAATGATCATCCCCTGACAGAGAAGTCCTTTCTGTAGTATCACAGATTTGACATAAACTTCAGAGCACTTGCTTTTGTGTCTCATCTCTGTCCCTTATTAGCTGAATCACCTGGACCAGCCCCATTTACTTCTCTAGGTTAAAAAAAAATAGCTAACCTTCTAAGTGTCTTGTGAAAATAAATTGGGATGGTATAGATGAGAACAGTCTGGAAGTTATAAAATGCTCTACATATCTATGGTAGGTTTCTGCCACCTCTTTCTTATGGGGTCAGTTACCATGGGATACTCTACTGTATCCCAAAATAGTGATGAAGTAACATTTGGACCTGAAACGACTTGAGGGATTCTAATTTCAGTGGCGGTGAAAATTCTTGCTCTGATAAGACTTTCTTTTCTTTGTTCCCATAGTACTTGTGTCTCCCCATAGTACTATTGTACTTACCCCATGAAATTGTGAATGTGCTGACATGCTTATTCTCTCTCCTCAAGCACAAAGAGCCAGTCTTAGTCATGTTTGTACTGCCTGGCATTCAGCCTGATACCCAATAGGCACTCGTTTAATCTTTAGTAATGATGAATAATATTTTCTAAGCATTTACTCTGGGTCTTTGTTTTAAATGCTTTACATATTGTCTTGGTTTCCTAGGATTGCCATAACAAATGACCACAAACTTGGTGGCTTAAAACAATAGAAATTTATTGTCTCACAGTCCAGGAGGCCAGAAATCCAAAATCAAAGTGTCAGCAAGGCCATTCTCTCTGAAGGCTTCGAGGAAGGCTCTTTCCTTGGAGCTGCCTGGCTTCTAGTAAAGCCGACAGGCCTTGATGTTTGTCTGCACAACTCAGTCTCTGTCCCCATCTTCATATGGCCTTCTCCCCCATGGCTCTGTTGGTCAGGATTCTCCATAAAGCCAGAGAAACCAATATTTATTTTAAGGGTTTGACTCATGCAATTGAGGGGGAAGGGTGGTTGGTAACTCCAAAGTCTCTAGGGCAGACATGCAGGCAGGGAACTCAGGCAAGAGTTGATGTTGTAGACATGGAAGAATTTCTTCTCAGGGAAATCTCAGGTTTTCCTCTTACAGCCTTCAAAGGATTGGATTGAGACCCACTCACGTTAGGGGGGTCATGTCCTTTACTTAAGGTCAACTGATTGCAGATGTGAATCACATCTATGGACTGCCTCCAAGACAACATCTAGACTAGCGTTTGAACAACAGTGGGGCACCATAACCTAACCAAGTTGATACAAGTTGATACAGGAAATGAACCATCACACATATTAATTCATTTATAATCTTCATGACAACACTAAAATATCCATTTGCTTATTCTCATTTTATGGATGGGGGAACTGAGGAACAGGGATATTAAGTAACCCGCCCAAAGTCACATATCTCCTATGTGGCAGATCTAGGATGTCTGGGGATATGAAACCAGATGCTCTGATGCCTGAGTGCTTAACCTCTGTACTTTCCTGCTTCTAAGAAATAAACACTCATTAAAAAAATAAAAGAAAACATAACTATGAGAAGAGCTATTATTTCCTTTATTATTTTATATATAAACATAATTTTACCTCTTAGAGAAAACTACACCTACTATTTTCCCTTGTTCTGCAGGTGGCATTTTGTATTGTTGAGTTTATACTGTAAATGCAATTCACGGCTTATTTTCTACTTTTAACAAATCATAATCATTTGCAGTGACAAAAGTCTCCTTGAATAAATGGGTGCATTATTATTTACTCAAACCTTCTTTCACAATCGGTCCTGTTTTTTCCCTTTCCTTTTGGAGATGATTCTCTGATGAACATCTTTGTCTATAAATCTTGTGTATGGTTTGTATTTTGTGTGGTCTCCGGAAAAGGATATTATTGAGATTTTTGGGTACAGATTGCCAAGTTGCCTTCTCCAAAGATGGTACCAATTTACACTCCCCACCAGCAGGGTTTGAGAAGGTCTGTCTACAACATCAAACTTAGGGAAGGTTTTGAAGGAGATTGAGTGCAGAAATTCCAGGCTCCTGAACAAAGGGAAGGAAACAGCTCCGGGAGGCAATGTGTCGCCTATTTCAGTGTTGAACAGGACCGGCCTTTAAAAGCCCTGCTCTGGAGGGATATTCACCCACTTAGAGGAAGTGGAATGAAACGAAAGCTTCCCAAGGAGAAGTGGAGTCCTGTTGTCTCAGGCTGCACCCCCACTTTGGTTCGAGGACCTGAAACTGCTTCAGTCTTATCGAGATGGGCAGGTCATTAGGCCTTTACTTAGTTCATTAGCAGGATGATGATATTGTCTTCAGTTTTGACTGATGAATAATGAAACACCTTGCAGAAGCAAAGCTGTCTCCTTTGTGCATGTGCGTGTGCGTGCCTGTGTACACAAACGTGTGTGTGTAAATGCACTGGCGTGTATGTGCTATGGATGTAGTGGTGAGGGGAGCTGGTCAACTAGAAAACAGCTGTCATTAAGAAGAAATCAACTGATCAAAGGCATTGAGTTTGCCATTTCCCCAGGTTTTCTGAGCTTATTTTGCTAGGTTTGGCTCACTGCAGTGAATTTAGAGCACCATGCTGTGGCCTTTTCATTAATACCTGGGAAGCTGTCTCTAGCCCATGGCGCTTCAGTAGAGGAATTACCGAAATGTATATAATTCACCAAGTATCTAACTTCTTATCTCATAAGATTCTAGTTTTAATTATCCAAGAAAATCGTTCACTTTTCTTTATCCTGTGCTTTGAGTCGGTCTCTTGGCTTTTTTCCCCACTCCTTTGCCTCCCTCCTTTCTCTTCTCTTTAACTCTTCAACAATTGTGTTTTGACTATGGGCCACTCATATTTTCCTCTGGTGGCTCCACTTCTATTGTTTGTCTTAGCAATCACTGTATTCAACTTCTAATATTTTTTTGGCTTTTATTTTATTTTATTGGAACCCCAAAGGCCAAGTGTACTTTACTTACCTTTGTCAGCAGGACAAAAATGACTAATGGCTCCAGAGGAGACCTGGCCACACAGCTCTGTATCAGAAATGAAACAGATTATTTGTAATAACAAAATTGCCTCCTTTGACAAAAACAGTAAGAATACACTGCAAAAGAAATTATAGCATTTTCCTTAGGCACGTGAATACTTTCATTTAGGTAATATAGCATTGTAATTAGAACCATAGCTTCAGAATCAGATAAACCTAAATCAGAATCTGGCTCCATTTAATAGCTTAGGAACTCTGCAAAGTTTTCTGAGTCTTAGTTACTTCGTCTGTGAAATGGGGATAATGGCATTGACTCCGTAGGGTGGCGGGAAAGATCCAGTGAGCTAACTCATGTACCCCACTCAGCATAAAACATAGCTTGTATTGTGCCATAAATGTTGGCTGCAATTGTTATAACCATTATTTTTTATCATCCTCCTCATTATTTGTTTGAATCATAAACTTTCTTACTTGGTCTATCATATAGTAAGGATTTTTTTTTTTTCTGTGTGGTCTCTATTTTTCTGATAGTCTTTACAGATGAAAGTGATGGAATGTCCTTTCCTAGCAACTTGTTAATATTGTGATAAGAATTGCACAATTGATATATTTCTCTTCCTTTTCTGATTGTTTGGGAAACAACTGTTTCCACGGCTTGCCCAGGAGAGTTGATTATGGGGTTAAATGATCCCTAAATGGATAAGAAGGAACACAGAGACACCAGGGAAAATATTTATGAAGAAGAAAGCATCTCAGACATAAATATGTATCTAGCTTGTAATAGAATCGTTCAAACCCGTACTTTAAGCTGCCACTTGGATGCATTGCTGGGAGTTTGCTGATACATTTTCACTCCCTTACTCTCTCCTATGGTGCCTATTATAAAAACAATAAAATATTAATAATAAAAAAAGAGTCTTTCAAAGATGCAGCAAGTTACAACAAGTTGTAGGGCATTGGCAGTAATTCTGTGAAATGTAATTTGAGGCATATATATATTTTTAAAAAGAACACAACAACCCTGCCCCGAATCTATGGCATGCTTGATTCAAATCGGCTGCTGTAGTGTTACATGTCTCCTTGAATTTTTCCTTTCATTGTTCGAGTTCCCATGTACATTCCTTTCCTCTCATGATCAATTTCCCACTTGCACAAAGCATCAAATCTCTCAGGCTGCTTTCTTAATACTTAAAACTTTCCATCTTCATATTCTGTAACTCTGGGGTGTGGAGTAAAAAGCAAGAAACCTTTAAAGCCAGTAAGTAGTTTTTTTTTTTTTTTGTTCCCCCTGTCTAGAATCAAGTCCTTCACTCTTAATTATGGTGGTCTTGCACTGTTTTAATAGAGTGACAACCAACCCCACTTGGGTTTTCCTCTCCTGTAATGAATCACATAGAGTACAATGAACTCGCTTGGTTAGAACCCAGTGCCCCAGGGCAAGGGGTCTGATTTCCATGCAGGCAACTGGCTTTGCTGGCTTATGACCTCATAGTCTAGAGAAAGGTCAGTGGCATATTAGCATTATAGTTGGGATGCCCAGACAGGTTTGGCAGACCTCACTTTGTGCTTGCCAGCTCCCCATATGGTCTGCATGGAGCATGTAAGATGCATGTGCAGGAAACAGAGTTCTTAGTTTAACACCATTTTAAATCTAAAAGCTGGTCACGATAACCCTTCTCCCTTTTTCCCACCCTTTTCCTGCACAGCATGACCAACGCGTCCCTTTGAAAGGCAGCGTGCAGCCTGTTAAGATGCTGTGCACTTACACACTGAGGTCCCTGGGACAATGAACCCCTCTTGCCTCAGTTATTGGTGGGAATGGTATTGCATGGTGCTGCCTCTGCTGGCCTCTCAGGGTACCAGCAAGTTGTGCTGTGCGAGGGCCCTGCCACAGCTGTACAGGGTCGTGGAGCTGATCGGCCACTGGCCAGTGGAGTCAAAGGGAAACAGGAGATGTTTCAGGTTTGGTGTAGGTGGAATACATGTGGGAATAGAGAGGCTGGGTGGTCCCACCGCAGAGCCTGCTCGGTTGCTCTTGTGATCGTTACTTCAATGTTATTTATCGTATGGTATAATTCTGCAGTTGATGTATTTATCTAGTTGTATGATAATGCTATTGTTTTCTTCCGTGTTTGCTTTTTGCACAAAACTCTTTTGGCAGCACTGAGATGAAAAAAAAATGCATTTTTAACGAAAACTTAAGTACTGAGCATCCCTTTCTCAAAAATGTTGGTCATGAATGTGTAACTTGCACAAAATCCTGATTAATATTGTCGTACATTCTGGGGGCTCACCTCAGAGTAAGAATGATAGTGATATCACCAACTCCAGAAGACAAACTCTTATAAAAAAAAGCATCACCATCTACTTCAAAAATTAGTAGTTATTTTCAGAAGATTATGCTTGGTGATGACAATTTATATTTAACACGTGCAGGTGTGTTTATATGTCATCTGATGAAGTGTGCCTCTTTAGTTAGGTAAAATGATTATTCCTTTAAATTAATTTTGCTTAATTTTAATTTCACTAAAAGTAAAGTGATAGCTGTTAATGGGTTGGTTCCATTAGCAGAAGAAAGATCTTCATGAATGGTTAGATCATGCCATTGTATATCAGTTTCTTCAACAGGAAATTAGTTTACCCGGGTGGGCTGATTTGTTTCATCCACCTCATGGACTCCAAGTAAAGATTTTGTAAGTTTAAACTGTCAAAGATATAGCATCTGACATGATGGTAATTTATAACTTCACTTAAAAATTTGACAATGAAGATAAAATTACTCGTTTAGTGGTGGTGCTACAAATATAAGCTTTGGTGGAGTAGGGAATCATGGGAAAAACCGGGTTATTACTAAATTAAGAAATCTATGGAGCTGAAATGCATTTGGAATTAAATGTAGTGTGTTCATAGTTCATAATTGCATCCAAACAAGCTGTGATAAACCACCAACAAAATAGAAGCCATCGTTGACAGACATTATAAATGTTTTTATTTATATAGAAAAACTGAACTAGAAAATATTTGTGGTAGAGGTGATGTTGAATGAAAAAAAAATGCTCAGCCTGGCAAAATGTGCTTTTTTCTTTCTGTGCATTCTTAGATTTTAAAGAAAAGTTTGAGCCTTTGAAAGACTATCAATATACTACCCCTTTAGTTTTTTTTCTTTTTTTTAATAAATGAATCCTCTAAATTTGGTTTGCGCTCTGTTTAAAATCGTTTGGTGATCTTTAATCAAGTATTCAGGGAATGGTGAGCCAAAAGAGTTCAGCTTTTGAAGGCTTTAGGAAAATGCAATTATTGAAAACAAAACTTGCAACAGGATGACACTGAAACTTGTCCCTCAAACCAAAGGGACGAACTAAACAAATGAAATACTTTAAATTTGAGAGCATATAGTTTTATTTTAGAATATCTTGACTTGTGGGAAGAAGCTCTTTTTGATGGGGCTTTTTCTTTTAGTTGGATGGATTTATATTTCATAACAGAATGGAATGAAATTGAGAAGGTCTGTGATTTTTGCAGCAGCTAAATTCATCAAAACATTCAAAATATCATAAATGGCAATAGTTTATTTGATGAGTTTTGCCTTGTAAAATATCTGTCAAAGAAAGTTTCTCTGAATGGAGGCATAAAAGATTTGGACTGAAATAGTAACACATTTCAATGAGAAAAAAATTAGGATTGGGAATATGCATCTTCCATTTATCAAAATTAGTTCTTAGCTTATCAGCTACCTCAGTAAGTATAGAAAGACTATTAATTTAAAATGCTATGGTCAGCAAGACAAGGCAATTGAAAATGCCAGCAATTTCAAATATATTAACTATAAAATGCAACTCTGAAGAAGATTGAAGGCAACTTAATGAAAAAAATTAAAAATAGGTTCTTTAGAAAAATACCAATGATGATGTTAGAGATAAACATGATTCTAGAACTGATCAAAATCAGTATTATGAATTAAGAGTACATTCTACTTAAGTTATTTTTAAATCAGACAAATCAATCAGAAGAATTAAAAAAGTTTTGCCCTAGTATACATTGATATGTTCTTTTTTACTTTTTCTAAATTATTTTATTTTTGAGATTAAGTTTTGTCTAGAACTATTTTAATGGGCCCCCCCATTAAAACAAAATCAATTTGTTAATCTATAAACCCATATTTCCATACTTCAAAAAGTATAGTTTTGTTTATTTTTAGTACTTTCACTTTCAAAATGGTCCCAGGGTAGATAATATGGTCACATAGTTAATAGAGATGCCTATTTTTGAGTGTTTTTTTTTTTTTAATCTCATTGCCCCATTTATGGCTTTGGACAATACTCACAGACATCCGTTAACTTCCAGAGTCTTGAATGCCAAGAGGAGAAAACTGGCAACTAACTAATTTGGAAATGGCTGTACCTTGAGAATCGATGGTTTCTCTCACTCCTTCCCCAGGCCACTTTGGCTTATCTTTCCCCATAACTGTGAGGTGACAGTGACTCCACCTTTTACTCAGGCAACTCTTCATTCCCTGAGCGATCATTTAAAAAGTGGTTTATTTTATTTTGTTTATAGTATTTACATTCCTTGTGTATCTGTAACAAATCAGTTTTATTGTTTATTTACATTATAGTATATGGTTCCTTTTAGTGTAGAAGGAAAAAAAACAATATTGCAGCAAGCTACATGCAGACATACCCACTAATGAGTTCATTAAGAGTCAAATAATTAGGTAATTGGTGCCTTGAACGCCTTATAGCATGCAGAAATCCACAGTGGGTAGTTTTATAGGTGATTAAGGAATACAGGTGATAGATGGAACATTTTATTTTTCCCTGTAATGTAATAGACTATGGACTACTGCCATAAAAAAATTTACTATTTAGTGAATTTCAGGAAAGGATTAGATTTAGGTAACAAGGACCCTTATATCTATTGAATAACTTTTTAAATACCTGGCACTGTGCCGAGCTGGAAACCCAGGCTTGATTCCTGGGGCCTGCTCATGCCAAATAAATAAATAAATAAATAAATAAATAAATAAATAAATAATAAAACCAGGCACTGTTCTAGGCACTGGGGACTCAACAGAGATTTCAATAGACAATGGCTTTGTTTTTATAGAACTTACCTTTAGCAGGGGGAAAAGGATACCAAAAGAAATGAACTATAAAATATGTTGGGGGAAGATGCTGCTAGGAAGAAAAATAGGCCAAACACAGACAGGTGGGGGAGGTGCTATTTTATTTAGTCAGGGAGAGTCTGATAAGGTGCAGAGATCCGAATTAAGCAAACCCTTCGGACATCTGGGGATGGGCAGGCCATGCAACAGCTGAGACAGGAAAGTGTGGTTGCTTGAAGGGGCCAGGACGTTTGATGAGGAGCGACCCATGGGGACAGTGGAAGAAAGGAAATCAGAGATTGGGGGTTCCAGGAGATCCAGAACCACAGTAAGGACTTTGGATCTTATCTTGAGAAAGGAAGCAATTGAATGTTTTGAGCAGGCAAATGGTAGAGTCTGACTTATATCTGCAAAGGATTATGCTGTCTACTTCAAGGAGTGTGTGTGTGTGTGTGTGTGTGTGTGTGTGTGTGTGTGTGTGTGGTGGAGCACAAGGGTAGAAACAGAAGACTAGTAAAAAGGCTATTGCAATGGCCCAGACTGCACACGATGGAGCCTTGGATGAGAATGGTCACAGTGGAGGTGGTAAAAGACAGTGGATGCTGGGTATATTTTGAGAGTAAAGCTGGTATGACTTGTGATGAAAGTAGGTGGGGTGAAAGAGACTCAAAAGCTTTGGCCTGGGTAATTGGAAGAATGGAATAACTGCACAAGACTGGGAGAAGAGTAGGTTTGGATGAAGTAGAGAGGGGGAACCCAAAGTTCAATTCTGAACATGTTTAAATGGGAAATGCCTCTAAGACATCCACGTGGAAATATAGTGGTTGACACTTACCTCTCTGTGCCCTGGCTACTTCATCTGTAGTTGGGAGCTGTTGATAGTACCTACCTACCCCACAATAGGACTGCTGTGGGGACTAAAAGAGTTCACAGGTTAGTGTGGAGCTAGTTCCTGTTAACCACTCAGATGTTATTCTCATGAATATCTCTGATGAAGGGTTGGAAGTGATCTTTAACCTCAGCTAATTCAAACTTCCATTTTACAGATGAGGGTCTCATGGTGAGTCTGGAAACCAAGTGCAGAGCCCAGGGCCCCTGTCCCAGTAGCCTGTGCTTGTTCCATAACATAGGCTCCCCTTTTAGTGCTCCATGTCCTCTCCGGGGGAGTCTCGGTTTTGGGGGGAGGTGATCCCAGATGATTTAATGTTTAGCAGGGCTTCTAATAGGTTTAGTCTTCAGCAAGCAGGTGGGCAATCAGGACCCAGAGATTGAGTGCCTTAACTTAATATTCACATCTTTTTTAGAAGGATTGGATGAGGGGAGAAGTAGCTTAACACTTCATGAACTTCCAGGTGACCAGGCCTTGGGAGCACTGGCCTGGCTTGCCTTTTGGGGGTGATCAAACCCTTCTGTGGCTTTGAGGATCTTTTCTTTTGTGAAAATTAACATGGTCAGGCTTCCTTAGAACTGGTCTCATTTAGCCAGAGGGAAAGGAGTATGTCTTAGTTTCCTGGGGGCTGCCATAACAAAGTAGCATAAGCTGGGCCACTTAAAAGAACAGCAATGTATTGGCTCACGACTCTGGAGATCAGAAGTCTGAAATCCAGATGTCAGCAGCTCCATGCTTCCTCTGAGTCTGTAGGGAAGAATCTGCCCTATGCTCCTCTCCTGACTTCTGGCAGTGGCTTGCAGCAATCCGTGGTGGTCTCCCTTCATTTCTGTCTCTCTCTGTGTCCACATTTCCCTCTTCTTTTGAGAACACCAGTCATACTGGGGTAGGATTCACCGTACCTCAGTATGACTTCAGTTTAACTAATAACACCTTCAAAGACCCAATTTCCAAATAAGGTCACAGTCACAGGACTGGATGTTAGGATCTGATCATGTCCTTTCAGGGGACACAATTCAATCCATAACACAGGACAGGAAGTAGCTACTGTAAAATTAATATCCCTACCAACTTGGATGTTCCCATCTGGCTGTACTTTATTGTCATCTAGGAGATTCCTTTTCTTCAGGTCTCACCCACATCTCCCCTTGCCTCCCACACCTTCCAGGCTCCTGCTGCCCGGGAATCATACAAGTGTCTGATCTTTTCCATTCGTCTTGAAATGGTGAACGATACATAATTTATCCTTGAGACCTTTTGAGAGTCTAAAGTTTCTGCAGAAGGGGTTTGTGGCAGGCCTGGAAGTCATTACATTGGATTCTTTTCCATTAAGGCCCACAGCAGCTGTGAGTGCTGGAAAGTTGAGGGCCTGGTGTATTCCCAAGGCTTTCTAGCTCTTCCCAAAGTGGGGACTTTGCATCAGCTGCTGAACCAAAGGAAATGACCAGCCTCTTCCCTTCCCCATGGGAATATGCACTCAGCCCAGAGCGCATGTGATCAGGAGAGGCTGTCCCGGAAGCTCTGCTTTGTGGTCTAGTCCAGCCTATCTTGGAGAGCAGGAGAGGGTGACTGGGAAGCAGAGCCTTAGCTGTGAAGGATGAGTGTGAGCGATTAGGTGGCTGGATTCCGTCTGGGGGAGAGGAAAGCACACAGACACTGCAGGTTCCTTATCCAGTGTCCATACCCAAACTCTCCTTCAGTAATGACTGTTAATTGTGTTGGTAGCCATAATATTACAAATTCTTCATAAGCCAATAGATGTAAGAGAAGCCAACTGAGTGGCACTTTGAGGAAGGCTTGTTCTTTTCTGATAAACTGGTGTAAGAATTTCAACCATGAGGATGAAAACCTTGTACTAAGGATGGAAGAGCAGAAAGACACAAGGAGCTTGGGAATTTGTTCACATGGCACATAGACTGCACCAGTTTTTCACTTGGACCTGTTTTAGGTGAGAAAAATAATTCCCATTTGACTGACTGTATCAGTTACAGGCAGCTAAAAGAATTTCTAACTGGTGACAGCATCTCTCCTGCTATAGTTCAAAATTGGCTCTGCCATTTACCAGTGGTGTAGCTATAGGAACAGCATTTAAACTCTTTAAGTCTCAGTTTCCCCATTTCTAAAATGAGGACAATGATACTTCCCTGCAGGGGTCTTTTTATGCAATTTTGTTGATATATTTTCACATACCATATAATCATCCAAAGTATACAATCAGTGGTTCACAGTATCATTATATAGTTGTGTATTCATCATTGCAATTTTAGAATATTAACGTTACTCTAAATAAAAATAAAAATAAAAAAGAACACCCAAGATATCTTATATCCCTCACCCCCTTATTATCTATGGATTGATTGATTGATGTCTTTATTTTCTTACTCATCTGCTCCTACAATGGTTTTTATAATTACACAGTCACACCATAAAAGCTCTATAATTATATGGTCACCATCAAGAATCAAAGCTTCTGGATTACAATTCAACAGTTTCAGGTATTTCCTTCTAGTTATTCTAATACATTAGAGGCTAAAAAGGAATATCTACGTAACACATAAGAATACACTCCATAATGACCTCTCAACTCTATTTGAAATCTCTTAGCCACTGAAACTTTATTTTGTTTCATTTCTTTCCCCTTTTTGGTCAAGAAAACTTTTTCAGTCCCATGATGCCAGGTCCTGGCTTATTCCTGGAAGCCATGTCTCACATTCCCAGGGAGATTTACATTCCTACAGTCATGTCCCAGGTGGAGTGGGGGAGGGCAGTGAGTTTATTAGTAGAGTTGGCTTACAGAGAGAGGTCACATCTGAGCAACAAAAGAGGTTCTCTGGGGGGTGACTCTTAGGCATGATTATAAATAGGCTTAGTGTCACCTTTGCAGGAATAAGTTTCATAAGGGTGAGTCCCAAGATCAGTGTGTGGCTTATTAAATTCGTAATCCCTAATGCTTGAGAGAATATCAGAAATTTCCCAAGTGGGGACATTGAATATTTCCACACTTTTACCCAGTCCCTCAAGGAGACTTTGCAAATACTTTTTTAAATTTACTGCCTCAAATTACTCTGGAATATATCGAAGGATTACATTAACCTGCGCAAAATAACAAGATCTCATTCCCTATTCAAGCTTCCACGTAATTCTGTTGTTTGAATAAACTGACTATACAGGTTAAATTGGATAATATGCTACAGAGAATACAAATTTTATACCAAATAAACATCTCTTCCTTTGGTCTCACACAGGCATTTAAGTTTTAAAATATGGTCAGTATCATCCTTTACCTGTTAGTCTGATTTACCTTAGTGCTAACCAGATCAGCTTCGTCATATTCCTAATTGAAGTTTAATCTCTTTTTTTGGCTTCATTATCAATTGCTGTATGGGGTAATGCTGACTTTCAGAGCTGCAGAGCTCAAACTGAGTCTCAGGTATCACACAGATACCCAAAGTTCCAGGGAATGACCAGGTTAAACACAAAAAGCTCAGCATCTCAGAATTTAGAAATAACAGTTAAAACTCAGGAATAGTTGTGACTGCTGTAAGAGCTTACAATCTAGGAACCTTTGCAATAAGCCTTATTGAACATTCTATACTCCTTACCCATCGATTGCCCAATCTCTGCCCATATTCTATCCCCTGATAACCTCTGCTCTCAAATTCAATCCTCAGAGGGATCTTGAGAGAAATACAAATACTCCTGTAAGGGTTGAACACCCACCAGCGGTGGGCTCACTGTTCTTGTCAAGAGCTCTTAGGCTTTGGCCATCTTGGGGAAAGGAAAGCAGGATGGCTTGAGGAATGGGTAAAGAAGAAGGGTTTGGAGGATGAGGGAGCTAACTCTCAGAGGTGATGAACAGGCCAAGAGATGGAACATCTTGAAGTAGAGCTCTACTAAGTGTAGTCACCATGCGAACCTGTTTGAATGCGAAAGCTGTGTCAGGTATGTTCTGTTATGTGTTTCTCACCAAGGCAGGAGAGGTGTGGCTGGGCCTGGGTGTGCAGGTGCAAGCACTGGCGTGGCTGAAGCTGTGAGGCATGAGAGCAGAGGGTTGCAGGTCTCATATTCATCATAATGATGATGGAAGCAATGGTGTGTGCAGCGCATATGTACGTGTGGGTGGTGGGTGTATATACACATGCTGGGTTTTGGGCAGTGGTAGGTCATGGAGTGATCTTTTAAAATGGATGCCTGATTTTCTCATTTCTGTGTATAAAAACATTTTGCTGCACCTAAGAGGGGTGTCGGAAGTGACAGCTAGGGGATACAGGGGCTTCTTTTAGAGGTAATAAAAAGGTTCCAAAATTGATTGTGGTGATGGATGCAAAATCCTGTGGACTCACTATGCCATTGAATTGTATACTTTAAATGGGTGAATCAAATGGTTTGTGAATTATATCTCAAGAAAAGCTGTTACAAAAGAAAAAAGAATCCCTTGCTGGGTCCTGATTGCCATCAGAATAAGCCTTCTTCCCAAACTGACTTCTGCTGGTCTCTCTAATCTGATCATCCGACTGACATCTTTAGCTGCAGCCTTATGAAACTATAGTCAAATTTCATTATTCACGGCACTTATATTGTATAAAATTGTTATGAACACAGAAGTAGTAGATGCTGAGTCAGTGTTCCTGGGAGATACAGGATTAATTCCTGTGAGCTGCTGGTCACAACATTTTCGTCAACTGACCAATCTATCAACTTGTTTTACATGTGTTTCTGCCTAAAGACACCTTATTTAATATATGTTGTTCATTCAAGAACACTGAACTCTTGGCCAACAGCCCCGTAACTCATGCCCAAATGACGCTTATCCAATACCCATATTTTCTCTGTAAGGCACATCACTACCTTCTTACATTTAGCAACACTAGACAGCACTTCAGCACTATGCTGGGGACCATGAAAACAGTGAAATCACCAAGACAAACGCAAAGCACGTGGCACGAGATACACCACGAAAAGGAACTTGTTTGCAATATGAGAGCTGAAACAAGAAGGCGCAAGGTCGTCTTGTTTAATCTCAGGGGGAAATGTGCTTTGGATGATTCTAAATTTTCCCCGCTCTGTGCATGTTCGCAAATGATCGCAAAATCACTGTGTCGATTTTGGAGTCACGAATTTTAGCGAGTAAGCAAATTCACAAATATGGAATCCACTAATGAAGACCGACTGTGTTTATGCTTTCCTGGTGCATCATGTAGCTTCACACTTCTGGATCACTGAGCTAGCTGTTCTCTTCTCCATGAAGTATTATCCTTGCTCTGGCCTGTCAAAATTAAGATCCACTACTATTTCATAGGCAAAGCCTTCCCTGCCATTCATTTCTCCCATACTACTCATTAATTTAGCCTTGCCAAGACTCCCCAGCTAGACTACAAGCAACATGAGAGCAGGGGTTATGTTTTATTTGATGTTAAATCTCTAGTCAGTGGCATTTTAAGGGGTGTTGGAATGGTGGGAGCAGATTCTCAGGCCAGGCAGGAGACTTTATCACTGACATCCCTGATGATAACAAAAGCAGATAAGTATACAGTTGGCTTTGTGATTGTTTTAACCTCCTCTGCAGACAATGTATCCCCCTCATTTCTCCCCCACCCCCACTCCTGTTGCTTTGCACCAGGGGCTGACCATTCCCACCCTTTCAGCCTTGGTACATCACTGTTTGCAATATTTAACACAGTGCCTTGCACATAGTAGGTCCTTTATTAATGGGTCAGGCGGTGGGATCGAGGGGGGCTGGGAAGGAAGTCCTGTAGTAGGCAAATGAAAAAGCCAGAATTCAAAGAGGTTCAACAGGCAATATGGGCCTCAGGACCTAAGGAGAAGCTGGGAGATTTGATGGCGTATTTAACAAAGCCAGGTATATGGTAACTATAACTACTTAAATTTTCCCCACATGCCTTTTTCTCCTGCAGCTTTTCCTATAGGTCTGTCCCTGTGTTTTCATGGCTCATCATTCTAGGAGCTTCTTCCTTTCTGTAGCTACAAAGAGTTATGTTGACAGAGATTCTGCCTCTAGGGCCTCTTAAGAAAAGCAACTTAACATCAATTCTCATGACCTACGAGGCTTCCAGCATAGTGCTATGCACTATGAAGTTCAGGCACAACACTGGGCTCTCATTTATTCCATCTGTTAATGAAATCATTAAGCATTCTAAACAGGGAAAGTGCCATGAGCTGTTCCAACAAACAGCCTTAAACCCTCAATGGATTTACATGAATATTTTGGGTTCTTATCATAGTCTAATATGGTGTGTGTGTGTGTGTGTGTGTATGTGTGTGTGTGTGTGTGTGTGTGTGTCTGAGCTGCTCTGCTCTTCCAGTCCTTCAGGAACCAAGAATACTTCCATCTGGTAGTCCTACTTCCTTAGGGTGTGTGAGTCCTCTGCTGAATTTTCTGCATCCGGTTGACTAATGAGGAAGAGACAATGCATGGCGGATTATGAGAAAGGTTTCAGAGCCCAGTCTGGAAGAGGAATTCAACACTCTGTCCACTGTCCATGAGCCAGAGCTCACTCATGTGGGCACTGTGGGAAATGTTGTGTACCTGTGCACCCAAAGAAAAACTGAACTGGATTTGGCAGACATGTCTCCGTCACAACAAGATAGTTATTATTGTTAATTTTTATAGATTGGCTAATTTTAATTAGCTTCTAGCCAAGGAAGGTGCTTGTCTTCTGCTCTTCTAAAACCCCGTATCCCTTGTGCAGCTTCTCACACATAAGGAGACCACAACATATTTCACTTACATGGCATTGGATCAGAGAAGCTAAACCCTGTAGCAGAGGGATGTGTGATTCTTCAGTTCATCCTCACTTCTCTAAGACTTCTGGGTTTTCCACTCTAGCTGGCAGCCTTTTCCCTCTGTGTAGGAAGTTTGATAGCTTGTGTCCCTGGCTCCTACCCAAGGTTGATAGTACATAGAGAGTTTCTTCCTTGCCAGGTGGGTAGCCCCTGGTCCTAAGAATGCTCCCTCGGTTAGTAGTTAGAGAAGAGTCTAATGATGCAGAAATAGAAGGATGTGGGAAGGAGGAATGAATCTGTCAAATCTGAGAGTTTTATATTTCTCCTTAAGGGGCAAGGATCATTGCATATACCAAAGCAAAGGATTACCTACTTCTGAATAACTGATTGCTTTAGAGGAATTTTTTTTTTCTTATGATACCAGGCCTCTCAAGCCCAGACTTAAATGTTGGTGCTGAAGGCTATACCACCATCACCCTCTTGTTTCTCTTTTGTCCCATGCTGGGTGTTACATGTGATCCTTTAGGAATAGTCCATCCTCTCTCCTCTTGGGCCCTTTACTGGAACCAATAGCTAATGAAAGTTCCGCTTTCAGTCCTTCCACTTAGCAATGTCTAGATGTCTATTTCTTTCTTTCCCTTAATTGTGTCCCTTCCTCCCTTTTGAAAAATGACCTAGTCAGTGATCATTACTGTGGATATCCAAGAAGAAGGAATACAAATGAAAGAAGTGGGTAAAGTGCTACCGCTAAGGGAGGGGGAGAAAAAGGCCCCAGAGAATGGAAGTCATCAAAAACAAAGACGATAAGGCTTAAAGAGCTTCATCATTATTAATTTAGGAAGCTTAAAGAGGGTTGGTGACAAGGAGAGGGCAGTAAAAAAATCCTAAATGGTAAGGCTGTGGGCACAGGAAGGTTATCTGGTCCTCTGAGAGCCAGAGCTCCTGCAGTCTCTTCCTTTCCTTTGTTCTTCCATCAAACTGGTGGAAGTGCTGCCTGTGGGCAATGGGCCCCAGGAGACAGTCTGGAGCCCTCTAGTGCTTCCAGCCCTCCCTGTGGGTTGCTTGCCCAGTTCTGAGAAGGTTCAGCCTTGCTGAGTAGTCCAGCAGGCATGTCTAACTGGGTATTAAAACCATTTAACGACTGGTATGTCTAACTGGGTATTAAAACCATTTAACGACTGGTCTGGTGTGGACACAGCAGAATCAGAATGGAGGCCACCTACAGTGCTGAATGAAGGGACGGGAGAGTTCTCACTGTACCAAACCTGGACCTTTCAGTAAAAGGGTTGCATTGTTAGGACAGCCTCGGGGGGTTGAAGACTGGGGTAGCGGATGGAAGAAGGGCTTGGGAAGTGGTTATTTGTCAATACAGCATGCAATATTTCAATATTTTAACAACCAGTCCAGCTATTCCAGTGCTCACTGGCTGAATTTTGCCTTGGGAACATCACCCCTATAATTTGCACTGCTGTTGGGATCGAACCATGGAATAGAACTGGGTCTCTCTGGTGGAACTCTTTATTGGATCTATTGGAGAAAGTTAGACATTATAACCAACAATTGCCAAGAGCACACATTTCAGGGAGTACTAAGGCCAGTTACCTTTGCCCTCTCTGGCTTTCTTATATGGGTGTTTGTCACAGTGCCCCCTTCCACCACTTACAACTGGCTCCCAGTGTCCTCTTCTGTCTCTTTCCCAGTCCTCCGAGCTCTTTTCCTCTCAGTTCCTCATGCAGGTCCCATGTATTTTAATCAAAGGCAAAGAGAAGGCAGTTTATGGGTTGTCATTAGGATGATAAGATGTGAAATGACCACTGTATTGTTTTCATTTCTCCCAGACAGCAGCCTGGTGTTCTGCATTGTCAGCTCATTAGAGGATGTCACTGAAAAATGCAAAATAGCCCAACTCCTGCATTATCAGCTCCTTCCAATTCCCTGAGCACAGACCATCAGAGTTGGGGCATGCTAATCTGATTTCAGCACTTGGGCAGTAGAGTTTTTTATAGAGCTCAGTCAGAGGTGTCTGCAAGTTTTAAAAAAAAAAATCCTGGCATTTAATTTTTCTTTTTCTTTCTTTCTTTTTTTTTTTTGTGTGTGTGTGGCAGATGGCAGGTGTGTTTCCATAGTCTAATTTATTACATATCTTACCTAGTTCCAGAAAGGATTTAAGGCTGTTCTCAATCTGACATGCTTCTACTTAATCCAGAGATAGGTAGCTTTGATATATTAAAATCTTTAAGAAGGAAGAAAGTAAGGGATAATAACCCACTGCACAGAAGAAGTCTTGGCGTTCTACAAATGAACTATCTTCTGAGTTTTCAATATAATTTAAGCTACCTGAGTTAGTAATGAAAGAAAAGACCCTTTTACTAGTGCAGAGTGGATTCAGAATTGCGAAGCAATGCTTCTCAAACTTTTCCACCACAATACCCCAATGCCAAAGAACAGTGATTCTGGACCCATCAGAGGGAACTGTAACAAGTGGAAACTTCTTCAAGGTCATATAATTTAAATTTCAGTAATTCAATAATTTAAATTGTAAAGTTTGCATGCTAATCATTATATATTTTAAATTTTTATTGTGGTAACATACATACAACAAAGTTTCTCATCTTAATCATTTTTTTTAATAATCAGCTTTTTAATACTTAAGGGATTTATATCCGGAAAAAACTCAAATTTTTCTCAACATTATTCCCAATTGCCTAATAATACCAAGAGTGTGCTAGTTCACAAAATCAAATTATGGCTTCTAAAAAACTAGTTCAGAGATCTATTTATTTAAACACTACTTTCTTATTTAAAGGTCTTATGAGAGTCATCTCTTCTATGAGGTCTTAGGTCATTCATTCTTTTTTTTACATTGCATAGTATTAACATATATACAAAACAAAGAAAAAAAAAGCAATAATTTTCAAAGTACCCTTCAATAAGTAGTTACAGGACAGATCCCAGATTTGTCATGGGCTACAGTACCATCATCTCAGATTTTTCCTTCTAATTGCTCCAGAACGTTGGAAGCTAGAAGGTGTATATGTGTATCATCACAATAGACTTTTTTCTTCTTTTTTTGTGAAAAATAACATATATGCAAAAGGCAATAAATTTCAAAGAACATCACAACGATTAGTTGTAGAACAGATTTCAGAGTTTGGTATGGGTCCCATCTTAACCATTTTTAAGTGTATAATTCAGTGATACTAATTTCATCACCACCCTCAATTACTAAAACTTCTCCAACACCCCAGTCAGAAACTATCTATTAAGCTATACACCTGTTCCCTGCCCCTTGATCCCTGATAACGTGTAATCTATTTTCTATCTCTATGGATTTGCTTCCTCCAGATATTTCATACAAATGAGATCATATAGTCATTGTCCTTTTGTGTCTGGCTTACTTGAGTCAACATGATACCTTCATTGTTCATCTATATTGTCATATGTATCAGGATTTCATTCTGTTTTACAGCTGAAAAATATCCTATTCTATGGATATAACACATTTTGTTTATTCATCTGTTGGTGGACACTTCGCTTGCTTCCCCCTTTTGGCTATTATGAATAGAGTGCTATGAACATTGGTGTGCAAATATCTGTTTGTGTCCCTGCTTACATGTCTTGGGGAAGTTGACACTCCATGTGGAGCTTGTGGCTTGGCATACTTGGGACACAGCATGGTGTCCTTCCATCTCAGCTGCAGGCACTGTTTTCCAGCTCAGAAGCCCAATTCAGCCCAAATACTGCTGCTTTAACAAAGGAAAGGGATCCTGTGAAGTCCCAGCCTTAGAGGGACTAGAGATCCAATGAGCTGAGGCTAACTCTAGAATGTCCATGCCTTCTTGAGCCCCAAGATCCAGTCTATTTTGTTGCTTTATCCTTACCTGTTAAAGAAATACACTGACTAGTTATAGATGAAATGGTATGATGTATAGGTTTTGTGTAAAAACAATCCAGAAAGGGAGGAGGGCATAGATGAAGCAAGACTGGCTAGGCATTGATAATTGTTGAAGGACAGTGATGGGTGTATCAAGTTCATTACGCTATTTTCTACTTTTCATGTGTTTGACTATTTCCATAACATAAAGCTCAAAAATTTCATGAAGCCTCAGAGAAAGGTCCAGCCAGAAGAGAAGGTTGCATTTAGTCCATCTCATCAGTTTTGCTCCACTGGGCTTAATTTGAACACACAGTGGACAGGCAGTGTTAGTCCTGTTTTCTGCCTAGGAAACTGTGTGGGCAGGTGGACACTCAGGAGTTAGTAGAGAGGAATGGAAGGGTCAGCACCTGTCCTCATGTTAATTTGCTTTTAATTGCTATAAGTAATGAATTAACTGATTCATGGTTTTCATAAATGTATTGGCCCTCTAGTTAATGAAGAACCTAATGCAGTACCTCTTGGCATATATCATTCCTTTGAGACCAACATATCCTTCCTGGCCAACTGTGTGAGCTTGGCTATGCAGCTGCTCAAGTTTCTGCTGAAAATTTTCAAAGCCTCCTGAGTTAACCTTCCCATATGGGCTAGAGGAAACCAGTGTGTCCTGTATCAAAGGTGGAGAGAGTGGAGAAACCTGGAGATGAAGGACGGACAGAATGAAAACATCTTTCCAGTGGATTACTGGTGGATTACTGATGCACCCTTACTTCAATGTGCACACAAGCATGGTGAATGCTGCTGTTGTCTAACTATATCCACAGGTTTTGAAGAATTAACAATGGTTTTGAAGAATTAACCTCTGTCCTCTCCCCCACCTCCATAGTTCTCCTTTTCATCAACCCCTCTTGTGCATGAAAGCAGCTAGGCCACACCATGCTTATGGCCTTGGGATAGAAGTGATAGGAAGGATAGCAAATAGTCTGGGTGCCTTTTGCTGACTGATGTAGTTCATGGAACTGTGCCTTAAGGGAAAAGCGTCAGGCGGTGAAGCTTGCTCCTCTATAGCCATCATCACCCCAAGTCTAGATGAGGGTTCCCTGTGGTTAAGGAAAGAGGAAAGACATCTGAGTAAGTGAAGAGGGTTAAATTATATACAATTTAGACATGCTTTAATCTTAATCCTCGTCCCTGTGAATGTGAACCTATGGTAAATAGGACCTTTTGAAGATGTTATTTTTTAGTTAAATCGTGGCAAATGGAATCAGGGTGGATCTCAATCCAGATTATTAGAGATCCTATAAAGTGGAGAAGCCAGAGGTCAGAGAAGGTCACAGAGAGAAACTAGAAGTAAGCAGAAACTGGAAGAGAAAGGTGGGGACATGGCCATGTGTTGGGATAGCCAAGGAACCCCAAATTGTCAGCGAGCAGCACCAGAATGCTACAGTCTTTGGGGAGAAAGTAAGCCTTACCAATATCTTGATATTGGATGACTGCTAGCCTCAAAATGGTGAGCCAATACATTCCCATTTTTTTTAAGCCAGTCCATTGTGTGGTATTTGCCATTGCAACTTGGAAAACTAAGACAGTAAGTGATGACAATATGGACAGAAGGCCCCTGAACCCAACTTCCAAGGACTGTTGCAGGGTGAGACCAAGATGTTGGGGCCTTAGGATTGGCAGAGATTTCCATGCCTTGGTGTGGCACTGGCAAGATCTGTCTATGCATAGACTATAAGGAGAACCAGTGGACTGGAGGTGCCTGGTGGACAGCAACCAAGAAGTCTCAGGACCTGTGGGCCAATGGCCATCTCAGCAGATTCCCTCACAGACAGATGACAGCAATCACGGGTGTCAGCCCCTCTTACAAACTTTGCTGTAGACCCTAGACCCTGATTCTGCTGCCTCTTCCCTCAGCCTTTATGGATGATCCCTCGTAATAAAAATGGAGGGCAGTGAGCCTAAATTGCCTGAATTTTACAGCTTCTAAACCTACTTATGTTATCATCTGTCCTTATGTGCTTCCTTTTCTTTTCTAGAGAGAAAGAGTGAGCCTGTTCCTTTCCGAAGCTATTTCCTTCACCACTGTCTTCATTCTGGCTTCTCTCAATTTTCCTCCCTTTCTCGCTGATTCATTTTTTAAAAATTGAAGTGACATTCATATAACATAAAACTAACCACTTTAAATTAAACAATTCTGTGGCATTTAATATGTTCGGTGTGCTAAAAATCTCTTTGATTTTTAACCCCTTCCTCTCTTTTGGCTCTTGCCTAAGTCTTGCTTATCCCAATATTCACCCCTTTTGTCCTGCCTGTCCATCAAACTGCTATCCCATCCCTCTTTTTCCTCCCCACCTAATATTATCCTTAAAATAATAATAACTTTGCATGTGGAGGCTAATTGGAAAAGCAATACATTCTCTAGCCTACAAAGGAACTCAGAAAAATTTAAAAATACAAAAAAATGCAAAGAAGAAAATAAAATCTATCTGTAAGTTTATCAACCAAAGATAGTACTATTAAACAATTTAGTGTATATAGTTTTAATCTTTTTATGAATGTATTATATATTACAAAATTGGGACCATATTGTATCTGCTGTTTTGTGCCTTGCTTTATTCACTTGAACTGTGAACATTTTCCTGGGTTTTTAAATATACTTTTACAATACATTTTTTAATTAGACTGTACCTCATATTGATCTTTTAGTTTATTTCAAATTTTATTATATTTATATTATATTTTCATTATAAATAGTTCTTGTACATAAATAAGTTTGCACATCTCTTTCTTTTTTAACCATCAAATGATATACTTATATTCTATCATTTTCCATTTATGCTTCTCATTATCTCCTCAATATACTTAACTTTGGTTCCTGTCACTTTATAGTAACAAGTTAGGAAGAGGCTAGCAGTGACTTCCAAAATGAAAAATCTAGTGAGTTCTTCTCTATAGTAGGTGATACTCTGGCATTCTCTTCTGAAATCCCTTCTCTCTTGACCTTAGATACCTGTTCTCATTTAGTTTTCCTCATATCCCATGACTCCCCCTTTGTAGTCTCTTTTTCTTGCTTCTCTTTCCTTGTGTTCTCTTTAAACTTCGACAACCTGAGAAGTTTGCCATCATCTGCCGTCATCTCTCCTACTTTTCTCCCACTTCCTTCAAAAACATCAATTATCTCCTATTGTAGATGGTCTCCAAGTACTCCACACACTGCCATCAGCTGTGGATTTATCCATTGCTCATCATAAAGGCAACACAGATTCAGTGGAACTGTGCAGAAACCAGAGACCCATTGGCCCAGTTTGGAAGGGAATGCTAATCTAGGGACTCCATCCAGCATTCAGAATGAATTTAAAACTAGTTCAAATTCCTTATTCACATTCCAACGAAAAGGAAATCCAAACACAAGAGTTTCTAGCAATTGTTTCTTCTCCTATTTGATTCTCCATCCCAAACTCCCCACCCCAAGTTCTTCAAAGACTCTTACTCTCCAAATCCCAGAAAACTCTCTCATCCCTCCCCACCATTCCCTACTCTCATTGCTTCCTCATTCTTACCATCCTGCTTCCCCAGATGCCCTTCCCAACAGCTGAGCCCCTAGTATGTGCAGGTCCCTCATCTTGGCGGTGGTAGTGCCGTGGGCAGTGGAGAAGATAAAACAGAGCGGGGAGTCAGAGCAGAGGACAAGCTCTGCTTTCTAGTATACATGATCTTTCCCATCATACACACTTTTATCCCTATTCTGAATTTCTTCGCTCTTTTAATGAAGCAATGTCCAAATTAGAAAGCCTAGTTTCCCTTCTCTCTTTCACCACTGATATCATGTTGGTCATCCAACATGATTTTCCTAGATCCTATTACAGAAATGTCTCTGGATTTTGCCCCTTTTCTTTATTGCCCTGTCAAAGCCTTCGTTCAGATCTTCCTCAAATCTCAGGTTTTTTCAGAGTCAATCAGCTGATCTCCTTGACACTAATCTCTCTCCTCCAATCTAAGATATGCACTGCTGCTGAGAAGCAGATCGGGCCACCTCACTCTCTCTCTCTGGAAAATCTCTTCTGGCTCTCTACTGTCTACAGAAAGTTGAAAATCTGTCTTTGGCATTCACAGCCCTTTATAAGCTGTGATAGGAACCTTTCTTTCAGATCATCTCTCCCTGCATACTCCTCAATCCTTCTACACACTCTGGCTCCAGCACACTGTTTCCAAATTCTCCTCCAATCTTCCTTTCACATTCACACATTGACTTTCTTGCTCGTGATAGTCTAACTCCCTGGAATGCACTCCTGTACTCCTCTGTCTGAGCAAGTCCACCCAATTCTTCAAGGTCCAGCTTCAAAGCTACCCCCTTCATGAAAGCGCTGTCCTTGCTACATTCCAAGCCCAGGCCAAAGGCATCACTCTCTCCACTCTGTGCTCACGGCAATTTGTTTGTGCCTTGATTATGTCACTTATCACACACTATTTGTCTTTTCTACAGCACTGTGATTGCACAAGCAGGGGCATTATTCACTTTGGAAAATCTCCAACACCCGACCCACAGAAGCTGCTACGTGAATGATGCCTCATCCACATGCGGACAAATTAATGTTTGCTCACTCTCAGTGTGCCTCTTCATCATGGTTTTGTGTGAAATCTGAAGTAGCCTCTGGTTCCTGCTTTCAAGGACCAGAGGTGGAGGGAATCTCACTTTCAACCGCATTTAGACTGAATGAGACACACCAGGCAGTGGAAGTTCATAGGAAATGTTTATTGGTGGGGTAGATCACGTCATTTGTAAAAAGATTCAGTTGTGCCAAAACTGTTGTGCGACAGATATTCACCCAGCTGTAAACAAGCCTGCTATGTGTGAAAATAAAGATATACGAAGCTAATACAAAGAGAAATTAGAGTACCATTATTCATTTTGTAAAATAAACCTCCTCCCTACTCAGGAGCATGACACACAAATATAGGCAATAGCCATGGCCCGTCCTGTAGATCCTTTCTCCTAAAATCGCTCCAATTTGACTTCTTCCCTCTATTTCCCCTGCCACTGCTCTGGTTCAGGACAGTTTCATCTTTCTTATAGAGCATTGCAATCCTTAGGGCGGACATCTTTCTTCAGTTTAGAGAGCACCTCTTTTGTACCATCTCAATGCTCTAAAATGGAGCTAGCTGACTTGCCCACATGTTCCTAAACATTAAACTGTAACTGCTATTTAACTTCTCTGCTTCCCCCATTACTTCACAAGTTTCCTAGGATCCCGAGTTTATTCCTCTCATTTCCATTGTCTGCACATAGTAAGTATTCAGTACACATTTATTGCATGAATGAATTCCAAAGGTATGCATCCAAATATTTTGAGTGCTTATCTTTTGGCATCATACCTACTGCTAGAGCAAGGCACATCTATGTTTCAGTATTAAAAAAAAAAAACAGGCTCTTTAGCAAATTGAATGTAATTGGATTAGGAAATAGGAGTTTTATTTCCATCTTTGCCTTTGACTTTTCAATGCCGATTAGGATTTGCCTAACACATATTGAGAGTTATGTCTCAGGCATGCGGCTAGGAGCTTTCACATACTTTCTCTCTCTTTCCCATAGTTTTTCATCAGTTAATTGGACATAGTGATTAGTTATGTTAGCAAAGAGTGCTATAAAGAGTGAATTTCCATCTTGAAAGAATTAATGTTCCCCTAAGCGCCTGAGTTTTTACTAGAAAGTTATTCATTCCCTGGGAAGATGAAGATTAAACCAGGTGCTGCAAATGGTTTTGAAGTCCCTTAATTGACAACCATTCACCCATTATGTGTGGCTTCAAAACTTGCAGAAGTCCTCAAATTTTTCATTTTTTAAGAAATGAGGTCAAAGATTCTTTTTTTTTTTTTTTTTTGGCATGGGCAGGCACTGGGAATTGAACCCGTGTCTCTAGCACAGCTGGCAAGAATTCTGCCCCTGAGCCATCATCGAACCATCCCAAAGGTTCTATTTTTAAAGCAACTTTAAAAGCCAACTCCAGTAGTGTATCTCTTTTCTTCCATTCATGTGAGTGACTTCCAGAAATTGATTTTTTTTTTCAAATTGAATGGGAAGAATTTTTATAAGCTTGTGAGGGGATGAAGCAGCTTTTTAGGATTATAAATCACTTTAGAGATTGTGAGAGTGGTAGGCACAGCCTGAGGGGGTGAAATGTTCGAGAAGCTGCGGAGTAGATGCGGCTTTTCCGAAAGGAAACAACTGAGGAGCCCAAGAATCCGACTGAGCCGGCAGATAAGTCCTGGGGCCTGGGGAACTTGCCTGTGAGCATGTGGCCCCGTAGGTCTGAGCCGACACCTTCTCAGTATACTTCTGAGCACATCATCAGACCTGGAGCAGACACGGATCCCACTCAAATAACCTTTCCCGGATGCATTTGTCTGCCTGGTACTTAGACCCGACCTTGTCAGGAAGAGAGCTATGATGATAATTCATGTCTCAGAGATACAGGATTGGAACTCAAATGTACCCAGCTGGTTTCTGAATGTGATATCATGTGCCAGTGCAGTGACGGGCGCAAAGACAGAGTGGTCCAGACGGGTCTGCAGTTACACTTCCAGGTATTTCAAGGAGGATAAAAGAGGCTGGAGACTTCGTACCTTGGGATTTATGCCAGGTGGTAGGTTTGTCTGTGAATATGGTGGTGAGGTTTTAGGAATCTCTGAAGTGCAGAGAAGAATCCAATTACAAACAACACATGATTCAAATGATAACCATCAGGGAGCATGGGTTTAATGGACAGGTAATGGAACCATTTGTTGGATCCTCTTTGTAGAGGAAATATTGGAAGATTCCTTAACCATGCTTGTGAACGAAGCCTGTTGATTCCTGTCCAAATTGACTTCATGGTATCTAAGTTGGCACTTTTTGCAGCCAGAGTCATTTTTCCAGAAGAACTTTCTTATGATTGACTATTCAGGAAGATTTCTTAATCTAATGGACAGTGAAGACAGAGAAAAATTCGATAAAGGGAAACTAAGAAAACCTTGTTACTGTGGTGCCAAATTGTGCACTGTTTTTCTGCTTTATTAAATTCACTGTACTGTCTTTTAGCAGAGCCAAACATCAGTTAGGAAAAACCTGTCTGGCCTCTCTCAATGGATAAAAATGAGAAGGAACCAAGTGTGTGTGTCCCAGCCCCTTCTGGATTCTCCTTTTTGCAAGTAACTTATCCTATAGGTGAGTCTCTGCTCTGTAGTAAGTAGCTTGCCCCTCCTTATAGAAGGGACCAGTAGTTGTCTAGCTCTGCTTCTGCCAGCTGCTGCGTAAGCTTACCTTGTGAATATGGCAGACACTACAAGTTGCCCATCAATATCCTTCTTTCCTTTTATAATATAATTCTTAATTTTCAACTAAATAAATGACCGGCCAGAATACTCACTTTCCTACTTAGATGTGGCTAAGTGACTATGTTCTAACTAATGGAATTAAGCAAAAATGGTGTGTCCTTAAATGGAGACATACTGTCCTCCTTCTCCTCTTTCTTCATTTTGACTGGTATATATACATGATGGCTGGAACTGGAGCAGCCATCCTAGACCCCAAGATGATTCTTGGAAAGGGAGCCATGCATAGGAAATCACAATAGAAAGGAGACTGAGTGCTCAGTACTGTGGATTACTCTAACCAATCATGAGCTGTCACCTCTGGACTTTGAGGTATGAAATAGTCTTTCCCTTATTTAAATCACTATTTTGAGCTTTCTAACATTCACACTGAATCTAATCATAATGATCCAAGGCAAACTCGGTGGCCATATACTTAAGCCTTGTCTTCTAATCAATTTTATGAGTTATAAAGCGTATATATGTGTGTGTATATGTATATATTTTAAATCTCTTTGAAGGAAAAATACCCTTGAAAAATTCAACTGGAAATAAAACAGGATGTGTGAGGTTAAGTTCCTGTGTTATTTTGTCTAGATTATAGTGTTCAGTGTCAAGCAAGTTGTGGCCTGATTGTTACTGTGAGGGTATCTCATAGATGGATTTGCATGTATAGTCAGTTGATTGCATCTATGGCTGATTGCATCTACATTCAACAAAGAAGATTGCCTGCAGCAATAGGGGATCTCCTCATTCATTCAGCAGGAGGTCTTAGAGCCAGAATTGAAGATTTCAAAAGTTAGAAAGAAGAATTTTTATCTCTACTTCAGCCAGGTAGCTTCTCCTGGGGAATCCAATGTCACTTTCATCCGAGTTTCCAACTTGCAGCATACCTTACAGAATTCAGACAATACCTACAGTTGTATGAGCCAGTTCCTATAATAAATCTCTTTTCATTCTGATTCTCTGTTGGCTCTGTTTCTCTGGAGAACCTTGACTAATACAGGACTTTTTTTTCTTCATGATATTGGCATGCAAGAGAGTGAGAAAGTTAAATACTCTCCTTTCTCTCATTTAACCATAGGTAAAAACCTCCTGAATTCTTGTATCCACCATAAAAGAGGATCAGTCTAAGATCCTGCTCAATCAAGTCTGCTCAGTCTCTGTGTGCCAGGCAGCAGCATCAAAGTAGAATTCTTGGAAGAATCTGTGGCCCTGGGTTATGGAGACAGAGAGCTGGGATGTCTGTGACACCTGTAACATGTGAGATACTGAGGAATCACAGATGGAAGGAGAAACTATGCCTCCTTCTTCCTTCATCAAATCATGTAAAACAAACTGGAACAAGACGTTGTTCTGTTCTGATGATTTTAGTGAGAAGTACCTGCCACAAAAGCTATGCACTGAATGCGATTTTAAAGGATTGCTCACAGGAGAGAGAAAGGGGAGAATGCAGATGAAACTGTATGAGCAAAAGGATGGTCAAATGAGTTGCATGATGTAACAAGAGAAGGTGGATGTGCGGTCACAGGCCTGTGAAAGAGCTGGGAGAAGACCAGTCTACAAGCTAGGGTGGATGTCTGTCTCCCCTTACTCCTCTGACCTCAGGAAACCTTGACAGACAAAACATCCCCTGTGGTGATAAATACTAGGAGACCACCAAGAAGTTGAATCCAAGGGCATGTCAAGTTCACCCCCTTCTTTTCAATCAGCTTGATTTGGTTGAGACAAGAACATACAGAGTGTGGACCCTAGAGATTTTGGGGGAGAACTGAACCGATTGTATTTTATGGAGAGAAGAAGGACTTTTCATATGTGTTGGCCAATGCTGGTAGCCTCTGCTTTCCTTGAAGGAGAGTAGAGAAGAGGAGAGAACAGATCTAAAGATTCTGCACAGCAGAATGGGTTTCTTCTGGTGTAATACCTGGACACCCCAGTGGTGTTTCCAAAAATGAAATGACTAGCCCAGGCTCAGTGGATCCAGTGATATCTGCCTTCTCAATAAATGGTGTTCACTGGCACACAATAATTGTGCATTTGCTGCGTGATCAGTTGTAAGCTGGCCAAATAACTTAGGAGGCATGTGTCATGGCTAATTCTCTGTTGACCATCAGAAAACATCAGTGAGGTAGGCTGAGATGGAGTGAGAGAAAGTTGGGCTCAAAGTATTCCTTGAGGTTCCCATAAATCCTTGTGTGGTTGGTCTCCCAATATCTCTAACTAAAGTCAGATCTCATTGTGAAGGTCCAAAGCTAGAGCCAAAGGGGCTGCCTAGTATATGCTCTCTGTCTTCGCTGCGGTGAAGGGAACCTCTGCATTGGATTTCTTTTTGTTTGAAGATGACAGGCCATCTTTCCTTCAAGTTATTCTTTGAAAGCATCTGTTTTCTTTTCTTCTGTTTCCTTTCTTCTTAAGGAAAATTTGATTGCTCATTGAGGATGCAATTATCCTGACGATGGGCAAGTTTACTGGATGTGTAAACTCATCATAGGAATGGTTGGGCAGCAACAAAATTAACAATCTGAGGATAAACATTAGCGATGGCAGGAGAGGCAGGCTGCCTATGAGTTCGATTGTGCACAGAAATGTGTGCAGGACATACTGATTTGTTTGCATGTGTCCCACGCCTTCCTTCGCTTCCGAAGGTGAAGCTGTCACCTTTTCTATGGCCACTGCTTAAGCTCAATCTCTCTTCTAAGTCTGAGGTGCAGTGGTGTGTTTCTAGTCTCTTGTTTCTCAGTCAAGTCTCACAAGGCTGAGGATCCTGATAGGGCTTTGGGGACAATCAATCAAAGTAACAGAAAAGGAAGGAAGTGTAAGATGGGAATCGGACGCAAACAGACCTGCCTGAAGGTTTTCTGAAGAAGTGGGTGGATTTGGATTCATGTCACATTACTCAAATATTTTCTGTCCTCCAGTTTCCCAATTTATTTATACAAAAGACCTTTCTACCCATCAGGAAGAAGATCCTGTACACCTCGCTTTTATGAAAGGCAGCACAGTTTGGAATCCTGGCTTTGGAGTCAGGCCAGCTTGAGTTGGAATCCCAGATCCACCATTTGTTAGCTTTGCACATTCGGATAATTCTAAAGGCCTTGAGTCTCAGTATCCTTAACCTTAAAACGGGCGTGATACCCATCGACAGTAAAAGGAAAAATAAATTGCATTATAATCACATAATAGAATATTCTACAGCTACAATGATGAGTAGGCCATAACAATATGCACCAAAAAGGATGATTCTCACAAGCATAATATTGAGGGGTAGGAGCCAGCCAGCCAGAGTACGTATAGCATGATGCTACTTATACACAGTTCAATGACTGGCAAAACTAATTTATGTTATTAGAGGTCAGGATGGGGGTCACTCTCGAGGGCATGAGACTGGCTGTGGGCATGGGGAGGGTTAGAGATGGTTTCTTTCTTGTTCTGGGTAGGGGTTATTTGGATGTGTTCAGTTTGTGACTATAGCTATGTTCCACTCTTATAATTTGTGCATTTTCTGTATGTATGTTATATAACGATGAAAAGTACAAAATAATTGAGTGGTACGATGATGGCTCAGTGGTAGAGTTCTTGCCCGCCATGGCAGAGACCTGGGTTCGATTCCTGGTGCCTGCCCATGAAAAAAAAAAAAGTACCAAGCACTACAGCTCACAGTAGTACCTGACTCAGAGAGATGCAAGGACTAAGTAAAATAATGGATGGAAAAATCTAGTAAGAGTAAATTTACAACATATGCTAGAAATTTATCATTGCTATTGTTCTCACTACCCTAATAAAAACCTGGCTGCCAAATTTAATTCCTCCCCTATAGACCCATCAGACCTGGGTCTGCATGTGACAGTCCAGGATTTTTATATAAGAAGGTACGTGAAGGGCCCACTTCATCTTGCCTCATTCCATGCTAGTGGAGAGAAAAGAAAAGAAAAAAGTCAGCCCCCAAAACTCTGATTTGGGATGAGATGGTTCTCTGAGTGATTTTTTAAACATTGCTTAAAAAAAGCACCACTCTGTCCACCCTGAGTAGATCAGTTTCTGCTATTCTTAAACTGGTTTATGCTTCCTCTAGTTTCTCCTTAGATAAAAATAGCAGTTTAATCTATTGACAGATAAGAGCCTTTCAAAGCACTAACTCCATTTGGAGCTGTTGCTTTCCATTGTTGATTTTCTATAATACAGATGTTTTTGGCATAATGTATCCTCCAGAAACGCTGTCAGCTCAGTAAAGAAGACAAACAGCGGCCTGGTTTGAAAACAGGGCCCCTCCACAATCCAGCTGACGTCGGCTCAATGGAGCTTTACCCCACGTAAAGATTTTAATAAACAAACCTCGCTGGTCAGCAGATTGCTCCGGCATATTTAAACATATCGCGTGCTCTCTGCTGCTCTCCCCAGATCTGCAGCTTTTGCACAAAACAAGTTCTGAGTTGACAGAATGTAATGAGTCTGAATAGGAAGGAAAACCTCTTCTCTTTTGCCACGACACAGCCAGGGGTTTAGAGTATTAAGCAGCAGGGCTGCCCGCGGGAACCGGGATGGAGCCGCTGCGCTCAGAACTGCAACTGTTGCAGCTGAGTCAGCACCGGCCACCCGAGGCCACGTGAGAACTGGATTCCTTACTGAGTGTAATCTGGCCCGACTGTGTTTCTTCTACCTTGTTCTCGTGCTCTCCTCTCTTTCCGGTGTTGTGTTGGAGCCTTACCTGCTTTTCTGGAGCCTCTTGCATCTAGCAAGTCTTAACTCAGACTCCCAGGATTCCAGTCTTGATTCTGCCACTTCTGAGCTCGGTGACTTCCAATGCCTTATTTAAAGCTTCTTAATCTCAGCTCTCTCATCTGTAAAATGAGGATCTTGGTAGACCTGCCTCATGAGATTGCTACTAGGATTAAACTGTCACAACATATGTAAGGCTCCGAGAACAGCGCTTGCCGGGTTCGTAGTGAATTCTCAGGAAATCACTGCGGTGATTCGATGTTGCTCAGTCGCTTTCCAACCCATCTCCAAGTGACCCGAATGCAGTCATTTACCCCCCTACCATTTAGAGAGGAAGCCCATAATCCAGAGAGAGACTTGTTAATTGGATTAAGGACGTTTTCAAAAAGAAAGAGCATTTCTAAGTTAAGAACATAGTTTAGGGGCCACGGGGTTTTCTCCACTTTGGCAGTATTATTGACATTCTGGGTCAGATAATTCTTTGCTCTTGGGACTGTCCTGTGCATTGTAGGATGTTGAGCAGCATCCTTGGATCTATCCTCTAGGTGTCAGTAGCACCGTGCCCCCCACCCACCCACCCCAGGCAGTGACAATCAGAAATGTCTCCAGACATTGCCAAATGTCCCCTTCTGGGACAAAGTGTCCCTGCTCAAGAACCACTGGGCTAGACCAAGACTCCAATTATAGTTCTATAGAAGGAAGGTAAAATAAATGAATGGTGAAAGGAAGGGGCAGAGAGAGTTAGCCTAAGGCAAGTGCCTTCCTTACTTTACCATGGAGTTTAGAAAACAAACAGGAGAGCAAGTTTGTATCCAAGGACTCTACCAAAGCCCGTGTTTTGATTAGTCTGTAGGCAGTTTCCTACCTTTATATGTCATACCTTCCTGGAAACCCATAATCCAGAGAGGTAAATAAGACATAATCCTGGAAACTTCTGTCTCCCATGAATGCAAGAAAGCAGGACAATAGAAGAGGAAAAGCCATTCCCCCAAGGCTGTAAAAAATTATAAACACCTCAGTACACATTTGCTTTCTAATTTCTGAAGATATATTTGCAGCATTTCATAAAAGTCCTTTAATTTCATTATTTTCCTTCACAGGCTTAAATCTACTGGGTCTTTAACCACATTGGGGTGGCAATTTCTAGCTTTGTTTCAATTGTATTAAGTTCATGTGATTTATATTAAGTGCCTTTATTTTTCCATTTTCCCACTCATTTTTATAAAACCATAGGGATGAAATGCGGGCAATTGCAGACACATAGCTATATAGATAAAAATGGTTACAACTCCTGAAACCAAACTGTAGACTAGCAGCACCATCAAGCAATAGCTCAAAATGTTCACTTTTCTGCTGATTTATAGAGATCTGCATTTGGCCTACAAAGACTGGCTAAGAGGCTTCAGTGGAAAATGTGTCCATGGACAGGGCAGACAGAAAATTTCGATTTATGAATTCTGAAAATTCCTAGTAACTATGACAAAACAAGACAGGGGACCTGAGATCAAGGTGTAAATTTTATCTTCTTAATTAGATTATAAATACTTCAAGGGGGAATTTTAATTGTTCAGAACCCTCTTTAGTATGCATAGAATAAATACTTATTAAACTCTAATTAATGAGTAATTATTGGAATAAAATCAATAGCTTCTTTAAAACAAGGATACAAAGCTTAAGGATTCCCAAAATATTTAGATCCTAGGGGTACTTTTTGCCTGGTTAAGGAATGTCATAAGTTGCATTTATCATGTTCTACATGAAATATAAATCTTTGTTCAGAATATTAACCAAGTTTCTCCTGGTTGCTAATAACAGAAATCAACTTGAACTGCCTTAGGCGAGAAAGAAGGTGTAGGGAGGGTATTGGAGTGTTATCAAAACCCAAGGGCAAAAAAAAAAAAAAAAAAAATATCCAAGGACAGTTGGGTTCCTTGAGAGACTAACATGAGGCTGTAATCTGTGTTTCTGGCATCTGTCCTGCTCTTTTCTCTGCACACTGACCATCTCCATCTGTCAAAATGAAGGAAGATGGCCTGCTTATAGTTTCTGAGCTTGTATCTTGTCCATCACCCACCCAGCCCAGTTGTCCTAGCTATCTGCATCCCAATCTCAAATTCCCAGGAGAGAGAACGTGAGGGTTCAGCTTGGGTCAAGTCACTGCTGCTCCTAGTAATTATTACTGGTCTGGTTTTGTAGGGTGGGGGATTCATGTGATCCAAACATGCCTATTGGGGCTCAAACCTGCGACTATTGGGGTGTGATTTTCAGAAAAAGGAGCTTTACTTGTAGAGGACAGAGAACTCCAAAGATATACTATATACATATGTTTAAAAATGTATTATAATGAATACCTTAAACTCATGCTTAGCAATATATTCTAATTCATTGATCTTTTTCTTGCTATATGAAATTAGTAGGTTTTAAGTGTGTTTGCTGACTAATTGATTAGCCTCATAGATAAGACCAATTAGAAAATCATTGAAACCCATGATAAAGTTTGATAGTGCTGTGATTTGATCTTCTGGATCGTAGGAATGTAGTCTGTTCTTGAAAATGAAGTGGGGTGAAAATGGACTGACCCAAAGACCTTGCACTTTGGTTCTTGCTGTGCTCACCTCTTAGGATGGAGCTGTCCAAAAGCAGGCAGCTGCTATGGTGTACCTAAGACCTGGGACCCCTTGCCCTGGGGCGAGAGTGGGAAGTGTGCATGAGGGGTTACATTGGGGATGGTCTGGGGCAGTGAGACTCCTTAGGCAGGTTGGCCCCCCTCTCAGGACATCCTCTACGGTTTGCCTCACGTGCCTTACAAATATTTCGTGTGCCGTAATTTGCTGTTCCTTGGGAAGAACTGGTTAAGGAACCATTTTATTTTGTTCTCCCTTTTATTCTAGTAGTCTGCTTGACCTTTCTCTGAATTCGTTCTTGAGATATCTTCCTAGTTGAAATTGACAGCTGTTGGCTGGGTAAAATACCATTAATTAATTCTTTTTTTCCAGTGGTTTCTTTCAGTCTGCTGTAGAGAAGAGCTGTAGTGCCAATGGGTGCAGATTCCTAAAAAGCTAAATGTCACATAGAAAAGAAAATTAGTTTCTAATTTTCTTTTAGAGCTGGCATAACAAAGAAGCAGACAGCCATATGAAGTCCTGAGCGGCACTGCATTGCGAGGGAGCAAATAGATGCCAACAGATCATCTGCGAGGGATATTGCAGGGTGGGAAGTTGGAAACGTGACTTTGAAGGGTCTATAATTGATAACCTTCTGAATAGTCACCTGAGACAGAATTGGATAAGGAATACAACAGGTTCAGGCTTTGAGAGGGAAAGACTTGACTGACTTTCCAGGAATTTTAAATCAGAGGCTTGGATTGTATTCGTTTCTCTTGCAAATAAAGAATGCTAAATTTAGACAGTTTGCTATTTAAGAGCGGGGTGATAGGAGCCGTCTGTAGAAACTATGAAAACAGAAGAGTTAGCTTGTTCTAATCAGGAGCAAAAAGGGAGGGAACTTTTCATAGATGTGCAGAACATCTGGACCAGGGGATTTTGCAACTTCAGTCAACAGCTTATAGTGCTTATTTTTAAATCTTTGTTTCTATTTCATTCTCTGTCATATACTTTTAAGGACTGTCTTCCTAGATTACTCCCTGATGGCATGTTGCGTATACTTCTATAATATGACTTACCACATTGTATTCTAATTTGTTTACTTTTCTGTATTTCCTATCACCAATCCTTAGCACAGTACTGGCATATGATAGGCCCCCAACAAATATTTGGAAGAACAATATCAATAAAACAACTCTGGTAGAGAGACAGGGACACCATGTAATAAACAGTATATCGTACTGACTGTATTAGTCAGAGTTCTCTAGATAAACAGAACCAACAGGAGATATTGTAAATATGACATTTATAAAGGTGTCTCACACAGCCATGGAAATAGAAGAGCCCCAAATCCGTAGGGCAGGCTGTGAAGCTGGCAGCTCGAATGAAGGGTTGGACAGACTCCACAGGAGAGGCTCAGTGACTGAAGAAGCAGTGGAAAATCTCTCTTCTTCCTTAAACACCTTCAATTGATTGGATTACCTCATTGGTGGGAGGCATGCCTTAGTTGATTGCAGATGTAATCAGCCACTGATGCAGTCAACTGACTGATGATTTAATACACCAGCCTTCTAGTTTATCAACCAGCCACAAAATATCCTTGCAGCAATGACCAGGCCAGTGCTTGCCTGACCAGACAATTGGGCATCATCACTTGGCCAAGTTGACACCAGAGCCCAGCCACCACACCAACCTTCTCCTAAATGAGATCTACAGACAGAATTTACCACCTGAATCTCTCTGTTCTCTGAAGGGTGGCGTTTCTTGCTCCTTCTGGTAGATTGAATTTAAAAAGAGGAAGGGCTGGGACCCACTTGCATAATTTCATGGCTGGGGTTACTTTGATCCCCAGCCATGACATTATGAG
Organism: Tamandua tetradactyla; assembly: GCF_023851605.1. Taxonomy (NCBI): domain Eukaryota; kingdom Metazoa; phylum Chordata; class Mammalia; order Pilosa; family Myrmecophagidae; genus Tamandua; species Tamandua tetradactyla. Next base: position 17,712,665 of record NC_135351.1, on the reverse strand, counting down.
GTAGCTACAATCAGCTCAACTCATCCTCTATGGTTAAAGTATAAGCTGGGAGAATCTAGAAATTAGCTAGTTCAATCCCCCATCCCTCCCCAGTTCCATAATATTTCTCAGTTGTATAAGCAGGTATATGGAATATTCACCTTTGTAGTACCAAAATAAGAAAAACGAATGGAGGATTTTATAATAATTATGATTATTATTGTTCTTATTTGTCAAAATATTACACTTGGGACTCAACATGAACCACTTTGCAGAACAAAGGTGGAATTTGCAATATAGTATTTTCCAACTGCCACTCATCACAGATAGAAAAAAACAGAGTTGCCAAGAATGGTTTTCTAGAAATTTTTGTGGCTGTGTTTGTAACTTTCCTTGAACAGCTGACCATTCCTTGCCAAATTGCTTAGAAACTCCTTTCCAGGATTTAGTTCTTTTTTCAGAGATAATAGCAGGGCATGAAGATAAAAGCTGGTTTGGGTTGATCGTTTTTTTACATAGTAAAAGTAATAAGAAAAGTCATTTTGCTAAAAGATACTATGTATATATTTTTAAGTGTGCAGAAGTCATTCTAGCAAATAAATTTGACTTTTATTTCAGAATCACAGTATTCCAGCCACTTTCACATTGCCTACTTCTCAGTCTCCTTTATACCTGCGGTACCAGCTTTTTCACAGTTTGCTTCCTAAATTGTGGAAGCCTTGAGCCACAGAAAGAAATTCATGCTTTGAAATAAGAGTCATCTAGAATCACTTGCTAGGGCATTTGTTTGCTTTCTCGCCACCTGGCATCCTTATTTTGCTGAGTAACTTCCCACATCCTCCAATTCCCCAGGAGATTTAGGAGAGAGTTTTAGGATACCTGTTTTTGAAATGGAGGAAAGCCCATGCCCTGTTTTGCCATCTGTAAGCCAGCCCTTTCTGGAGTGCTAAGTGTGCAAGTTCTCATGTGGGAGTTCAGACCTGGCTCAGCATAACTAAAATATTAAAATGTTTAAACAACTCGACAGTGTAAGAGTGTCCCTGCTTCTTGGCATCCACCCAAGTTGTAGCTTTGTACTCATCTCTGTAGACACCTTTTCGGGGAATTGTCACTCTGTCTACCTGTGAGCACTGCTGACCCCGAGATACTCTCTGCTCAGATGTCAACAGCATGATGCTCCCAAAGCCAGCGTTTACACCGTGTCTACTCTTACTGCAATATTCAGACAGACATACGCGTGGTCTAGGGAAACCTCTCCAGGGAAGAAATCTCCCTTGTTCCCCTTGCCTTCCTGCTTCCCCCACCAGTTTTCATTTTTCTGGTTATGCAGATTTCAGTGACATATGGAGAAAAACAAGGTAACCCTGTTTGGAATATGGGGATTATCAGAGAAACGGGCCATAGAATTATTGAGTGATGGGCCTTGTCCAGTTTTTTCTTTTGTCACATTGTATTGTAATCACCAATTTGTTTTTCTGTCTGACTTCCCAGACTAAAAACCTCCAGTGGGAGGGACCCAGGTCTTATGCATCTTGTATTTCTGATGTCAAACTAATATCCCGCACCCAGGGTGTAGGCAGCATCCATGGTGAGATTCGATCATGGGTCAATCACTGGATACACTCTGAAGTGCAATGCTCCAGCTCTGATCGAGGGTGGGCAGCATTACTAGAGGAGAGTATGGCGGGTTGAATGGTGCCCCCCCCAAAAAAAATATACCCATGTCCTAATCCCCAGAACCTTTAAATGTGATCTTATTTAGCAGAAGGGTCTTTGCAAATGTAGTTAAGTTAAGGGTCTCAGGATGAGGTCAGCCTGGGTTAGCCAGAGACAAGACTGCCTTTTTAATTATAGAAGACAAACAAGAGGCATTTGGGTTTCGGGAAAGTGTGGAGCAGTAGAAAGTATGCTGGACTGACCCCGAGAGAACAGGGTTATTGTCCCAGTTCTCCCATGCAGTAGCTGAATTGCTTTGTGGGAGTAACTCAACCTCCTCATCTTTCCCATGAGAAGTCTGGATGGCTCACCATCAGGTCAAGGTCTTTACAACTCTAAAGTTCTACGATAGCTGCCTCGTTATTGAATGAAATGGATGCAGGCTGTGAAAGAGCTTCCTTACTAAGCCACCCAAACCAATATGAAATGTTTTCTGACCCACCAAAAATAAAATAAACAAAACAAAAACAAAGTAAAAAAGGAAAGTATCTTCCTAAGAAGACAACTGCATTACGACAGTATAACTTCACGTGGGCATTCAATGAATGTAGGGGGAAGGAACAAATGGGTGAGGTTTGTAAAAAGATCTTAAGGACTCTTTTCTGATCGAATACCCCAAATCTCATTTCATTCAGGTATCTGTAGGATAAAGAAAATTATTTTGTTTAGAGATATGCATTCTCTTTAAATCAGAAGTTATACTTGTAAGTGAGACCCAGATCTCATGCTTCCTTTTCTGTCCCCCCAGTCATGTAAGGCAGTCTTTTGCCCAAGCTGGTGGTCAATAAGTATTGGTAACTCACCAAATATTGATTTTCATGACCTGTGCCATTGGCTGGCCAGAAAACTGAAGATAAAGAGTGGGCTTGAATCTATTTAGGGTTCATTGTGTTCTGCCCTCAAATGTTTATGCCGTCTTTCGACTATTGTGCTGGTTTGAAACTGTTGTGTACCCCCAAGAAGCCATGTTTTTTAACCCTCATTCAATATTGCCAGGTTGGATCTTTTTTATTGTTTCTACGAGATGTGACCCACCCAATTGTGGGTGGGTTTTGATTAGGTGGTTTCCATGGAGATGTGTCTCCACCCATTCATGGTGGGGTTGCTTCCTGGAGTCCTTTAAGAGGGAACCATTTTGGAAAAGCTTGGAGAGCTAACACAGACAGAGATGTTTGGAGATGAAGAAAGAAAATGCTCCCAGGGAAGTTGTTTGAAATGAGAAGCCAAAGACACCAGCAGATGCCAGCCACGTGCCTTCCCAGCTGACAGAGGTGCTGTGGACCCATTGGCCTTTCTAGTGCAAGGTATCTCTCCCTGTATGCCTTAGTTTGGACATTTTTATAGCATTAGAACTGTAACTTGTAACTAAATAAGTTCCCTTTATCAAAGCCATTCCGATTCTGGCATATTGCATTCTGGTATTATTAGCAAACTACAACAATCATGGTACCACCTGCCCTTGCTATCCATGCCTCATTTCCTTATTTCTTGGAGAGAGATGAGAGTGACAAATTGTCTCCATACTCGGCTTACTTCTGGTGTAAAAGATCTTTATTCTATTTGTAAGAATAGGCAGAAGTTACGACAGTATTAGACACCTTTGTGGGGGAGGGGGGACATTATCAACCTTCTCTTAAAAGAAGCCGCCTACAAAACAGAGAGAAAGCTCAAAATGCTGCAGGAGGTCCGGTCAGGTAGCAGGGAAAACCTCCATGCACCTGGCCTGAAGTAGTGATGGCCTGTCATAGAAACCAGCCTGGAGCTGGACCCGCCTTGCTAGGATCGCAGCCATTGTCATTTCTGCATAACGTTCTCAGCAATCCCATTAACAAACTGTTCAGCAAACACTGTAAAGACTCTGATGTGGGGACATTCATCAGTTTTCCCCTCCTGTGACAGGTCCCAAGTGAGCATTAAGATTTAACGGGACTAGGGCGGGCCATGGTGACTCAGCAGGCAGAGTTCTCATCTGCCATGCCAGAGACCTGGGTTCGATTCCCGGTGCCTGCCCATACAAAAAAAAAAATATATATATATATATATATATATTTAACGGAACTGGCTCTGGCAGGCCTCTTCTGTCCATCTTCCTGCAGGCCCCTCCACACCCTCTGCCCCCTGCCCCACTGCCACTTGCTGGAGGGACCCCTGTTATCAAGGACTCTGTGGGGTGATGTGAGGGACGGATACCCATGCTTCCAGGCACTCACCCACACTCATGCACACTCACACATACTTTAATCGCGGTCCTGGGAAATCAAACACAATGACAACAAAAGAGTCCTTTTGATCAGGCAAGGTGAGGCTTTCAAACAAAAAGAGGGGAAAGGTATGGGGATCTCAAGAAAGACAAAGGCATTGGAAGAGACCTAAGAACATGGAAAGGAAAAAATGGAGTTTCCAAGAATAACCTTCTCCTTTACTTCCGGCTTTTTCCTTAAGGTTAGAGAGAAACCAGCAGCATGGGATCAAATTTCAGAGAATGTCATAGTTTCCTTGCTTTATTACCCAGACGAGTTTTCAAGACCAGAAAACCACTTCTGCAAACATAGATAAAGCTGCCAAAGCCAACCTCAGGATCTTGAGGGTTTCCATGAAACTAAAATAATTTTCTTTTTTTTACATCATGCATTTTGTCCTGAATATAAAACATACTGTGTTTCGATACGATGGCAAAGTACGAAGAAAAATAAAACCATTCTCAATTACGCAAAACTCTGTTAGCATCATAGTGCATTTATTTTTTGAGCTTAAAAGGGAGTACCCAAGGTAGTTTAGATAAAGGAGGCTGCAGTAAAAACATAAGTGGGACCTGGATGCGCCACATCAGCAAAACCTGGGACCAGTTTTCTGGGGGGAAAAATAAAACCACCCTGCGTGTATTCAATGAGGTGTGTCTATATCAAGGTTGCATGTTCAATTACCGCTTTTTTTTTCCATCATATATTCTTAGGAAATAGGTTACCTGAGGAATTCATTTGCCACCTTCAAATCAGAACTGATTTTAAAATTAGGTGATGTCGCTGTAGACCAGAGAAACTGTGTGTGTGCATGTGCTTATGCCTTGCATTGAGCACACGTAACCCAACTGGGGGTGGGCTGGGTTTATGAAAAGCATTTTCTCATCTTAGGGTCCTTTCCCATCTTTAAGATTTGCAGATGAAACCTATCTTCAAAAACCAGGTCGAATCATGGCCCAAAGATCCAGAACTTGACTCTGAGAGTGGAGGGGCTTCTCCGCACTGTATCCTCAGCCTCAGAGAAACAGGAGGGCCGTCAACTGTGCCGGCTACAGGGGAAGCCTGGGCTCCAGGTGAGGCTGCCGTGCTCCCTGGTGGGTTGAGAAAGGGGCTGAGGGTGATCATAAATATCATTTGCTGACACCGAGTCCTGGCTGGGCTGACCACAGGAGTCGTGCTCCCCAGGGCGCTGGGACTACTCACAAAGCAGGCATTTATGAACTGGTTGGCTTTACATTAATTAATTCCCCAGCCATTCACCAACAGTAACAATCCCTTCAATTAAAGTCCAGGCCGGGGAAAGCCCTGGTGTTTATTGGAAGCGACATCTGCATAGCAAAGTGTGACTGTGTTAATATGGAAAAGCACAAAGGGACCCAGAGCCCCTCTCCCGCCTCACGCCTTCCTTCTCTTGTAGCCTTTGAGGAAGAAAAAGGAACCCAGCTCTTTTAGGAGTGTTTAATTTGTGCTTCTTTCTTTTTGGCAGTTAGCTTGTCAGCTGAAGCCTTCTCATCTGCTCCTTCTCCGGGGATGGATGAGTGGTGATGTGGTTAGTCATGTGTCCCTGTGTATTAAAGGGTTCTCAAACAGCCTGTGGTCCTGACAGGCTGAGGGAGGTTGATTGGGGGGTAACAGGGAGGTTGGGCAATTTCTGGCATAATCTCTCAACACAGAGATAAGAATTTGAGGACCAAAAAGAGACCTGCAGTTTCACGGGTCTTACTACAGTACAAGCTGATAGTCAGGGTGGGAAAAAATAGAGAAAGCAGAGATGATTGTCAATTTTGGAGGCAGGGAAAACAACCCTTCTTTAATATATGGTTCCATGGAGTGTACTTTGCAGATGCTAAATAAACGTTTGATGTCTGGCTGACTGATAGGCTGATTAGATTCTTGCCCTTTCAATCCTCCAGATTGTTTAACTGCTCAGATTTCTGGATTCTACGGCCTCTTTCATTTCTACTTCTCAGGTGCCTTGCAGTACACACAATGCACACATCTGCCAGGTGAACATTTGTTATAGTTGTACAGCCTTCCTTGAATTGCAGAAGGCTGGGCTGCTGCAAACCTGCAAGGATCCATTGTATGTTTTGTGACTTATTTACATATTTCAGCAAATATTCACTGGTTGACACTGTCATTTATTGCCCTCACAGCCTTTTGCTTGTTTCAGTTCTGCTTGCACTTTTAGGAAGTAGGTTGTTAAAATATCTCACCCTTATTTAGATACACTCTGTGTTAGATGATACTAAAATGACCGAGCCCCTGTTCTCCTCCTCCTTACCACTAGAAAAGAGGATTAAACAGAAACACATTCACAAATAATTGTAAGGCAAGATTAAGACAGGCTAGAGCTGAAAGAGACACACAAGCCAGGGTGATGGAGACGCCTAGGAAAGACCTCTCACAGCTGCCCGATAAATCAGCAAAGGCTTCCTTGGGCATTTGCAATGGGTCTCGAAAGATGGTCAGGGTTTTGTAATGCAAAGAGAGGGCATTCTGTTCAAAGAGAACAGTACAAACAGAGATAATTAACGAAGGGTGCATGTTCTGCAAAGAATGAGGGTAAAGCATAGACTTGGGCTGGAGAAGCAGGTGGGACCAGTCAAGGAAGCCTTTGAGAGCCAGGGTGAGTGGTCTGTGGGTATTTTGCAGTCGTGGAACCAACTGGAAGGTTTTTTCAACTTTTTATTTTGAAATAATTTCAAGTTTATAGGACAGTTGCAAAAGTAATACAAAACTCATATAGAGAACTCCAATGCACCCTGACCCAGATACCCAGATACACCACATTTTAACATTTGCTGATCATTCTACCTATCTGTCCATCTATCTTATCTATGCATCTGTCCATCATCTATCATTTATGTATCTTCTGTCTATTAATTATTTTCTAAACATTTATGAATAAGTTCATATCATCCTCCTTGGACACAATATTTCCATGTGCTTTTCCTAAAGCCAAAGATGTTCACATATGAAACCATCTTAAGTGCAGTTAACAAGTTCAAGAAATTTAACACTGATATAAAACTTAGTCTGTTTTGGTTTGCTAAAGCGTCTGGAATGCACGATACCAGAAATGGGTTGGCTTTTAACAATGGAGGTTTGTTAACTTATAATTTACAGTTCTTAGGCCATGACAATGTCCCAATTAAGGCATCAACAGGATGATACCTGGACTCTGAAGAAAGGCCATCGATCTGGGACACCTCTGCTACATGAGAAGGCACATAGCCGGCATCTGCTGGTCCTTTGCTTCTAGGTTCCATTGCTTTCAGCTTCTCGTTACAGTGGTTTTCTCTCTGAGCATCTGTGGGTCCTCTCTTAGCATCTCTGGTGCTGTTTTCCCTCTGCGAGCTCTCTCTGGTGTTTCTGTCTTTAAGCTCTCTCTCTCTCTCAGTGTTCCTCTCTTTTATCCTCTCATAAAAGATTCCAGTAAAGTATTAAGACCTACCTCGAATTGGGTGGATCACATCTTAATTCAAACAACCTAATCAAAAGGTCCCATTTACTACAGGTCTGCATCCACAGGAATGGATTGAAAGAACATGGCCTTTTCTGGGGTAGATAACACTTCAAATCAGCACACACTCTTTCTTCCCAGTTTTTCATTTGTCCCAATAATGTCATTTTGCATCTTTTCTCCTCTGTTATCAGATGAAGTCCAGGAATCTCATATTGTCTTTAACTGCCATTATCTCATTAGTTACTTTGTGTTTGAGATTGTGAAAACATAGTTGCAACATATATAAAATAACACAAATTCCTAAGCATACAATTCAGCGAGATTAATCACATTCATAATATTGGATTATGAACATGTTATGAATAGTCCAACTGCAAGGTTTAGATTATGGCAAACAAGGGGGAAGCAGAGTCAGGGCTAGGGTGAGGCAAGCAAAGAAACTACAGCACAAAATTTAGGTAGCTTTTCCCTTCTCAGGTGCCCGTCTATACTGGCATGACCTGGGCAGTAGTTTTATAATTAGAACCATAGGTTTGAAAGATTGCTCTGAGAGCTCTGTGTAGGCTAGATTGGGAAATTTATCTTACACAAGGGGGTTGTGTAAATGTTATAAGAGTTCATATAGATAACAATGTGCAGTGTGGAAGGTGGGGAGTGGAACGACATGGCACAGATAGAAACAAACAGCCCAAACCATTAGCTGTTGGTCACCACCCCACCGTAGCTGGCACTTACAGTGTGCTCCCAGGGACCAGACATGCTTCCAAGCACTTCACCCATATGAATTAACGGTGGCAGCAGCGGTCCCAGCCCTGGCCCAGAAAGCTAAGTTTTAGTCTTTCTCTGTTAATTGTAGGACCCTCTTTGGCCTCAACTCTTGGACCTATAAAACGACTTAAGTTTGATGAGAAACCCTCAAAGGTCCTTGAGCGCTCTAAAATCCCCCAAACTCTGTTATTTTCAACTCAACTAGAGAGAGAACTCAAGCCATGGGGACCCAGCTTCAGACTATGCATCCTCTCTTACCGCAGGTACTTTGGGAGGTAAATGGCCGGTCTCTTGTCTTTCCCTGGTTGGTTTGGGAATGACTTCTAGTGTTTTTGAGCCTCATGATCCTCTGGAAGATGGAGATTCCCAGTGATCTGGTACTAAATCTTGCCTCCCCTTCTTTTTCCCTTTCCATCTTGCTTTACCCAATACCCCGAGCCTGGCCTGCTTCTCCCTCCTCCTCCTGCTGCATCTGTGTCATTAACAAAACTCCCAGACCCCTGCATGGCCCCTACAGCAGAATTGTCCCACGAGAGAAAAAAAAAATAGTGGATTTAATAAGCTTTCCCGTAAATGGCCCCAAATCCCTTCCAGTGATTAGGGGGGAGAAAACAACAGCACACAGGACAGACAGGGGTGAGAGAGGGAAAGAATAAAGAAAGTTTCCAAGATCCCGGGCCTCAGGGACCAAATTAAAAAAAGCAGTGACGCTTATTCAAAATCAGATGAATGTCAGCGAGATGTTTGTCAAACAAACTTGTCATTATTTGTCATAATTTGAGGAAGTATCAGTCAGTCGCCGCACTTGAGCATGTAACAGTGTTATTTATAGCTGCCAGTCTACGGTTTTAACGAATGCGGGGCCAAGGTTCCATGTTATAAACAGCTTTATTTATAATGATTGCGTGGCTATAAATAGTTGGGTCCGCTGGGGGTGTAGCAGGACAGCTCTTCACGGCATCAGCCAAGGCAGGAAGAGCGAGACAGTGGGGAGGTGGGGGTTCGTGGTCGGTTTTCCGCCACCCCCTTCTCTGCTGACCCCGCCCGTGAGTCCCGGACACGCCGGTTTCATCCTCTTCCGTGTTCCTTTTGGAACAAGTTGTTGTGCTCAACTCTGCTCCCAGGAGATGATAGAAGTTACTCACTTAATTAATTAACATCTGCCCCCCAGATCTCTAGTTGAAAGGGAGCGCTGGTCTTTTGTGCATATTCACGGCCAATGAGCTAATTGCAGTCGCTCTCTCCTGCTGGGGTGGAGGGACATATCCTGTTATTCTGGTGGGCAGGCGGAGCCCTAAAGATTTGTTTATAGCTTCGGATTTGATTTGACCGACAGCCATAGTCTCTGCTAAAAATAAGAGGTTGTCAGAAATTTAGAAATTAACTAGTTTTGCTTGTCAGCAGAACCTCGTCTAGGGAATGGGGAGGTGGGTGTGGGAAAGAGAAAAGAGAAAGCGGAATACGTATCCATAAATTTTACATGTAAAATACGTAGGTATGTCAGTTTAAAAACTGATCATTCCTGTATACTGTTTGGCACAGGGCCAGTAGTCTTGCCATCTGCCCAACAACGTCTGTCCCCTACCTTCCAAAATGTTAATATATTTGTCATATTGAAATTTCTGCTTCTATACATATTCCCGCCTCACCCCCAAAAGACTTCGACCCAGTACTTCTGCCACCAGCCTCAATCGTATTTTGCTCTGTTTTTTAAGGAAAAGGTGTGGCCATGAAAAAATTTTTATTGGATCTTAATTTGCAAAATTAGTTCTGGTTCATTTTATTGCTGTAATTTAATGCTCCTAATGATTTTCTGACACATATGCTTTAGCAGCAAGATCTACTTCCTATTCATTTTTCATTTCGATACAGCTGAAGCATATTAGGCAGGATGGTACAGATCAGAGAGAACAGCGCCCGGCAAGAAACGGACATCATGCTGCCCTCTTGGCATTCTCTCAGACCCTCACCGGGCCCCTGCTAGTGAGCGCTTGGCTAGGCACATCCAAGGATTTGGGGCAGAAGGAGACAATTGAGAAACGCTTCTTGAGAAAGGGGTTAAGTTTTGTTCCTTTTAAATCCTCAGCAGCAGCAGCATTATTGCCATCAAGACTACCTTAGTTGCAATAGGGTCTTTGAACCTCCCACTTGGAGAGGAAGCAAGGAGAGCCTACCAGTGTAAACTGACAGTGACAGGGCAGGGGTGCATGCCATGCATGAAGAGGACCCAGTGCCACAGGACCTGAAGATGTGCTCCTTTCTTGACCTGGCATCCAGGAAGACATCTTGGAGGAGGCAGCCTTCGAGTTGACCCCTGCAGAAAGCTCCTTAGGGTGGTGAGGAGGTCTTTTGTCTCCATGTGGATGCCTCCTGGCAGGGTGGACAATGCCAATTATTGGGAGAGAGGATGAGTGAAGATTTATTATCTTTTGGAAATTGACAGTCCCTATGGGGACACTTAGGTTGTATATCTGCAATACCAAATGATAGATAAACAAATACAAAACTGGTTAAAAACATCCTAACAAATTAAAAGAAAGGAGAGATTTCTGGTGTGCACAGGGGGCAGGCTGGAGCGCTCCCCTGTGAGTGATGCGCTGACATTCCTAATCAAATAAACTATGCGTTGGGCCATGGCAAGTATGATCAAGGTCAAGGAAGGTATCAAGAATAAAATGGAACAACTTATGGGTGGAGGTGAATTCACTTGAGTGGCCCAACAGAGAACTCCAACATTTTCCCCCTCTTCATTTGGGGAAGTATCTCTACTTCTATCTGCCATGGAGCTCATGAAGCTGGTGGCATTAAGCCAAAAAGTAAAGGATGAATATAAAAAGATGGAGGTTGTATTAAGTTTCTCCCGCTTTCTCATTTCTTCCTAAAGTCCTTTTTGGTTGTTGTTGTTCTGCTAATTCCCATGACTATTTTCAGTGTTTTAAAAAGTGAGATTCTCCAGGTTGATTTTACCTTTAACAAAAGACAAATGTCTTTCCAGTTTGTTTATTGGAGGAAAGGGGTTAAATATTAGCATTAGCAAGAAATGTTACCTGGGAGAAGATTCTTGGAATTGGAAATTTGTGTTTGGCCCATCAGTAATAGTTCCCATTTCAGTGATATTATGACCATATGTACTCCTAGATGTTCCCATTCAAAGACAAAAAAGAACAGCACAATAACATTTTGCTGTTCAATATGTAAATCTGATAGACAGCCTACGCCTAATTTTTGGTGTATTTTTGATTCTGAGAATTTTCCCCAATGCCAAGTACTCGTTGAGGAGAATGTGGTATAAATATGTTAACTTAGGCTCTCTCCTCTCTAATATTTGGAATTGCAGAGTTTTAAAGGCACCATTCAGATCTCCTATTCCATTTCTCTCCTTTTACAGATGAAGAAATTGGGCCCGAGGGAATAAAGGACTTTCTCAGAACCAGTTGACCTCTAAATGACAGAACAGGATGGAACTAAGGTCTCTCATCTCCCAGAAAGGATAACTGATATTTCTTAGAAATGAGATAGAAGTGCCCCTTATAAAGGGACAGCCTTTTAAGGATGAGGTTCTGGAGTCAGGCAAGGCTGGGTTTAAACACTGGCTCTATTTGTGAGGTGACAGCATGTTGCTTCTCCTCTTTAGGCCTCAGTTTTTTTCATCCATAAAGTGGGACCAACGGTGATACAACAGTGGAGGTGTTGCAAGGATCAAACACGATAAGGCATGTCAAGTGTCTTGTGATAGTTTCTGACAAATGGAACAGCTTCAACATACATGAAAACAGAAACAAACCAAACTAGGCTCCTTGTTCTTTTGGCCCAGCAAGATGTATTGCAGAGACGTTATTGCAAAGCTATCTTCTTGGGCATATCTTTCTGTCCATGCCTAGTTTCAGGCACCCCTGTGAGAGAAAAACACAGAAGCCCTGTTGACCACCAGGCTTTGGACACAGGGAGACAGGTGAGAAATGTGTGGGTGGGTCTGCGGGACAGCAAGGAAAGGGGCCCTGCCTTGGTAAGCTCTAACTATGAGCAAGAGAGGCTAGGAGGAAGCCCCAAAGCAGGGGGCGAATGAGGGTCTGGTGGTTTTGAGGTAGATGCAGCTCTGATCTGGGACCTGCTTGTAACTCAAAGCTATTCTTGAGGGCTGAGATGGTCGGAGCTCTACCCCTGAGACAGGGTAGTAGTCTTTTAGTGCAACCAGTGTGGACACAGGTAAGCAGCTTTGAGGAACTCCTATTTTGGGAGAGAATTATTTGTAGAAGAGGGTATCTCTGGTAAGCCAAGCAAGCAGGGACTTGGAACATTAGAATTTGTACTTTACTAGTATGTGCAACCCCTGGGAAATAGGGGTTGCACATAACATTATCCCGTTTAATCCTTCCGTAAGCTTGTGAAGTTCTTATGGTATTTTGCAGATCAGAAAAATGGAGGCTCAGAGAGATTTAAAGCATATGCCCAAAGTTACAGACGTAAAAATGAAGCCTAGATCGAACACAGATCTCATTGCCTTCAGTCTTTGTCCTGTCCACTGCCCCAGATACATTTGAGCTGAATGTGTTTTCCACTGCTGACATAGGTGTGGCTTTCTGTGGAAGAAGATGTGGTCTCTTCTTCCTGTTATGAGAGAAGAGCATTTGGGTAAGAGGAGGTTCTGGAGCCAGGCTGCATGCATGAAGATCCTGCCACTGTCACTTCCTGACTGTGACATCTCGGGCAAGGAATCTCACTTCTTTGTGCCCAGTTTCCTTTGCTAAGGTTGATGTGCAGATTAAATGAGCTGATATACATAGAGTACTTTAGAACAGCATCCGATCTGGAGAAAGTTCCCAGCAAGTGTCCCCTATAATCATTGGTGTTGTCCTCCCCGGAAACTGGCGGTGTGCCTTTGTTAAATCGGTGACCGGCTGACTTTCCTGAAGTCAGCAGGCTCTGCTTCTCTTTTACATCGGCCTCTCCTTGTGGCTGCAAAAGAAGTCCACAGGCCTCCGTGTGACAACCTGCGCCTGGGAAGCGATTGATCTTTCCCAGTTCTCAGTGCCAATTAGGAAAATAGGCGTTGCCTCTCACGGACGCCCTCAGAAAGGCCCGGGAGGGGGAAAGCTGCAAGCAAAGGGCGGCTGAGGACAGCTGCCTGGTGCTGCAAGACAAGAACTCCACCGAGAGGGTCTCTGCTGTTGTTTATACTTGTGGCCAGAAGCAAACACGCGGCATTTTAATTAGCCCCGGCAGGGTCTGTGGGGCTGAGCTGCTGCCAGAATGTCTGTTGGGCCCCTGTGTCACACCCCCTACCCCCCTCCAAGCCTCAGGTGGATGGTTCCCCAGCAAATTCCTTTCCTGGAAAAATAAACACGTCGTCACCCTTGCCACCAGACTCCCTCTCCGTTCAAAATTCTGCTCTATCTCCTTAGCCCAGCTGCGTGCTCGGTGGCAGGCCCCTACCTGACAAGGGGAGATACCTTTGATAGCCAGGCACGCGTTGACAGCGGGACCCACGGGCTGTTTGCAAACAGTGGCGTTTTCATTTTGCCCCGGTTTATCGGGAGGAATTAAAACAGGGATAAATGCAGAAGATCTTGGAGGTCAATGGAAGAGGAAAGCTCTGGGAGGGAGATCCAGAAAGGGGTGGGGGGAACAGAAGGGAGGTGGGAGAGGGTTTGGCAGGACTGCAGAAAGCATCAACTAAGCTTTCATCTTGGAGCCTGATTTCTTTTCTGAACCCTGATGGGAAAGGTCATGAATTTTAAAATGTGTCTCTCCAGCCAACAGCTCCAGTCATAAAACCAACACTCTCTGAAGCTCAAGACTGCAGCGGGAGCCTCGAGGTCCCGGGAGTCTGGAAGTGGGGAGGGGGCTGGGGGTGTGTGTGCAGAGCTGGCCTCATCAGGACGCGGCGATGAGGTCGAGTTGGAACAGGCCGTCCTGGGCAGGTTTCCAACGAAACTTGGACACGGCTGAGGTCGAGTCCTTCTTTCCTGCCTGTCCACGGAGGTTTCAGCAGGGCCGGCATCCGCAGAGAACCTTCCGAGCAGGCTTATGGCACTGCACACGGCCGTGTCACCTGCAGAGTCCCGCGGCCACCTGCGGTGGCCCTTGCCCACTTGCTGTGCTGCCCCAGCACCGACTGTGGAGAGGACAGGGGGGCTCCTGGGGATTGTCTCCCTTTCTCCCCAGGACCTCAAGAAAGGTCCCTTGAGAGAAGGAAGTGGGTTGCTTTGAGAGTGTTCAAAAAAGGGGAGGCGGGTGGCTCTGCACGTCTCTGGGGTGACAGGTGTCACATATGTCTGGTTGGCTTGGCGAAAGAGAAGAGTGATCCCAATGTGTACTTAGGTGTCCTTGTTAAGTTAGAGAACCAGCTCTTTCATTTAGATACGTGAGACCTTGAGCAAGTTGCATTCACTCTGGAAGGTTCAGTTTCCACTTCTGAAAAATGGGGGCATGAGCCGTACTGCCTCAGGGGGTCAGTGTGAGGAGTGATGAGAAGAATACATGTAAAGTGCTTTGCTGGGCGCCTATCCTGGTGTTCGTATTCAGTAAGGGTAGGGGTAGTAATGAGAGTTCGTTTTGATCTTACAATTCATTTTAATTTTCATTTGGGTGACTCAGTGTCCTTGAGCCCAAATGACTAAGACATTGAAATTGAGTTTTGGGGCATGATGCCTGCATGCCTGAAAGCCAGTTCTTCTATGACTTTGCTGGGCTGGAGGAAATCTTGTGAATCTGAGAAAGCAGCAGTTTACTTGCCTGGTGACAACTCACGCTCACCACACATTTCCTATTCTAACCATTGACTTTGACAGTGTGGGTTCATTTGTGGGGATGAAATATTAAAGTGCACCCTTATTTTAGTTGGTCATGTTACAAGGAGTGTGTATTGTTAGATGGGGAACCTGGTAAGAAGATGTGGAAGGGAACATTTAAAACCACCTGTTCTAGTTTGCTAGCTGCTGGAATACAATATGCCAGAAACAAAATGGCTTTTAAAAAGGGGAATTTGATCGGTTTCTAGTTTACAATATTAAGGCCAAGAAAATGTCCCAATTAAAGCAAGTCTATATATATGTCCAATCAAAGGCATCCAGGGAAAGATACCTTGGTTCAAGAAGGCCGATGAAGTTTAGGGTTTCTCTCTCAAGTGAGAAGGCACATGGCAAACACAGTCATGGTTTCTCTCTTGGCTGGAAGAGCACGTGGCGAGTCCAGTGTCATCTGCTAGCTTTCTCTCCTGGCTTCTTGTTTCATGAAGCTCCCTGGGAGGCATTTTCCTTCTTCACCTCCAAAGGTTGCTGGCTTGTGTACTCTCTGCTTAGTGGTGCTGCAGTGCTCTTTCTGAATCTCTCATTCTCCAAAACGTTCCCTCTTTTATAGGACTCCAGAAGCTAATCAAGACCCACCCAAATGGGTGGAGACATGTTGCCACCTAATCCAGCCTAACAACTACTCTTGATTAAATCACATCTCCAGGGAGATGATCTGATTACAGTTTCAAACATACAGTATTGAATAGGGATTATTCTACTTTTATGAAATGGGATTTTGAGTAAAACCTGGCTTTTCTAGGGTACATACATCCTTTCAAACCAGCACACACACACCCCGTGCCCCGAGATCAGCCAAGTTCAGCCACGGCAGGATCCACAATAAAGGTGTCTTGAATATCTGTTGAAGCCCTGCCGTCTGAACGGTATGCCCTCTCCAGGAATTCTGCCCTAGATGTTTTCAGGGGTTCTGCTTAAGGCAGTGGCTGCTGCTGTTTAAACAGCTGGTGGGATCCAGCAGTGGTCCCTTATGGTCATCAGGATGCAGAGCATAGGGACAGCACAGCCTCTCATAGACATAGAACCGTCTTCTCCTTTGGATCTTGGTCTTTGGAGTAGGAGCCCACTCACTAGTCCTGTTCTGCCCATCCTCAAGATCAATTCTTTCTCAAGATCTTCCTTATCCTCTTTGGCCACCTCACTCAGGTTATCCCAAGGGATGTACTGACATCAAATCTCAAAGCCAAAGTCCTGTGGTTGTGATCCCTTTCTTTTCAGATGGCCTGCCCATTGTTGTATAAATTTGCTCAACCCCCAGGCTCATTTAGCTCTGGGTGTGCCAGGAAGGGTGAAGAATGTCCATCTGCCCACAGAGCCCAGTTGGCTGAATTAATTAATGATTACAGTGTACTTTGAAGGGTGGAGGGCTAATTATTTAGCCAGTCCTCTCCCTTCTCCCAAGACCCCTTGACGGTCTTTTGTCTCTTTCCCTTATGGGGCACCCTTTGAAGTGAATGGGAGAGGATGAATCAGGGGTCAGTTAATAAGGCCGGCCATTACAGATGGCGGGACCCAGAGAGCCCCATCTGTATGCTGCCCCGCTGCAGGAGCTGAGATTTTCTACAGAGACCAGCAGCGCACAGTTGCTTTCTTTATGCCAGAACTGACCAAGGCTCCTATGATGTTATAGCTTCCCAGTCTCCCAACTGGGCAAAATAAACAGCAGGTCTTCATTTTCTAAGATACAGCTGGATGCCCTGGTGCTTCTAGGAATTGTTCTGAAATAGTTTATCAATTCATTGTCTCCTTTTACTCTTATTCCTCTTTCCCTAGAGCAGGACCCCATGAGAAGAGCATGGTATATAGTGGGTTGTTTTCCTATCCCTGGGTTAGCACCAAGTTGGAGAGAACTAATCTAAGCCATGCTTTGGGGGCAGCAAGTTCAATGGGGAGAACATATTGCTACTTCATCTTCCCTCTGTCCCAACAAACCAAGATTTTGAAATAAAATATATATTTCTATTAAAAAAAAAATCTTGAATCGTGCATACATTTTTAGTCGGGGGAACCCAAAGACAAAACAGACATTGTAAATAGTGGGATTACACATAGCCGTCCCTTACATGGGATTACACTTAGCTGTCCCTTCCGTGACCCTAAGAGTGTGCACCTATATGAATATTAAAGGGGGAAGTTTGTGGCTAAAAAATCCTGAGTTGCTTTAATTCACACATTCACTCATCTATGTCTACAGTGTTTTCAAAAATGCACTTTTATTGAGATATATATTCACATGTCATATAATCATCCAAATTGTACAGTCACGGTTTCTCAGTATCATCACATGAAGCTGTGCATTTGTCATCACAATAAATTTTTGAACATTTTCATTACACCAAAAAAATAAACAGAATAAAAATGAAAAGAACACCTTAAGCATCCCATAACCTCCTCCCCCACTATTATTTATTTATTTTTATCTTTTGTTTTTCTTACCCATCTGTCCATCCACTGGGTAAAGGAAGTGTCAGTCTCGAGGTTTTCACAATCACACAGCCATACCTTAAAGGTTTATATTTATTCAATCATCTTCAAGAATCAAGGCTATTGGATTGTAGTTCAACAGTTTCAGATATTTCCCTCTAGCTACTCCAGTATATCAAAATCTGAAAAGGGATATCTATATACTGTAAAAGAATAACCTCCAGGACAACCCTTGTCTCTATTTGAACCCTCTCAGCCACTGAAACTTTATTTTGTTTCAATTCTCTTCCCCTTTTAGTCAAGAAGGCTTTCTCACTCTCACGTTTACAGGGCCAGGTTCATCCCTGGGAGTCCTCTCTCACATTGCCAGGGAGTTTTACACCCCTGGTCATCATGTTCCATGTGGAGAGGAGAGCAGTGAATTCATGTGCCAACTTGGCTGAGAGAGAGAGAGACCACATCTGAGCAACAAAAGAGGTTCTCTGGGGGTGACTCTTAGGCATAATTATAAGTAGGCTTAGCCTCTCCTTTGTAGAAGTAAATTTCATAGGGACGAGCCCTATGAAAGATCGAGGGTCTAGCCCATCACATTGGTAGTCCCCATTGATTGCAAGAATTTCAGGTCTTCCCCAGGTGGGGAAGTTTAATATTTTCACCTTTTCCCCCAGTCTTTCAAGGGGATTTTGCAAATATGTTTTAATCTTCTGCCTGGTTTCCCATGGGGTCCTATGATGTTTTATGATATGTTACTCTAAGATAAAGACGCTGGCCGTACAAAGAGGAGACCACAGCTAGTTCTAAAGGTATTGCCAGTCTAGTAATGCGAGAAGAATGAAAACATTTGGGTATAACAGAATAATGTTTTGAATTATTGTTTTGTAGTTTGCTGTATTCTTTTGTTTTCTTGTTTGGGCAGGTAGATGGGCCCTTTGTGTATCCTTGCCTTGGGAGATTTTCAGAGCAGAAAACGGAACATACTTGAAGGCAAAGGCTTTTGTAAAAATGTCAAACTCTTTGAGGAAATGTTGCTGGGAGTTCCAGACATAGAAGGCAGAGAGGAATAGCCTTGAGGGCAGTGAAAGAAAGAGAGAGTGAGGCTGGAGGCAAGAGCCTGAGTGAGAGAGAGCTTTGAGAGTGGTGAAAGAGAGAAAAGAAGACAGAGTAGGGAAGAAATGTGGAAAGATTGAGAAGGGTGTGGCTGTGTGGTGTTCCTGGGGAGGCTGGGGAAGTCCGGGCTCCTGGCCTCACCCCCAGCTCCGCACAGGTGAACCGGAGGCAGAAGAGTCACTGCTGGTGAGTTGGGCCTCTGGGAACAAGGAAGAGTGGACAGTGGAGGGGAGCGGCCTCCCTACTGCTTTGAAGATAAGAGGAGGCCCTAATTATTGCACACCCCACCCCAGGGACAGGGCGGGCCTAGTAATGGCCGTGGTGAGATTTCTGCCACCCCCAGTAGGGTGGGAAAATGATATATTTTGCACACTGGAGTCATGGACTCTGATACTATATGCATGATACGACTATGACACAATAAAATAAATGGGGTTTAGCCCAAGGAAGGCCAGGAGTAAAGATGCCGATGAATTTAAGTCAGCCTGGGGAAATTAGGGAAGGTTTCACAGTGAGCTGAGACCTGAGAGATGTGTGTGCAGAAAGAGGTGGTGGTAATGAAGAAAGCAGAGAGGGTCGGTTTGGGGAGAGTGGAAAGAGGCAAGGAAAAGATGAACACACATGCAAAACCACATGCTCAAACTACATAAGGGAGAGCAGAGCACAATGGGGAGAGTGTAGCCAAAGTTGGGAATGTAAGGCAGGGTACATAGGGGGAAGGCTGGCCTAGTTTAAATTTTATCTGGGAGCCACTGAGCATTTTTGGCAAGAGGCTGATGTCATCAGATTGGCATTCTAGAAAGATCATGCTGGCTGGTGTGGGGAGGATGGAGCCCCCCCCACCCCGACCCTGCTTCACTCTTTTCACCACAGCTGCCCACTTCAGAAGCACCTGCTCTCCAGTCCCTGGGAGCACGATGGATATCATCACCTCTGGTCTTCCCAGACCCCACCAGCAACCTGCCATCTGTGGCACATTGTCTCCTGTGTGCTTGGCCACTTTTGTCATTTTGGGAAGCTCTACTCTTATCTTACAGCTTTATGGAGGAATGGGGCGTGTGTTACAGACAGACCTTTGTTCCCAGGCTTTATAATTTCTCCCTACCCTCCTTCATCTACTACTTTTGTGGACAAAGTCTCATTCTCATGCCTAAAAATGTGCAAAATGCTCTCTCATACTTACCCCATCAATTCACATTCCCATCCATGAACAGTTTCTGGGTTTGCCAGGGGTAGTATATTGCTGTTTATAGAGGCAGAATCATGTTTCTAATTAGGCAGAGCAGGGCTCAAGGATCTCACTGCCTGGGTTTGAAGCCACTGGGAAGAGTTATATAAACTTTTTAAACCACATCTATAAAACAAGCAGAGTACTGTAATAGTATTTACCTCATTGAATTGTTATGAGGATTCAATGAGTTAATATTTGAAAAGCCCACTTAGGGCAGTACCTGGCCCAGAGCTGGTGCTACATACATGTTTGCTAAATATGTCGCGTCTATTTAAAAAAGACATAACGGGGATGAAATGAGATGCTGCTGGTGGGGTGCTCAGCACAGGACCTGGAAACAGCAGGCACCCAGCTATGTTAACTGCTGTATTCCTTTTATTTTTTATTTATTTGTTTATTTTTTGCTGTATTACTTTTAGAATGTTTAGAATTGTGTCAGAATTCGATCTGTAAGAGATGGGATGAAAACAAGGCAACATGGGGGTTTTGGTTGGGAGTGATGTTTATGAGGTGGTTTCCACAGGCAGTAGGAGCAATACCAGGTTTCCTTCTTTCTTTAGTCCTTTTTTTCATTAGGGAAATTGTAGGTTTACAGAGAAATCAGGTAAAAAGCCCACAGTTCTCATATATATCCCTGTACCATTAACACCTTGCGTTTGTGTGGTACCTTTGTTACAACTGATGAAAGAATGTTATTATAACTACAGTCCATGGTTTACGTTAGGGTTCACCATTTATGTTGTACAGTCCTATGCTACTGTTTTTCTAATTTTTATTCTAGTAACACATGTATGACCTACATTTTCCTCCTTAATCATATTCAAATACATACTTTAGTTGTGTTATGGCCACAGTGTTGTGCTACCATCACCACCATCCATTCCCAAAACTTTTCCATCACCCCAAATGGAACTCTGTACAATGTAAACATTAGCTCCCCATTCCTACCCCTCCCTGGCCCCTCATAACCTAATAGGAGACTTTTAAGTAGGTCAGGGGCTGAGCACACCCGCGTCTCCTCAGAAAGGGAACTGGGGCCACAGCAGTTGAGGAATGATAGAACATTGGAGAGAATGGAGGGAACCCTCTAGGAGGGTGGCTGGGGAGTTTCCCTCACTTTCCCTTATGGCCCATTGTCTCCCCCAAACACACACACACAACTCACACATTTACACTATGCTTCAGCCACACATGATGCCACAGCCGACTGTTTGCAATTTTCACAATAAAAAGGTGACAAAACAAAATTGTTGGTGATGAGAAGAAATTATTTGATATTTATAATTACCCCTCCCCCAACTGACTAAGCTCCTGGTAGCGGGAGCTCCTATTGCTCATGGGGCATCTGCACCCAAAGTTGAGGTGCAAGAGAGAAAGCAAGAGAAAAGGAGAGAGCTAAAGGGAAATAGCTCTGGTTGTAAAAGCGGGAGCATGAGAGGGTGACAGGTCTACAAAACTCGTGGGGCTGAGGGTCGGTTCCCTGGTTCCCGAGGGACTCTGGAGGTGGTGGATAGTGATATGCGGGGAGATATTTGGAGAGAAATGTTGCCTGCTATGTGATGTGGGTCGGCCCTAGTCTCTGTCCCTAGAAAATCTCTGGTCCAATCATCACTTCTCTATGCCTGTGATATTCATCTTCTCTTCTCATTTTATACCTCTTCCTTTAAAAGTGGGTTTGACAAAACTATGGAAGGAAAAACAGTGTCATAGGCCACCTGGATCGTTCTTCAGGGCTGGAGGACACCATTCCTGGCTCCTCCCAGTGGGGTTATAAAGGTTCAGCTGCCTCACTCCGATTTAGACAACAAGGAAGAGCCATCCTTGATCCAAAACTGTCTGTACACTTACCTAACCCTTCATTATGATAGCCTGATAACCCAACACCTTCCTCTGCCCAGTCCTTCTCCTCTTCCCCAAAGGCAGTGGCGAGGCTGTCCCAGATGGCGCGAGGTGCCATTGGAAGTGACCCGTGCGACATCAGCCCCACCCCGGTCACCTGCGTAAACCAAGCCCACGTTACATTCGCTTGTTCATGCTCTTCCCTTTTCAGCCCGTCACCCCTTTTCAGTCTAATAAAGCCCACGCTCGCCTTTCAAGGGTTCCTGTTTCTTTGAAAACCTCTCTGACCCTCCCCTCTTCTTATCCTGGGAAGATTTAAAATCAATCACCCCTTCTGGCTCCCCGTGGAGCTGGTCTGAGTCCTCCCTTGTAAGTTCTGTTAGCTGCATCCTCCTTGAGGATGGAGCCTGGGTTGTCATTTATCGGTAACCTGCCCCCGCCCCCACTCCACAGACACGTAGCGCAGAGCCCTGCCTGGAGTAGGAGCTCGAGGCCTGGGTATGGAAGAAATGAATGAGTCAAGTATGGGCTGCCGGGTGATAGGAATAGGAGGAGGGAGGGCAGGAAGTAGCCAGAAGGAAATGAGATTACAAATGAGGAGCAGGAGCAGGAGAGAGAACTTAACTGATCGCCTTCCTTTAAGCACCCCTCAGAGAAGTCTAATTTACATAATTCAAATCCAAATAAGGAGGGGAATGAATGGGGAGTGAACTGGTGGATAGAATCGCAGAGCTGGGAAGAAAACACAATACCAAAGACAAGATGAAGAATGGGGCTTAAAGATATGTTTGTACAGGATTTAAAAATTAAAAAAAAAAAAAGTAAAGTTGGAGGTGGGAGAGATATAGCAGGAAAGGGGTAGAATGAAAGAGGGATAGAGGATTTGGGTTAATAAAAGGGTTGGGTGGAAGAGACATCCTGGGGCTGAGGACAAACCAGCAAAATCACAGGCTGACTCCCATAAAAAGACAGGTGGGTGGTGGTTTGTAACACTTGGTCCAAAACTTAAAGAGGTGGGTGCATGGCTGTGGAATTGCCGAGTGGAGTGGAAGATTGAAGTAGGAAATTGGGAGAATTGGCCCCAGCACTAGAAACACACACAGTGCAGCAACTCAGCTTTCCTTTCCTTTTTTTTTTTTTTTTTTTTTTTTGGTAGGGAGGGAGGAAATGGTGGATAATAATATACTGTAGTAGAGATAAATTAATAATACTGAGCTACCTCACCAGGCTGCTATGAGTGTTAATTAATTAATTATTGTTTGCAAAGCACTTTGAAGGTGGAAAGGCTCTATAATTATTATGAGTAAAATGTCAGAGATAATGATCTGGCAGAACGCAGTGACCTCATCAGCACCTCATTTGCATGGTGCAGTGTCTCGAGCACCAGTTGGAGGATTCTCTGCCAAAGGGGAGACCCGCTGGAGACAGCAGACGCCCGTCTCTACGCGCCACCGTCTTCTTGCCACCTCTCCCTGGCACCCCCAGGATGGAGGCTTCTGTGCCCTTGGCTCCGGGTTCATGAGAAACTGCGGGATGCTATTTTCATGGGTCTGAAAGCGATGGGTGAGGCCTGGGGAAACCTTCCACACCGAGCTGCATTTAGTTTGGCGGGTTGTTTTGTGCTGTTTGAGAGGACATTAAAAATAGGGTGGTTGGGGTCTGCTCTTCCAGGGACTGATGAGCGTGAACTGATAGGGAGGAAGCTGGCATCCCTCCTGAGCAGAGAGGGGGGCTCATGGAGCTGGTGCTTCTAAATGAGGGTGGGCAGGCCTAAGCAACTCCTCATTTATATACAGAGTGTTTCAGGTGGCAGGAAAGGCAAAGAAGACAAATATCCTAGACCAAAAACTGTAAGAATGCTGGAAAAGGATATGATCTGTGTCAGGTCCTCAAGGGATTAATCTTGGCGAAAAGAGTTCTCCCATTGGCTTGGATGACCAAGCAAAAAAAATCCACAGGTGTTTCCCAACTCTTTCCCCTGTGTTGAGAAAACAAGATGGTCCTTCCAATCAAAGACCCCTCTGCACCAATGTGGAAGCGAGTGAGAGTAGAAATTTAATATTGGGGCAGTATGACCAAAGTTACATAGGTGTAAAGAGAGTACTCTGTAAGTGACTACAAAGTCTGGATAGAATTTCACTCAATGCCATACAGAAAAATAGAAGAAATGAAAACGTATCTCCTTGAGGGACCAGAGGACTCGGCTTGTGTTTGTCTGTTGGCCAAAACACCTCTGTAGGTGTTTACAGTTCCAAGGACCAGAAGGTCCACAACCTGTCATTGTAAAATCAAAAGATCAGACATTTTTATCAGGCCTGTTTTGTTGAGGAGACACTGTAAAGAAGAGAAGAGGGTGGGTAGACAGTGGCCTCCCTCTCTCAAAAAATTGATATCATTTTATCTTTCTACCCCCCCACTGCGATTTATCAACCTCTCTCCAACTCATCTGAATCAATGGGTGGAATAGTGCTGTTATTGATTGTTTCTGTATAAGCGATTGGTTCCTGATGCCGACGTACCATTACTGTGACTTTAGAATAAAGGACCCCCAGCCACAGCCTGCCTTTCCCTAGAGTAATACATGGCAAACATCGGAATCACCTGGACGGCTTGTTAAACCACAAGCGGGGGCCAGATCCACCCCCAGAGCTTCTGATGCTATAGGTCTGGGGTAGGGCCTGAGAATGTGCATTTCTAACAAGTTCCCAGGTGATGATGATGATGTTGGCAGGGAACCACATTTTGAAAGCCACTGATTTAGAGAGTTAATGAGCATGCTTTTGGAGGTAGGTACCTGGACAAGGGTCGTGGATAAAGATAAAAGAAGATAGGTGTGTGCTGTGGTGGTAGGACGAGAGGGTGTTGTTACAACAGAGTTTGGAGTTATGGACTCCAAAAGGCATTAGCCCAGTGGGGAATGTAGCTGACTCTCTCCTCTCCTCTCTGCACGTGTGTTGGTCTCTGTCACCTTCCTTATTCTCGACTTTTCAGACCTTCTATGAGTAGCACCTGCAAGGATACATTCTACAGCTTAGGCAAGTGCCAGAGTTTTTCCTTGTCTTGCACCCTTGCAGGTATTTCCAGGTGTCTTAGTTTGTCAGGGCTGCTGTAATCAAGTGCCAGGGTCTAGTTGACTTAAGCAGCAGAAAGGCATTGCCTCCCTCTTCTGGAGGCTAAAAGTCTGAAATCAAGGTGCTGAGAAGACCCAGCTTGGTCTTAAATGTGAGAATCCATTCCATGCCTCTCTCTCATCTCCTGGTGGGTGGTCAGCAATCCACGGCACTCCTTGTCTTGTGGCAGCACCACTCAGTCTCTGCCTCTGTCCCATGGCCATCTATCTCTGCATCCAAATTTACTCTCCTTAAAAGGACATCAGGGCCTCAACTTAACTAATTACATCAAAGGTCCTATTTACAAATATGTTCACATTCACAGACCAGAGATGAGGCTATGAGACACAATTCAACCCAGAATAGCAGGGTAGCAGATTTTCCTCTGCCCTGGTAAGGATCCTGGTGCACGGCTTGTAGCCTGATTTCCATCTGCATGCGGGGACACTGAGGCAGAATATGCTATAGCCTGGAAGCAGGACATACCTCTACGTGTGCACAAGACCTGCCTAGAAGGGGTAGGCTAAATTGAGAGGTTGCTGGGAGGCAGGACCTGTACTGCTGCTTTTTTCTTTCCACCCAGTCGCTTGCTCTGCTACCTGTTAGTGTGGCTAGTGCTGCTGGCTACACAATCGGTCCTCAAGGGCCACCGCCAACTGAGTTCCTTTGCATTCATGACAAGCTGCATGGATTGGAGGATGAGCCCCGGCTGGGACTCAGACCCCAATTTCCTTATCTGTCAGACGGAGGGAACAGCCTTCCCCTTGCAGGGCTGTCAACGTTAAATGAGATGGTCTGCAGAAAGCATCTACTGTATACATAGGAGGGGCCGGGGAACGGAGTGACTGATATGGATGGATAATTAGGAGCTCCATGGGAGAGCTAACCGAAAAATCACCCTCAGAGTACGAAGGTGTTTCTTTGCACGGAGAGTTTGCCAAGTTCCCTCGGACTCGTGTCTCCCCTGCCTCCCCCCACCGTGGCTGGGAGCCGTGCACGTCGAGGGCTTTGAACTGGGACTTCAAAGCGAAGCTGCCCTCCGTCTTCAAACAGGTTTATAAAGAGATTTTGATACAAGACAACAATACTTGTCAGCGGTGCCCAGTTATCGTCCTTCCCTTTGTAGTTTTATTAGGAAATAATTTCCCGGCTGGCGAGGTTCCTGCTGGTGCTCCTTGTTTTTCTGTTTGCGATGGGATCTGCCCACGGAAGAGGCTGCGGCCGTTTTACCAGCTGGGGGCCCAGAAAAAGACATCACCAGGAGGGTCCTCGCGGCTAATTTGCCATCTGCCCCACCCCTCCCCCTCCCCCTCTTTGCAGCAAAAATGCAATTTGTTTGACCTCTGGGGAGGTTTAAAATCCCAGCTTCTCAAGTGCCCCCCTCCCTTATTATTACTTTTTTTTTTTTTTTTAAGAGGGAGGATAAAGAGGAAACCGTGGCCAGAAAATAAAAGAACCTATTAAGCCTCCCTTTCCGTCATGCCCAGCATTCTGGGCTGGCAATTAGGATTCCCAATAGATTAGCATTGTGGAGCTCAGCTCAGTGGGGGAAATAGAGGGTGGCCTGTCAACAGGGGTTTGCTCGCCTCAGCGGAGGTAGGGTACGGTTTTCCAGAGGTGGTTCTACATCCTTCTTTCCTTTCCGCTGTTATTTTCCCATTGTTCGGATCTGCAAACTGCGAGTCTGCTATGTGCCAAATGCTGCGGCGTGTTCTGAGGATGCAGACATGAGTAGCCCCGGGTCCCTCCATTCGTGAGTCTCAGCTCGGGTGGGGGCGAGCTCTGTTGACAGGGACCCTCCACCCCAGGGCTCTGTGCCCTGGCAGAGGAGGGGACACTGTGTTTCAGGAAAACAGTGCTCCAGGACTGGGCAGAGATGGGGTGTCCAGGACCATTTGCCAGATCCACTGTTGTTGGCAGTTTGCTGGGGAGGCAGGGACCCCTGGGGGTGCTTTGTAGGGGTAGTTTTAGACTGAGGCCACTGAGACACATCTCCACACTAAAGAAAGTGGGCACTGGGAGAGGGAGAGGGAGCTGCAGGAGAGAGGGAATGTGCTGCTGGGAGAGGTGGGACAGACCAGAATTGCAGCAGAGGGGACACTTAGCCGCAGAACAGACGGTGCACCACTTCCTTTTTATGAACATGGGGAAGGAGGACCCATGAAAAGGATGCCAATAATTTAGGGGGTGAGGAAGCGGAGATCGTGGACAAGTGAACTTTCCTGCCCTTTATTTTCTCTAGGAAGTAGGAATTAAGGGCATCTGCTGAGGGGGAGGTGGCGGTGGTGAGATTTCAAAAGTTAGAAGCTGAAGGATATCAGAGAGCATATAATTCCAAGCCCTCATTTCAATCAGTGAGGTGCAGAAGGATTAAGAAATCTATTGGGTAATATGTTGATGAGTGAGGGAGTAGGGACTCGAATTCAGGTCTGAGACAGAGCCAATAGCTCTGCAGGGTGCTTGCCATATCCCTGAGGTTGGCCTCCTCTTGACGAGGCCCTCTGGGATTCTGAACAGACTGAGTCATGAGGTGCTTCCAGTTTCAGAGGAGAGGGGTCCGGGCAGAGAGGGAGCCAGGTCAAAGGTCATCCAGGGCCCCCTCCCCCTAACCACTGCACAATTCTGCAGGCATGGAAATCTGAGAACTGATACCATTCCATTCTCTTGCAGATTCTGCTGACCTGAGATTACCCGCCATCCCATCTGCAATTTTCTACTCTTGCCAAAGGAAATAGTAAATGCTTTCACTGGAAAGCCACAGGATGGGAACTGACCTAAAACGCTGTGGTTTGAGCACAAATGTGCTAGACCGCAGGAACGTACGAGATCTATTGTGCACTGCCCAGCTCCTGCCAGTGTAATTATTATTACACCCATTGTACAGATGGGCAAATTTAAACTGGGAGATTATGATTTCCAAGGACCGCTTCAAAGGCAAAAATAAGATTCATTATTTAATGTTTGTGATGTGGATTCCTGAGTCTTTGTCATGGCTGCCACTTTATACTTCCTGGAGTGTGCAGGAAGCATTGACCAGATTATTAAAAACTGACCGCAGAGCCTTTTTCCAGGAAGTCTGGCTGGGATCTGGGTCTGGTAGACCTCAACCCCGGCCACTCATATACCTTTTTGAGAAAACCAGTAGAAAAAAAAAAAAAGAGAGAGAGAGAGAATACAATAAAAGGGAATCACAAAGATTGCAAAGTATTTTTTTTAATTTGAATTTAGGGGTGGGGAAACTGGCTTGCAAGCCAAATGTGGCCCGCAGCCTGTTTTCACACCATCTCCAAGCTAAGAATAGTTTTTTACACTTTTAAAGGTTTGTAAAAAAATACGAATAAACCCCAAAAAGCAAAGAATATACAACAGAGGCTGAATGAGTTCCTCAAAGCCAGGAAGATTTACTAACCAGCACTTTACAGTAAAAAATTTTTTGGTAGCTGATAAAAAAATGAATGCTTCTATTGAAAAAAGACAATGAGGTAGAATTGCATTATTCACAAGATAATCATAAGATGTATAAAAAATATTAATTTATTGTATACTAGAGGCAGTGAGGTCTTGTACTGAGATGTAAATTCCAAGTTGTTTGACTACTGCGTATTTCAATTATCACATCAGCAAATCTCATTATCTTCCCTCGGACATGATGTCAAAAGTGAAACTCAAGGTTTTCATGAGCCTGAGCTTTGGCCATGCAGCCCTCGAGCCTCCTGGTCCTAGGTTACTTGCTCTGGGTTTCTTTTGGCTGGAGAGGGTAGCTGCAGGCCCTGCCCCTCAAGCATCCTCTGTGCAAAAATGTGGCATCTTAGTTTGCCTGGCCTGCTTTAGGAAGCTCGTCCAGCCGTGGGGTGAGGGAAAGCTGGGCCTGACTAAGTTAGGGTGCAGCTGAGCCATTGAGGTTGGCGGACACGCTGGGTTCCTTGGGGGAGTGTCGCTGATTGAGACCCCAGCGCCCTGGCCAGTATGCAGATCCAGGGTCTCGTGTTGTCTGCATAACTGGAGGATGTGTTGCTGCAGACAGTGAGAACTGAGGATCTGAACTGCTGAGGCTGCTGGGCTGCTCTGTGCTTCCCCGCAGAGATGGTCAAATGAGCTAACACCTCTTGACACCCAGCAGCTGGCCAGGAGGAGGCACAGACACAGCACCCGGGCCATGTCCAGGCCGGCTGGGTCAGGGATGGGGGACAGGCCCAGCTGTCCTACTCTCAAAGCCAGAAAGACAGAACAGGGAAGGCGAAGGAACGTGGTTGTTACAGCCTCACAGAACTGGGTTCAAGCCCTGGCATGGCCGTCCATTAGTCATGCATCCTTGGACAAATGTCCTAATGTCTTGGAACTTCAGTCTCTTCATCTGTCAGATGAAAGTAATAAGAGTCATACCCCATGGGGTTGTGGGGAGGCTTAAAAGAGATACTGGATGCAAAGAACTTGCATGAGGCAAAAGCAAACATCATTGGAGCCCCTGTTCTGCTTTATCCTCTAAGCATTGAGCTCTTTCTGCAGAGGTGCTGTATGTAAAAGTCTAATAAGGGGAATCTCCAATGAGACCAGAGAGGCAGAGCGAGCTGTGAAATGCAGAAATGGCATGGAAAAGGCAAATTCTGGAAGGAGAAATCATAACAAAACAACTAAAGTTTTAGCAGCTCTTAGTACATTCTACCTTGCAGAGAGAAACAAAGCCGGCAGGTTGCTCAGCGACCGTATCATCCAACCAGTCCTAGACATATGAGAGGGAATATGCCTCGAAGTCTCTCAAACTAAATGGTCCTGTTCTCAAATCCCAGCTCTGCCATATACTAGCTAGGATTGGGAAAATGATTTAAGGGCACTAAGTCTTCATCTCCTTGTCTGGAAATAGGAATAATAATAGTACCAAACCGCAGGGATGCCATGAGCACTAAATATTGGCCTCACGCCCGTGTTGTGAGTGACTTTGAGAACTGGGATGCCGACACATGCCAGGTGTGACCGCAAATAAGGGAGACTGGGCATGCCTCTCCACTGGAGCCCCTCATGATCCACGTCTCAACTTCGTGGTACCATACGGAGGCCTAAACAAGGGTTTTCTTTGTGCAAAACCAATTGAGCCATGGGGCTTGAGTTCCATT
Source organism: Tamandua tetradactyla (assembly GCF_023851605.1). NCBI lineage: Eukaryota > Metazoa > Chordata > Mammalia > Pilosa > Myrmecophagidae > Tamandua > Tamandua tetradactyla. The sequence goes on along the minus strand of NC_135351.1, from coordinate 17,682,862 downwards.
AAACGATGACAGCAAACAGCTCACAACCTACTAGACTAGTCACTGAAGTGAAATCTGTGCAGTTAATTTCCTGTTTCTCTTGCTTTGGGTTTGCGAAAAGTCTTTTTTGGAAATATCCCTGGTAAGAAGTGTTCCAAAAACACTCGTGCATCCATATGAGCCTATTAAATTCTAACAGCTCTGCTGGCAGGTAAAACACATTTATGGGCATAAAAAAAAATAACCATACTGTTGCCATTCTGAAGAGCTTTCTTGCTTAAAGCCAAGGAATTTTTTTCTTAAGGTCAAGGAATTTTTAGGGGCGGATTTTGCTTTTTATATTGTCCACCTATGCAGTTTAATTTGAAGACTCACTTACCTGCCTCTGGCAAAAGCTGGTCTCGCTGGAAATGCACTGCTCTTCTTTAACCAAATATATCTATTTTTTAGTCAGTACTTCAGACAGATTATGCCACCTCTAGGCTTTTCCTTTTCTAACTTTTCCCTATATTTTAATGTCAAAAAGCTGCGGATTCAAAAAAAAGAAGTCAACTTCCAGATTCCACAAGATGGGATCCTGGTACCACCTAAGATTATTTGATTGTGCAAGTAAATATCCTGCGGCCCAGAAGCTTTTGCTGAGGCAGAAGGATCTAGAACAGAAGACAGAGAAGCTGAGGCCAGGTTTAGCTTTCTGGGGAGACAAAAGAGAAGAGGAGGAGACTATGTTGAGAGTGAAAGACGTTCTTGCAGAGGTTAGACAGAGGAGGGAAGGAAGGGATAACAATGGGGAATGTATGATGGTTACCAGAAAGTTCCTCTGAGGCAAAGTATTTGGGAGCAATGCATTCCAGAACAAGAGAAATGACGCATGAGGGCTCAGGGAACTGCACCCTGGGAGGTGCCTAAAAGTGTTCCATCTCACATTTTGACCTGTGGTTTTGGGACAGTGAGGCAGCAAGGGACGAATTGTCTGAAAACCAGTTGAAGTTTTCAACATGGTGTAAAGTCGTAAAATGATGCCAGAACTTCAGAAAATGTGTTTAGACTATATTCTGTTTTAGTTTGTGGGAATTCAGTTCAAAGGCACAGCAAGTTTTTCATATGGCTAATGTCAACGACTTACAAAGAATTCTTCTCCCAGGCACACATAAAGAGACAGTAAAACCCTACGTCTGTCAGATTGTTCTCAACCCAGCTCCCCCATGTGTGTAGAAAGATGCATCTTTGGGGAGGATTGTGGGAAATATTCTGAGCCAACTCTGTTTAACTTGGGGAGTGTCCTCTGCTGATTCCTAAAGTAGATTAGTAAACCTGTTTTCATCTGTCTTCCTTGCCTGGTGTGTCACTGTGGGTGAATGATTAGGTTAGAGGTGGGGGATTCTTCCCTGGCTCCACTTATTGGAGCTGGGTTTCAAGCGCTGTCATCATTGTGCACATGACCATGGGTTATAAAGGATTCTAGGTCTTGTGAGATGAGAAGGAGTCTGTAGCTGCCTGAATGTGCCTTTCAAAAGATGGCATTGTAAATGCCAACCAAAACGACTCCTGCCAATGCTAAAGAACACCTAGAGCATTATATAAGATTCTACAAAGCTTCCAAGCACTTTGGTAACTTTCCAGAAACCATATAACCTCCAGATGGGTCCCCGGACCAGATAAGCCCTGAAATGCAGAGGGGCCAGCCTCTCCAGAACATCAGCTATTTCCATCTTCCTATCCCATATTATCAACAGCCCCTTCCAGTGTGAAAAAGTCAGAATGGGCATAGCTCAAATGCCCCTAAAGGGTGCGAGAAAGATCAAAGGTGATGGTGGAGTTATAAAGAGAAGGTAGGATTTAACAAACAAGTACGATTGCTGAATCATTATAGTGATATTTCTTTTAGTCTCCAGTGATGCAGTCTCAAGCCAGAGAATGCCGCCAGCTGCCAGAAACTGGAAGAGGAAAGAAATGGACTTTCCCTTGGAGCCTCCAGAGGGAACTAGCCCTACCAACACCTTGACTTTGGCTCCATCTGAATCATTTTGAACCTGGCCTTCAGAACTATAAGGAAATAAATTTTCAGCCATAGAGTTTGCGGTTAATTCATTACCATGGCAGTAAGGAATCCAATACTGTGTTCTTTTTGGATTTGTTAAAAAATGAGGGACCACGTCTCTTGTCTCATCTGGCTACTGTTACTGCATTAGAGGGCTGCCTGAGTAGCCATGCCTGCTTGTCTCATGTAGCATCCACTGCCAGTGCATTCTTGATGATGAATTTGGTCTGGAGATACATGCATCTATTCCCAACCTGTAAACTCAGAGCAGGGCTTTTCTGAGAATAACAGGAAAGTTGAGTAGATGCTAGCTCTTCCAGGAGAATAAATCAGCATTTGTGTTTTGATCTTGGTTCAGATAAAAGGTTACATTGATCAAGCATATCTTAGAAAAAAATCTAATTTTAAAACTAAAATTTCAGAAAAATATTTCCTGAGAAAAAAACCCAAAGAGGTAAGAACAAAAGTGAAGAGCTGACTGTAGGAGTTACCACGGAGCCTCCCCTTACCCACTTACAGCTGTTCCTTCCTTCTCCTCTAATTCTTCTGACTTAGTTTCCAGGACAATTCCCCACAAACTTGATGACATAAAACAAGGAACTTTATTATTATTTTTTTTTGTAGTTCTGGAGACTGTGAATCCAAAATCAAGGTATTGACAGGGATGAGCTCCCACCGAAGACTCTAGGATAGAATCCTTTCATGCCTCTTCCAGTTTAGGGTGACTCCTGGACTTCCTTGGCTTGGAGCAGCACCATTCCACTCTCCACTTCTGCCTTCCCAGGCCTTCTCTTTGGCTTTCTGGTTCCTCTTTTTTTTTGTACAAAGATACCACCCATTGGATTTAGGGTCCATATTAAATCTCCAACTTAACATCTACAAAGACCTTATTTCCAAATAAAGTCACATTCTGAGGTTCCAGGTGGACATGAATTTCAGGGATGATACTATTCAGCCCACTACATTGCTAACTCCTTCAATAACTTATAAAACTACCTCATTCTTTGTTTCATTCCCTACGAGGCAGGCACAATTAGCCTAACTGCATCCACTTATCTGTGTTGTTGGGTCAAGACCACCACCCCTCTGCTCATCCTGGGAAGCTTCCTTCTCATCATGTTAACCGTTTGCTTTTCCTACTTGCCTCTCAGAATTGGGTTTGTCCTTTATCAGAATCATGGGACTTCAGAGCTAGAAAAGAAATTTTTAGCTCATGTAAGCACATGTAGCCCAACTCTCGTGAAATATTTAAGCTGGGGCTCAGACAGTCCAGAGGGCACAGGGATCCGCATTTGGAGTCCACACTCCAGGTAATTCTGAGACATGCGGTGCTCTTGGGGAAACACTGGCAGGACTGGTAAGTCAGCAGAGGGGAGGCAACCAGTTGGGACCTTCATTTTTTTTGGCAAATCTCCTTGCTGGCCGCTCTACTGTCCCTTTCTCTTTGTTCTTACAGAAGCCCTTTTGACGGCAACAGGCTGGCGATGCCTCCTTTGGCTTCCACATGATAGATCCCTGGTTGGGTTTTGATCAACCTGGGGCCCACTGAAAAATCAGATGCTCCCTGTACTTTGACAATGGCAGCTAAGTCAAGAGAACGCTTCATTGAGATGCTGATCTGTCTGGGAAAGGAAGAAGCACTCAGGCAAACCAGAAAGATCCATCCAGCCAAGTTAGAAGATGGGCATTTTTTTGATGAGAGCATTAACTTTCCATGGGCTGGCTGTCATTTCCAAATGGCAGTAGTATAGCTGACATTACCAAGATGTTCTTTCATCTCTAAGAGAAAAAGGGGCAAGCAAGGGTCATATCTAATATGTTAAAAGCAGAAAGGAAACCTTTAAGCAATTTAGTACCCTTTGGCCTGAGGGTATTTTTCCCACTGAGGTAGTGCATATTTAAAAAACCTAACCTAGGAGATGCTATAAAGCAACAGGTTAAAAAAAAATCTCACCTAGACTTGTCTTCAGAATGTCAGAAACTGCCTGCTTTGGTGGGTAGACAGGAAATAGATTCTTCTGGGTGTTGGGCCCTGAATCATTTAAGATTCCTTTGGTTGCAAGTGACGGAAAGTCAAGTTTATATTTGCTTAAGCAAAAAAGGGGTGGTTATGTGTCTCAACTGTCTCTTTGCAGATGTGGCTAACCTTAGGCATGATTGAACACAGGGACTCAGTGATGTAACAGAGGAGCTGGTTTGTCTCAGCTCAGCTTCTTCTGTGTGGACTTGATTTTCATACAGTCTTCTCTTTCTGTTCATTAGAGGGCTGCCAGCAACTGGGAAATACAAATTTTCAGGCTTAGATCCAATCACTGTGAGATGCTGCTTCCTTGATTGCCAACATAAAAGTCTGGGAATTTGATTTTCTTTGGTCCTAATTGGCCTAATTTGTCACCCCGGGGATAGGATTCCCTGTGCAGGGGACAGTGACCTGTGCTTCTCAAATTTTCACATGCATGCAAATCATCTGGGAATTTGTTAAAAGGCAGATGTCAACTCAGTAGGTCTCAGGTGGGGCCTGAAATTCCGTGTTTCTAACAAGTTCCCACGAGACGCTGCTGCTGCTGCTGCTGCTGCTGCTGGTGTAAAGACGACCCTTTGAGTGACAAGGGTATAGCCCAGGTTTGGTGGCTGAAACTAGGCAATTCTTTCCATCCCTGTAGACTGTGGATAGACTCAGCCTCGTTTGAGGACAAGAGCTGAGATTTGAGGTGGAAAGAGTTACATTCACTCAAAAGCAAGATGTAATATTGTTGCCACATGGAGGATAGGCTGGATTCTAATGGCAAAATGACAAATTTCCACTCTGGGCTCCCTGTGCTTTCTTATTAACTATAGCATAAAACTCATCCAGTGACATGTGTCTGTGACTCAGTGGTATCCCTCAGAGCAATGAAGGAAGAAATGGGTCTTTTTTTTTGTTTCCCTTTGGATATGTTCAGTGACCCTTAAGTGAAAGACAAAAGATAAACCCTTTTTTTTTATTTGTGCACGATCATCTTCATTATCATTAATTATTAATTGAGGAAGGACTCGCATGTGCTTGATGTGGGTAGAGATTTTGTTTAAGTACCGGCCCAGAGAGACCTGGAAAGGAAACCAAAGGAGAAGCATGAATTATAAATACAGATCCTGCCATAGGAAGCTGGTGGAAGCCTGAGTGCTGGGAAGGGAGAGGGGGGCTCAAGGCTGCAGGCTCCGGAATTGTAAGGAGGAGTTAATAATGTGCAGCATGAGAACTGGCACCAAGCAGCTTGTTAATACCTCTTAAAGGACCAGAGTTCATGCCTCTCGTGAATGATCAGTGCCAGGCAGGAACCACAGATTTTGTGAATCTTTGGATGAATTTATATATCATTGACTCCCATTATCTAAGTAGAAGAAGAAAAAAAATCAGATGCCTAGAGTTTAGCTTTTTTTTAAACTTTAATTGCCCTGAATTTTATGGTAAAGTGGTCTTTGGACCTAGGGTGCTATTTAATTGGCCGATAAACTATGATAACTAGAGACGGTATTCCAGAAAGCGTTTATTTAGCAGGTGGCATTTAGGGTGTAAGTTACATAATTTAGATATTTGAATGTCAACATGTAATACATAATAATAATAATAACTGCCATAATCTCAGCTTGATGGGGGGGGCCCTGCTGGTTATGGAACATGCTGGTTTGGTTCCTCGGTGGAGAACTGTAATTAGGCTCATTCTCTGGTCGTTGCAGGAATGAAGGCAGTGTCACTCTTGGCTTCTTACCACCTCTCCCTTCCTTTTATTTAATCAGCCTCCTGTTGCTCCTTGCTGTGGCAGGCAGGCAGGCAACCTCTCCCATCCCCTCTCTTTCTCTCCTCCCCACACCTCCCATTTTTATTTCCCCTGCAGCCTGAGCAGTTAATGTCTTGCTGCCTTGACCCCGCGCTGTGTTCCAAGTTCCTTATATCAAGTGAGCTCCTGCTCCACCTCTCTTACAGCCCCATGGTAACGGGGTGGAGGTGGGAGGGTGGGGGATTGGGGAGATGACAAAATCACAGCTACAGCAGGAGGACTGGTAGGGAAGCTTTTATGCCAAAGACACATTTTTGGAGTGATCATCTTCTATCCTCAAACATATCCTCGTTACCATAATAGAAAAGTTAAGTCAGGGTGATTCCTTCTTGTTTGACTTCAGCCATCTACGTCGTTCTAGAGCCTTCCTTCTGCAGGTTCTGAGGGCCAGGAGACCTGAGCCCTGGGGTATACCCTCTTCTACGGTCCTCAGACTGCTGCCCTTTGAATCCAGACTTCCTTCAGAAGAGACTCTTCCTATTTTTTCTAGGGAAAATTCTTTCTCCTTATGGATGCCCCTCCCCACTTCTTCCTTCTTCTCCTCTCCAGGTTTTTCTCTTTTTGTTGTTGTTGTTGTTGCATGGGCAGGCATTGGGAATCGAACCTGGGTCTCCGGCGTGGCAGGCGAGAATTCTGCCACTGAGCCACCGTGGCCCGCCCTCTCCAGATATTTTAAAGGTTTAATTCTTGCCCAGAATTAAGTACAATAGGAGATAGATTAGACCCATTCTCTATGCTCAATTTGGAGTGACAAGTTAGCAGTAGGAAACAGAGAATAATTGTGAGTCCATTGTCATGCTCAGAAGTACTAACTGTAAGTATAACTGGCTTCCGAATATAGGGGAGAGAAATGTAGTCCCCCAAACTTGAGAAGAGCCATCTACTCCACTGTGTGAAACAAGCCTCCTGAGCGTTTCTCACCAGTGTTTATCACACTCTCTTGAAATCCCTTTATACATAAAATGCGTATATAAACTTTTTATTATTGCAACGTACATACAACTCAAAAATTCCCATTTTAACCACTTTCAAATGTGTAGTTCGGTGGTATTAATTGCAACCATTTTTAATTGTCAATTTCCCTGGTTTGACAGTAAACTTCTTCAGGCCAGAGATCATGTCTGCCTTATTCACTGGTGAGTTTCCACAGCCTGACCTGTGTGTGCTCAAAATACACACGTTGAATTAATTCATTAATTGATCTTTTCAAGCAGAGGTACAAGGGTGAGGAGAGCTCACACTTCTGCATTTAGAGCAGCAATCCATTATAGCAGAACCTTCTGAAAAACAGTGAGCGAATTTTTATTGGCCCAGAAACTAGACAATGAAACCAAAATAAAAGAAGGGAGGGACTTAAATACTGATACATTAAAGAATCCTTAGGTTCCACATAATTGAAGAAAAGGTAGGTAAATTGCATATTATCCGTTTTCTTAAGTAAACTTCTTATGGAAATACAACATAAATAGAGGAAAGTGCATGAATCACGTGGATACATCTTGATGAATTTTCAGAGTGAGCAAACTTGGATAACCATCCCCAGATCAAGAAACAGAAGTTGGCAAGCCTACCCAAGTCCCCCAAGCCTCTCTGTGTGCCTTCTAGTCACATTCTGTACATAGGTAAGGAAATTACTTCAATTATTAGTGATTAGTTGTGCCTACTGTAATCCTACAGCATGATTCTGTTTTGTATCTATCATCATTTCATCCATGGTATCACATGTAACAGTAGTTCATTCCCATTCACTGTTGTATAGCTTTCCATTGTATGAATATGTTAGCATTCCATTGTATGACTATGCTACTATTTAAATAAATTAAATAATTTAATAATGTAATTTTTACTATTGTGCTTGGTATTTGTTTTGTTTACAGTTTTGAAGAATACTGCCACAATGGACATTCTTGATTGGATGTCTTTTGTGTTTGTACTTTGAGTATATAACTAAGAGTCTAGCTGGGTTGTAAGGCTTATGTGCATTTTCAGTTTTAGTAGGAACTTACCATTTTGCAATGTGGTTATACCAATTTACACTCTCACCAGCATCCAATGAAATTTCCGGTTTATCCATTTACTGGGCAAAAACATGGTATCATCACCTTTTTAATTTAGCTATTCCAATGGGTATACAATGGACTCTTTTTGTGGTTTTGACTTGCTTTTTCCTGAGGATGAATGCAGTTGAATGCCTGTTCAAATATCTATTGGCCATTTAGATGTGCCTTTTTAATGACGTGCCTGTTCAAGTCTCTAAATGTTATTTTTACTATAATCTTGGTATGTAACATTTGTTCCTATTATTATTATTATTTTTGAAAATTGGAAGAATTCTTGTTGAGGAACTATAGACCTTATAACCGTGGCTTTCTTACTTTAAGGCAAAAAAAAGTAAGACACTAGAGCCTTTTCTTCATGTAAAATCTTAGAGAGAAGATTAATGCAAAGTAGGTGAAAGTATAGGAGTTCTAACAGAATTGCTTCTGAGCATGGGAGCTCAGATACTGCCCACCCCGGTATAGAGGCTGCATACCCCAGTACAGAAACTGCCTACTCCTGGGTAGCATGGCCCAACATATATTCCATTGCACACATCCTGAAATCCCTGCTTTATGACACTGCCTTAAGGCAAATATAGTTTTTAAGAACCAAGGTAACAAGTGAACCCATAGTAGTCTCATAAATTAACAATATTTGCTAGCATGAAACAATAAAGAAAAAGTAGGAATAAGAATATAAAAGGCATTTTTGTGACTTGAATGGATTATAATGGGCATTATAATATTAATTTCCATTTATGCTCTCTTGCCCAATGGAGACTTTTCATGATCTACTTTCCTCAAAATTATAGGATGCTTTCCTTTGATCCATGGCAGAAAATATGCACACCTACAGGTCATGTGCCTGTGAGTGTGTTTGTGTGCATGCATGTACCTTGCATCCAAACGCTTAATGCTTTCCTGATCTTATAACTTACCCCTGGTGTCTCCCTACGCTTTGAATCCTGCCTTGGTCTCATTGACACATAAGTATATGGCTCTTTCAAATGGAAACATTTTGCAGTAAGCTTTATTTAACACAGCTGGGTAGGTATTGTCTTGCTCCAAACACCAGAACCCACCACTCCTTACACTGGATATTTTACAAGCTCCTTTTACACCCACCTTGTCACTCTGCCTCACCATACGTTAAAGGGCAATTCAGGGGCCCCAACTTCCTTCTCCTCTCTCTTTATCTCTCCCAGTGCTTTATGCCAAAACCTTTATTTCTTTGCTGCCATCTGTTTTGCCTCCTTTTTCTTTCCCCAGTTTCCTTTTTTTCTAATTATCCTCAACAGGAGTGACTTGCAATCTGTAGATACAGGAATCAAAAAGATATATGGAAGCAAATTTGCATAAAATGGAATTTGGCAAAGGGAGGGAGAGCACAGGTAGAAAGGAAATATTGTGAAGTATCGTCAGTGGCACTTGAAATGATTTTGGATAGTATGCTGGATGAAAAACTTTTAAAAACATTTGAATAGTTATATATTTATTTTAAGGGTATGAATCTACTTACTCTATAGTAAAATTTACTAGTCTTCAACTGGATAAAAGTTCCTTTCAAATATTTACTTAAGTTTAGAAAATGACTGTGCTTCTCTGGCAACACGTGTGGATTGGTGACACTCGGGAAAGACTGGATGACTCAGGCTTATGAAATCAAAAGAGCCATGTTATTAGAGGACTCCCTTCTCCTGTCTAGTCTGGATAAGCTGAAGTGAGCATATAGTGTATCAAATCTTCTGCCCTCATTATCAGAGCATGTAGGATTTGAAAAGACACCTTGAAACCACTTCCTTCTAACCAATAGAAAACAAAAATGATGGGATGGCATTTCCGAGATTAAGTTACAAAAAGGCTGTGACTTCTGTCTTGCCCATCCACTCTTACTCTTGCTGGCTCCTACTGAGGGAAGTCAGCCACGGTGCTGTGAGAGGTCTGTATGTTAAGGAATTGAGCGAGGCTTTCAGCAAATATCCCATGAGAAACCAAAGCCTGCCACCAACCACGTGAGTGAACTAGCAGCATGTCCCATCTCAGTAGGATCTTCAGATGCCACAAAAATCCTTAACAACATCTTGATTGCTGTATTGTGTGAGACCATGAGCAAAGTATCCATCTAAATTGCCATGCCTGGATTTCTGACCTACAGAAACTATGAAATAGTAACTTTAGTTTTCTAAGTTTTGGAGTGATATGTTGCATGGCAATAGAAAACTAATACATGTATATATGCACATTCATAGAAAACTTTGAGATACCCTGGAAGCCCTTTAATGGATAGTCTATGGACCTTGCTAATAATCCCTGCTCTAGGAAAACCAAGAAAGAAAAGATGGTAAAGGAAGGAAGAAAAAAAAACAGCCGAGTGGGGATTAAGGAGAGGAAAAATTTCAACAAAACCAGGACAGTATAAGTAGAGGTAGTTAGATCAGGAAAGTGAAACAGGACCCTTGCCTTAAAGAAAAGTCCCCCTAGAACTTTCCATAGGGATAGCAGCTAAATTGGTGAGTCAAGTACTTTTGTCATGAAATAAAATAAGGTGGATCTATAACCAAGGGAAGAAAAGACCAATATTCCATAGGGATTTAGATGTTTGGAAGACATTTTTCAGCCTTAAGTTTAGGAACTTAAAGGTAGGTGACATTTGTGGACTAGAAACTACGTATGTATTAAAGATGACTCTGAATTTCAAAAGCAATCGTATTGGCTCAAGTAATTTGGAAGTCCAGAGGTTGAACTGGCCTCAGGCATGACCAGATCCAGGGAACTAAATGATGTCATTGTCATCATCTCTCTCTCTCCTCCTTAAATTTTTGGTTGACCTTTGAAATGGTCAAATGGTCAAGAATCTCCTCATATTGGAGATTCTGTCCCCAACTTCAATGGGGATAGGAAGGTTGTACAAAGACTCCAGAGAATGCAGCTCAAAGAAAGAAATGTTCTTTTCAGTAGTCACATATAAAATCTAGGGAAGGTCTCTGATGACCTTTTTTCGGGAAACCAGTTCCCCAGCACTACAGGGATTGGTGGAAGGATAATTACCTAAAGGAGAAAGGGGTGCTATTCCCAGAATAGGAGAAATGATGTTGGGGAAATAATTTGACATGTGCCTATGGTGGTAAGACTGCAAGCAAAGGGCTGGGAGGATTGTTTAATATTTGAAGTTATGCGAATGAGCACAGTAACTTGAGGCTTAACACAGCTGCATAGTGTTTGTGTCTTAGCAGCGGCTCATTTCTGAAAGTTTGGGTTGTGTATTTGAATTGACTTGGTATGGTAGAGTCTAATGAATAGAGTTGTTGCAGGAATAGCACTGCAGAAGGGGTTTCAGGATGAAACCATGAATTCAGAGGTTAGATTTTTTATGAAAAAAAGTCCGTCTTTTCTCCTTCTATGTGTCAGCATCCATTGGTTTTATTCTAAAACACAAAAATACGAAGTTGCTCGCAGAGCCTATATCCATTTGAATAAAGACTGAATAACCACTGTAGCAAAGACTTAGTTGCCAGATGCTCAGCCATGGGACTTGCTTCAATTTCTACCCTCCCTAGAGCCCCTGGGAGAGGACTTGGTTCATCTGGGAACTCCCGGTATTTTCAAAATTGGAAATTTGGTTCCAAATGACAGAGATTCAATCCCCAAACACGCAGAGAGAGATGGTGCCAACTATTCAATTTAGATCTTCTTAGGTTGTAAATAAAGACTTATGATTTACTAAATTGAGAATCACTGTGGAAAAGAAACAACAGTTCAACTGAGGCCAAGAGTATTGTAGAACTTGGCAGGAGAGACCTATTTGGTGGGCTGTCTTTTTCTCCCAATCTGATAGCCATAAAAGTATCACAGTGGGATTTGCTTCGAATTGGGAAGATGCTAAATAATAATATGTTAATAAATTGCGTTATGACAAAGTAACAAATTTCCGTCTTCTGCAAAGTTTTTCAAATTTCAGTTATCACTATAATGACATGTGAATAATGTAAATGTTAGTCATTAATTCAAAAAGTCACACTGGACTGAATTTGCTTAGATTAGAAAATGGTGGTAAAACTAAAAAGAAACAAAATAAAACAAGAAATGGTAATATGATTTCGAGTTAGAAAGACTTTGCTCCTTTGTTCTAATTGCTTCCATCAAGCTTCTGATATTTCACTGTTAGCCTTGGTGATGGGGAAACTACCTCGCACCTGAGGGTTAAAGCACATTGTACCAGATAAACGTTGATTTATCCTCTTAACACTCCTCGAATTTAGGTGAAGCACATGATGTATCCCTGATCCAAACTCAAAGAATGTAATTGTGGTGATTCCCACTTGATATGTTTACCTTGAGAACTTTAACAGATATTAATAGCTTCTCCCATTTAAAAGATTTTTTCAGCTCGGCCCTTTCCCTAATATCTCTGTTCCATGCTCTGCTTTTCTATTTTTATCGACAGGCTACCCAGAGCTTTATGGTTCATAAAACAGATATTTTGGGTACTAGCCATATTTGCATTCCATTCCTTGCCTTAGTTTTCCATGCACGAATAGCCCCCAAAATCACAAGAGAAAGAAGCAAAAAAAAAGTGAAAGGATTTTTTTTTTCATAACCACACTTATAAAAGCTAGAAATTACGGGAGGGATTTGCTTTGGCTCTTCTAGAATATTTCCTCTCACTTCTGGAAATTACCACTTTGGAGATTCTGTCCAATATTGATTTTGGGGAAGGAGGGTAAGGAAACATCCACGCTTTCCCAAAGTCCATTTCAGAGGCTTTTCTTTCAATTCACGTTGACTCAATAATGATTGAGCATTGATTTTGTGCCATCACAATGCAAGGTGCTGAGGACAGAAAGACATGAAAGATGCAATGCCTGCTCTCTAGAGCATATGGTCTAGTACTAGAGCCAGAATTAAGGGAGGGGCTAGGGAACTAGCATAGTTGACCAACTTCTGTGAGACATTGTCCACGTGTATTTCCTCTTATCACCTTCAGAACCCCACTATGAGCTTGGTCACTGCTTCCTCACCTTAGAGGTTGAGAGACATTGCATATTTAAAAAAAAATTTTTATTAATTAAAAAAAATTACAAGAAACAGACATTCCCAACACATACACTCAGCAATTCACAATATCATCACTTAGTTGCATATTCATCATCATGATCATTTCTTAGAACATTTGCATCAATTCAGAAAAAGAAATAAAAAGACAACAGAAAAATATAACAAACAGAAAAAAAAAAGATTTTACAGGCCATACCCCTTACTGATCCCTTTCATTGATCACCAGCATTTCAAACTAAATCTATTTTAACATTTGTTCCCCCTATTATTTATTTTTATTCCATATGTTCCTCTCATCTGTTGACAAGGTAGATAAAAGGAGCATCAGACACAAGGTTTTCACAATCACACAGTCACATTGTAAAAGCTATATCGTTATACAATCATCATCAAACAACATGGCTACTGGAACACAGCTCTACATTTTCAGGCAGTTCCCTCCAGCCTCTCCATTACGTCTTGGATAACAAGGTGATATCTATTTAATGCATAAGAATAACCTCCAGGATAACCTCTCGACTCTGTTTGGAATCTCTCAGCCATTGACACTTAGTCTCATTTCACTCTTCCCCCTTTTGGTCCAGAAGGTTATCTCAATCCCTTGATGCTGGGTCTTAGATCATTCTAGAGTTTTTCTCAATCCCTTGATGCTGAGTCTCAGCTCATTCTGGGATTTATGTCCCCCGCTGCCAGGAAGATCCACACCCCTGGTAGTCATGTCCCACATAGACAGGGGGAGGGTGGTGAGTCTGCTTGCTGTGTTGGCTGGAGAGAGAGGCCATATCTGAGCAACAAAAGAGGCTTTCTTGGGGGTGACTCTTAGGCCTAAATTTTAAGTAGACTTGTCCTACCCTTTGTGGGGTTAAGTTTCATGCGAACAAACCCTAAGACCGGGGGCTCAGCCTATAGATTTGGTTGTCCACACTGCTTGTGAGAATATCAAGAATTCAACTTGGGGAAGTTGAGTTTTCCTCCATTCTCACCATTCCCCGAAGGGGACTTTGCAAATACTTTTCCACTCACTGATCAAATCACTCTGGGATTCATCAGGGCATCACCTGGACAAACCAACAAAATCTCATGTCCTATACAAAGTTCCATGTACTTAAGGTGTTCAATCAGCTATCTACATAAGTTATATTAGGAGATGCACAAGTCAAAGTATAGATTTGTACCAAATAAACATTTTTTGCTTTAGTCTCACACATTGGTTGAAATTTTAAAATATTACGTACCATTTATTTTTAGCACACTGCAGTAATGACATTCTTTTGTTCTTCCTCATGCAAAAACATTTTTAAATTTGTACATTTAGTCACTATCATTATACACTCTAGGCATTCCTAGATTACACCATCTCAATCTTTATCATCTTTCTTTGTGATTTCATTTATGCCCCAGCCCTCCTCCCTCTGTCATTCTCATATGCAGCTTCATTCAGTGTTTTAACATAATTGTATTACAGTTAGGTAATATTGTGCTGTCCATCTCTGAGTTTTTATATTCAATCCTGTTACACAGTCTGTATCCTTTCAGCTCCAATTACCCAATATTTTACCCTATTTCTATCTCCTGATGGTCTCTGTTACCAAGGAAATATTCCAAGTTTATTCATTAATGTCAGTTCATATCAGTGAGACCATACAGTATTTGTCCTTTTGTTTCTGGCTAATCACACTCAGCATAATGTCCTTAAGGTCCATTTATGTTGTTACATACTTCATAACTTTATTCTGTCTTACAGCTGCATAATATTCCATCTTATGTAAATGTCACAGTTTGTTTAGCCAACTGTCTGTTGATGGACATTTTGGCTGTTTCCATCTCTTGGTAATTGTTAATAATGCTGCTATAAACGTTGGTGTGTAAATGTCCATTTGTGTCCTTGGCCTCATGTCCTTTGAGTAGAGACAGCATATAGATGGGTCCTGTTTTTTAATCCATTCTGCCAGTCTATGTCTTTTGATTGGAGAGTTTAATCCATTAACATTCAGTGTTATTACTGCATGGGTAGTACTTTCTTCTACTATTTTGCCTTCTGGATTTTATACATCATATCTAATTTTCCTTCTTTTTACCTTTACTCATAGTCTTCCTTTCTACACTCTTTTCCACACCTCTCTCTTCTGTCTTCGTATCTGTTTCTAGTGTTCCCTTTAGTATTTCTTGCAGAACTGGTCTCTGGGTCACAAATTCTCTCAGTGATTTTTTGTCTGAAAATGTTTTAATTTCTCCCTCATTTTTGAAGGACAATTTTGCTGGATATAGAATTCTTGGTTGGCAGTTTTTCTCTTTTAATAATTTAAATATATTATCCCACTGTCTTCTCGCCTCCATGGTTTCTGCTGAGAGATCTGCGCATAGTCTTATTGGGCTTCCCTTGTATGTGATGGATTGCTTTTCTCTTGCTGCTTTCAAGATCCACTCTTTCTCTTTGACCTCTGACATTTTGATTATTAAATGTCTTGGAGTATGTCTATTTGGATCTATTCTCTTTGGGGTACACTGCACTTCTGGGATCTGTAATTTTAAGTCTTTCATAAGAGTTGGGAAATTTTCAGTGATAATTTCCTCCATTAGTTTTTCTCCTCCTTTTCCCTTCTCTTCTCCTTCTGGGACACCCACAACATGCATATTCGTGCGCTTCATATTGTCTTTCAATTCCCTGAGTCCCTGCTCATATTTTTCCATTTTTCTCCCTATAGTTTCTGTTTCTTGTTATATTTCAGATGTTCCGTCCTCCAGTTCAGAAATCCTATGTTCTGTCTCTCAAAATCTACCATTGTAGGTTTCCATTTTTTTTTCATCTCTTCTACTGTATCTTTCATTCCCATAAGTTCTGTGATTTGTTTTTTCAGACTTTCAGCTTCTTCTTTTTGTTCTTTCCTTGCCTTCTTTATATCCTCCCTCAATTCATTGATTTGGTTTTTGATGAGGTTTTCCATGTCTGTTCGTACATTCTGAATTAATTGTTTCAGCTCCTATATATCATTTGAATTGTTGGTTTGTTCCTTTGACTGGGCCATATCTTCAGTTTTCCTAGTGTGATTTGTTATTTTTTGCTGGCGGCTAGGCATTTAATTACCTTAATTAGTTTATTCTGGAGATGCTTTCACTTCTTTTATCTAGGGTTTTCTTGCTGGATGAATTTGTTGTCTATCTGTTCTTTGACATTCCGTTCAGCTTTATCTGGACCTCTAACTTAAGTTTTGTTTAACAGAGGAGAATTTTTCAGTTCTTGTTTTCTTGTTTCTTGCCCTGCTTGTGTGGTGCCTTCCCCCACACACACTTTGGAGGGTCTACTTAGATATTATATACCCCAGCCAGATTTTCCCAGACCAAACTGACCTCCTATCAGGAGGAAAGAGTCACCTGCGTTGGTTTTCCCTGAGGGTGAGACCCAGCAGGTTGAAAGACTTTCCTGTGAAGTCTCTGTACTTTGTTTTTCTTATCCTGCCCAGTATGTGGTGCTTGTCTGACTGCAGGTCCCGCCAGCATAAGATGATGTGGTACCTTTAACTTTGGCAGACTCTCCCTGCTGGGGGCGTGGTGGAGACAGAGGAGAGGTTGTAGGCTGGTTTTAATGGCTTCAAATTACCAAGCCCTGGTGTCTGAATTCCTTGATGGAGGAATTCCACCTGGGTGGGGCTTCACCCCTCCCCTGGGGAAGGCACAGGCTCCAGATAAGCCCCCAAGAGAGCTCACTTCTGCCTATGCCTGGGGCAGTTGCAGCCTGAAAAGTCCTGCCACTGTATCCAGAAGCAGTCAAGCCTTTGTAGATACGCAGTCAAGCCTTTGTAGATACACAGCCACAAAAACCTCTGTTTCCTTTTTTTTTTTTTCCCCCTTTTTCTGTCAGACCTGCCCCCTTGGCGCTGGGGCAAAAATGAGCAACCTCCGCTTTGATCAGGTTCACCTAAGCTGGGGGCCTATTTTTAGTAGTCAGAATTTGTTAATTAGTTCCACAATTGGCGTTTGATTGTGCCCAGTCCCTGCTGCTGGTAAAGTCCTTTCCTTTCCCCTCTGGGAAGTGGCCTGTGGGGGAGGGGCGCTGGCTGCCGCAGCTTTGGGAACTCACGGTTTTGGGGGGTGCTCGCAGCCGGTCCAGCTGGTCCAGACTGGGGTATGTTGTGTGTCCGGTTACTATTGTGGCTCCGGGAGCTGTTCTGTACTGTTTCTGGTTAAGTAGTTGTTCTGGAGGATGGACTAAAATGCGCACGTTGTTAAGCCGCCATCTTGACCCGGAACGACATTGCATATTTTCCCAGACACAACTTGTATGCTGTGAATTGGGACTCAAATCCAGATCTGATTCCATGCTTGTTTTTACTATAGTGTACCATTCTTTCCTCCAGTGTCCTTCAGCTTGCCCTGACAATTAATTCCGTGGACATCCACTTCTCTCTCACTGCTTAAATCTAAAGCTGATAATGCTAAGAATGGTTGGGAAGAATGTGCCTTCTCATTGCCTAAAACTTGATCAATCTTTATAGGTTGTGGATTTCAACTCTCATGTGAAACTTTTGGGATTTGAGTTCACTGAAAACAGACTTTCCATTTCTGAAGAAAAAAATCATGGTAGCATGCACCCAACACGTTTGTCTTCTTAGCAAAACATATTTCTAAAAAAGAAATTATGATGAGATTCTTGTGCATAGATAGTCTTCTAGTGGATAACATTCAGAAGCATTAAAGAATCAGGATTAAGGACATAGGAGCTTGGAAATACTCTCAATATATTCCACAAATCTTCAATCACATCTGGACTTGCCCAGCATTATCAGTGAAATCATCATTCAATACCAATGTATCAAGTAGATTTTGACAAATCGAAGCCTTCAATTACATGCCTTAGAATTAACATAATAGAAACTATCCCTAAATTGAGGTAATAGGCAGGCTGATCTAGTTAGGGGATTTCAAAGAGTTCACATAAGGTACTGTTTGATTTGAATATAGATTAATCAGCGATTTGTGTTCATAAACACAAACCTAACATTCATTATTTAAACACACAGGAACAATTGTATGACTGCAAGTACATAACATGATGGGCAATTGGGCTATTTCATGAATAATATATTAGTTAGTGGGTATTTAGTTTTATTTATTGCTTAGGACTGAGAGTACTGGGCTGCATCTCTGAGTCCAGCCTGCAGCTGGCTTACATCCTCAGTTGCCATAAGAGTCAATGAAAAGTGTGTCCAGACTGCAGGATGGAGCCTGTGTTTGTCTAAGAAGGAGCCTGATGACATCACATTAGCCTCACACTCACAAGGACCCAGGAGCCTGTTAAAGAGCTCAGTCTTCCAGCCCAGTTGATACAGTCCTACTGCGGGGATTTCTGCTTTTCAGGTCTGATTTCAAGGTGAACCAGGCTAGAAACTCCCAGGGGAGACTTGGGACACTATAGGTTTTTGTATTTCCCACACTGGTTGATTAGCCCCATCCGTGGGATTTGATTAATGTCTGAGAGCTCTAATTAGCAATAGCTAATCGGACCCACATACACCAGGACATTGATTTCCGCCTGCAGAAAACTAATCTAATTGTGCTCCTTATCATTAGCAAATGGCTGGTGTATTGAAATGACAAACCTGCCGGTGTACTGGAAAGGTGACCCCATTAAGACAGCTTTGGAATAGGGAAGAGGGTTCATGGAAGCAGCCTGGAAGTGGACTTCAAACTCAACGTGAGGCAAACACCAGGTTTTATCTCCGTGAGACCATTCAGATCCTCAGAGGGGTAAGAGTCACAACTCTTCGGGAAGAATTTTTCTTTTTAACTTTTCCAGAGGGAGAAACAAGATAGAGGATTCAAATGTATCATTTGGACCCCAATGGGGAGGCAGGAAAGTATAGATTTTGCTGGTATCTTTTGGCTTCTGGAACAGTTATTACCTGATTTCCTGCCTGCCCCCTGGTCACCCCAACATGGACAGTCATCTCCACTGCTCCCTTTGGTGGCCCCTTATTTTTCAGGGATTGTTAGGCATATTTTCTAAAGGGAATAATATTAACCATACTGGCATGGCACTGAAAATACACCCAAAGAAAACGTATCTCAGCTTAGACAGGTTTTTATTTTCTTCTGTAAAAATGGAAAATTTCAAGGTTTTCATGGCACTTGTAAATCAAGACCACATCTAGGTGGGCTTCCGTGCTTCTCTAAACATAACATTGGTCTTATTTTTTATGCAAATATTAAAAATCTAAAATTTATCACCTTGAAATTTTCTTTGGGAAAAACTCAAAGGGGCATAAGTCTAGCCACGGAGGAATAACCTTCTGATACTTACGTCTGCTTAGTGCCTGTTAGGTGCTGACCACCTCTACAAATTTAACCTTGGTGACCTTTGTGTCTTCATTCTTACTAGCAAATATTTCTTTCAGGGAACTGATCACACTATATTGCAATTATTTGCTTTTCTATGGGTCTTTCCTACTAGGCTCAAAAGTTCTGGAGAGCAGGGGCCTATCTCATTGTATCAGCGCAAAAAGTCATCTATCCTCAGTACTTGTCACCAGGCAGTGATATCCCTTTCCTATTAATCTATGTGTTACGTGGGTAGGGAGTCCATCTCACTGATAGTGGCTTCAACTACCCTCAGGTGTTCCTTGACTGCCCTTATGTCTCTCTGAGCATCTCCTGGTGCTACAGGGGTAAAGTTGCAGCTGAGCCCAGACCTTGCTGAGCTTCTGCCTCCACTTCTCAGATCTGCACGTGTTTCTGCTGATGGTCTCCTAAGAGGTCAAGGACTACATGTTACCCTGGGGACAGTGATGCTGCCACTATTCTGACATATGGGGAAGTGACCTGGCTTTCCTTCTCCTAAAAAAGGAGGACTTCATGTCAGAAGTGAGGGGGGCAGAGTGGTATGAAGTAGAGTTGAGGTTGGAAAAGCAGGTGGGAGTCTGATATATAGCTTTGTAGTCATGCTAAGGAGTTTGGATTTTATTCCAAATGCAGCAGGGGATATTAACTAATTGACTGTCATGAGTTGAGAACATTTATTTAAAAGGTTACCCTGCCTGCTGAAAAAATAGTGGAGTGAGCCAGCAATACAAGCAGGGAAACCACTTAGAAGGCTATTGCAAAAGCAAGACAATATGGTATGTGGTTTGGTAGGTGGCAATAGAGGTAGAAAGAAGTGGCCCTGTACCAGGGAGAAAATCAATGCGGCTTTCTGATAAATCTGTTAAGAGCTGGGAACTCTGTTATGAGTTTTTTAAGGGTGCCATTTCCTGAGGAGGGAAATATTGTTGGAGGAATAGATTTGGGGGTCAAACCAAGGATTCTTTTTAGACGTATAACTTGAGAGCCTATGGCATGGCCAAGTAGCCAAGTCGAGAAGGAAGTTGAATATGCAAGTTTTGAGTTCTAAGAAAAGGGAAGGCTAGAGATATAAACTGGGGAGTCATCAAAATACAGGTGGTGAACAAAGCCCCTGTACTTTGATGAGGCATGGAGAGGGGATGCAGCTACTGCAGAGTCCTGAGATGCTTCAGCTTGAGTAGAAGATGAAGGCCAGAAAAGAAGTTTGAACAAAAGCATCTGGTGATACAGGAGGAAACCCCAAAAATGTGGTACCTTGGGATCTGAAAGAGGAGAGAGTTTCAAGATAGAGGAAGTAGCCAAGTGGAAAGTGTTTTCTTGAATAAGAAGACAGAGAAAGGTGCATTGTTTTCCTCTTCAACCTGGCCTGAGGTTACTTCCCAAGTTCTCATCTCGTATTCTAGGGCAGTGGAAATAGTTCCAACAAGGTTAGCACTTAGAAACACAGGGGTCTAGCATTAATGCATTTCCCAAAGTGTTTTTTATTTGGTCTTAAATCACACAGTGTGTGGGACGCCCACATCTTAGAATAGCATGAACTAGAAAAAGCCCGTCCAGCTCCTTTAAAAATTTTCCTTCTTTCATTCTAACCTGAGGATCATGCTTGAATGTCCTTGTCTCAAGAAAAAGAAAGGCATCCTGGCACAGAGTACTCTAGATCCATTTAGAGAAAAAGCAGATTCCTGCTATTCAATGCCTATAAAAAAATAAAAAGAAAAACAAAGGAAAGAATCAACAAAAGCTTCGGCTCAACCATAGGTAAACATTTACAGTTAGAGCAGCTTTTCTTCTCCTGCTAAAACATGGTATTCCTGTCATTTCACAGCTTTCACCTCGAATAGCAGCTGGGTGTTTGCTTTACATTTGGGTAATTAAAGAGTCCACCCAGGTTGTTTATTCTAAACACAGAACAATCTGATCCAAAGGTGAGTGAATTCAGGTCTTTCTTTTGTGGAGAGTTTCAAAATAGCAGTTTTTGCAGCTTCAAGCCAAGTTCTTTCCTCAAGGCAGAGAATGGTGCCAGCAGTGTATTATGTGATCAGTTACATTTGTTGCATGAATGAATGAATGAAGGCAAAGACTAAGTGATAAGATGGGGGAAATGCTGATTTAATTAGAAGATCTGGGTTCTTGGGATAGTCATTTATACTCTCCAAACCTGAACGCTCTTAAATGTGCCATCTGAAAATCCTAGAAGTTTTAAAGTGACACCATGTTCAAATAAAGCACTGTTCTACTGCCTAAATAATTAAAATACATTCTATTAATTTCACACATCTCTCAAATGAGTGGAGGGTGATGCAAATACGTTGCCCCCACTACACATTACAGCCCCCTTCCCTCACACCCCACAGCTCCTTTGATGTTCCTCTCTCTTTAACACAGTCTTTCTGCCCCAGGATTCCATTTCCATGCTCCTAACTGAAGCTGATGGTACTTTCTTTCACCCCAACTTGCCGACTCCCAGCACCTCAATTTGTACTTCTTTCCAGAAGGGTTCCTACATCTTTTGGAGGGAAAAGAAAAGGAGAACTTGGGCCTGCATGTACAGGATTAGCTTTGGGTGGATGCAAGGCTTTGAGCATTTTCACAATAATGTGCACCACCACATGTGTAAAATGGGGGAAAATGCCTGCTCTATGGGATAATGATGAAAACCAAATGAGAGAAGGACATGTTAACTGTAAAGTCCCCACACCATGTGGCGCCATTTTTATCTAGCTATACAGCAATGTTTTTTGTCCAAAGTGCAAATTCTTTTATCTCATTCTCATGAAGATTCAGTTTCATCTTCATAATAAACCTGTATTTATTTTTCTTTAAGAGAATATGTTCCTTAACAGATAAAAAGCAGATTGATGCCCTTATAAAAAGGATGCAATACAAGAAGCATATAGAGGTAACTTCAGCTGCAACGTTTAGAAGTTCTTTAGTGATAGCCATGTACATAGCACGGTTTAGCAAGAAATCTGTGCTTTTATTACCCATTTAAAAACTATTTTAGTGTGTATATTTGTTCGGTATACATAACACCTTCAACATGATACTGACTTCAAGGGACTGGATTCAAGCAGTGTTTCTTAAGTAGAACTTCAATGATAAAAATCTGGAAATGCTGTTCAAAGAATGAAATTAGTTTTTTTTTTTATAAACCCTGATTTCACGAGTGTTATTAATTCTCAAAATAGAATAGAAAATTCAAATCACTTCTGTGTTAGTTGTTTATGCTGCATAACAAATTCCCCTAAGATTTAGTGGGTTAAAACAACAGGCTTTTATTAACTCAGTTTCTGTGGGTTAAGCTTATGAGAGTGACTTAGCTGGGTGGTTCTGGCTTAGAGGTTCTTTCGAGGTTGCAGCCATACTATCAGGCAGCGTTTCAATCATCTGAAGGCTTGACTGGGTTGGGTGATCTGCTTCCAAAATGGTTCATTCACAATGGCCATTAGCAGGAAGGCTCAGTTCCTTGCTAGCTATTGGCAGGAGACCTCAGCTTCTTACCATGTGGACCTCTCTGTGGTGCTCCTTGAGCATCCTCAAAACATGGCAGTTGGCTGCCCCCAGGAGATGTGATCCAACAAGACCCAGGAAGAAGCCACAATGCCTTTTAGGTCCTAATCTTGATGGTCAAACCATCATCTCTTCTTCCTCATTCTATTCATTAGAAGCAAATCACTAGGTACAGTTCACACTTAAGGGAAGGGGACCTAGATGCCACCTTTTTTAAAAATATATTTTTATTGAGAAATATCCGCACACATACAGTTCAATCATATTATACAATCAGTGGCTCACAATATCATCGCGTAGTTGTGTGTTCTTCACTTTGATAATTTTTGGAACATTTGCATCACTCCAGAAAAAGAAATAAAAAGAAGAAAAATAGAGGCCATATATCTCGTACCACTCACCCCTCCCTCTCATTGGCCCACAATATCTCAACCTACCCAATTTTTGCCTTTTATGTCCCTCTATTACTAATTTATTTTTTAATCCTTTTTTGTTTGTTTGTTTTTGTTTTAATCATCTGTCCATATCCTGGATAAAAGAAGCATCAGACACAAGGTTTTCACAATTACATAGTCACATTGTAAAAGCTATATCAGGTGGTGCAATGGAGGCTCAGTGGCAGAATTCTCACCTGTCATGCTGGAGACCCGGGTTCGACTCCCAGTGCCTGCCCATGCCCCCGCTCTCCCTCCCCCCCCAAAAAAGCTATATAGTTATATAGTCTTCTTCAAGAATCAAGACTACTGGAATACAATTCAATGGTTTCAGGTACTGCCCTCTAGCTGCTCCAATACACCATAAACTAAAAAGGGATATCTATATAATGTTTAAAAATAACTCCAGGATAACCTTTCTATTCTGTTTGAAATCTCTCAGCCACTGAGATTTTATTTTGTCTCATTTCTCTTTCCCTTTTTGGTCAAGAAGTCTTCCTCATCCCTTGATGCTGTGTCCCAACTCATCCCTGGGAGTCAGGTCCCACATAGGGGGAAGGGTAGTGAGTTCACCTACCAAGGTGGCTTAGAAAGAAAGGCCACATCTGAGCAACAAAAGAGGTTCTATGGGAGTGACTCTTAGGCATAATTATCAGTAGACTTAGTTTGTCTTTTGCAGGAATAAGCTCCATAGGGGTTATCCCCAAGATTGAGGGCTCAGTCTATTGAATTTTTTGTCCCTGCTGCTTGTGAGAATATCAGGAATTCCCCAGATGGGGAAAATAAATATTTCCTCCTTTCTCCCCAGTCCCCCAAGGAGACTTTGCAAATACTTTTTTAATCTCTGCCCAAAATACTCTGGAATATATCAGGGCATCACACTAACCTGTACAAACCATGGATGCTACCTTTAGAAAGGGAGAGTATCAATGACCTTTTGCACAGACTGTCAAAGCAACCCATGTTCTTTGGTATAAATGGAATTTTTCTATTGTTTGTATTCCAAACAAAATATGAGTTTTTCACAATAGGGGTGGCTACTTACATTATTAGATTATCAGAACACAGTGCAATGGAGAAACTCAGTAAAGAGACATAAGTAACTTCCTTTAGTTACAGAAAAGTTCCATTTCCAAATCTAGATTTGGATCCAGAATTTCTGACATATAATTCCATGTGCACTCAGTTCACATCTAAATAATGATAGTGAAAGAAGGTTCTTTTGCTGTTCGATAATTTACTTTTTCAACTTTGGACTACTTACATGATCTCAAACATCTGGATTTAAATTAGATCTCATCAAAAACCCAGATGTTTCTGAGTGCAGTGAAAAAGAAAAAAAAAACTATCTAAAACCCTTGGTGAATGAATAATTTTGCATAGCTGAATGGCAATTCCATTACAAACTGAACTGCCCTCATCAATTTATATTATTCTATGTGAATGTTTCTAATGAAGTCAGATATTAAATTTGAAGTTTGGACTGAGACAAATAGATATAATAGAGAATAAGAATTTTTAAAAAATCCATGGAACTATGTTACACAAACAATGAAGCCTAAGTTAAACCATGGACTATAGTTAATAGTACAATTGTGAAAATGTGCTGTCACCAAGGCAAGGTGTTAGTCATAAGGTGGTATAGGGGAATTCTGTGTTTTATGCATGATTGCTTTGTAAAGCCACAACTTCTCTAATAAAGAAAAAAGAAAGATATAAAAGATATCAGATAGCAAAGTGAGGTGTGAGACATAGCACTAAGGCAAAAATTTGGGAAGAAAAAGATCTGAAAATGTATTATGCAACTTCTGTACCCTTCTCTTCGGTGCCCTCACCCAAACTGAGGTTAAGTCAGGTGGTATTTTTCAGGAGGGTTTTACAGTAAGGCATTTGAGTGTTGTGAAGTCAATCCCTCTGTTAGGGATTGAATTGTGTCTCCCTAAAAGATATGACTAAGTCCCAACTTCCAGTACCTTAGAATGGGACCTTATGTGGAAATGGGTTGTTGTAGATGGCATTGGTCAAAATGCAGTCATCCTGGAATAAGACAGACCCCTAATCCTATATGACTAGATTCCATATAAGGAGCAGAGAAGAAATGCATAGACACAAGAGAAGGCCATGAGAAGATGGAGGTGTCAGAGATTGGAGAGGTTTCAGAGGGAGCGTGAGCCTGGTGACACCTTGATTTCAGACTTCCACCTTCCAGAACTGTGAGTGAATACATTTCTGTTGCTTTGACCCATCCAGTTTGTGGTACATTGTTATGGAAACTCTAGGAAACTAACACACTTCCTGAGAGCGGGGACAGGTTATGTCTTCCTAGCCACTCGGGGTTGAGAAGTGTCCTTTGCAGGTGGAGAGCAAAGGGAGTTGGTCCTTGGCTCAGGACTATAAGACTTTGTATACCTTAAAAGACCCAGTAAAGTCATGAAGCTTTCTTGAGTTTTCTCACAGGAGCAATGTAATCATTACCCCTATAGAAGAGATTTTAATAGATAGTGGAAATAAAAATTAAGACACTTTTATGATTACCCCTCTTGAGTCCTCTGTGTTTAACACATTCTTTTACTAAAATATAGCATAGGCATTGTCTTTCTTTTTAAACAAGGTATGGTGAGTCATTAGGAAAAAGTTAAATTATTTTCAAGTTTATCACAATTAATGCAACAATGAAAAACTTGAATTTGTGATCTACAAAATTTCAAAGCAACCAAACTCAGTGATAGCCCCAAAGTTTATGGAGATGTCTAGGGTTGTTGGCCAGAGACTCATAATTCTTATGTGTTTCCAATTTTCTTCCTACCTCATTTGAGTAGTATATTGTCAACTGTCACTTCTCACTGTTTTCTATATGCTTCTCTATATTATCCCTTCTCTCTCATTTTAATTTGATATTTGGCTCAGAGGCAAACTTGATGGAAATGTGTAATAAAAGAGATCATATAGTACTAAGGATTTTTTTTTCTTGCTGGAAAACTGACTTATGGATAAAGGTATTCTGATTTCACTTGCGTATTAGTTAAAAAAGTCACAACTACAAAACCCAAAAGCATGGACACATAAGGTATTTACTGTACTAAATATTTGTTGAATAAATTTGGCATCATTTTAAATAAGAGATTTCTCTATATAGTTTTTATTAATTCATTCAGCAAGTATCATTGAGTGCCTACTGTGTGCTAGAGACTGAACTTGTATCCAGTAACACTGATATACTTTGAGTTATTTAGTCGATTGCTTCTATTTACGTTCCTGTGCTCAATGCTAAATGTCATGCTCTGTAACTTGGACCAAGAAATGGATTTTCCATGTCTTTGGAAAATGCCAAAGCTTTTAGGCCACTTAAGCAGATGAAGAAGCAATGAATTTAGCAGCAGATGGGGAACAAATTCTTAACCCCACAAATGGCAGAGAATTTGTTGTGTGGTCTGATAGTAATAAAACTAACACTTTACTTTTATATGATGTTTTAATTTTCCAGATTGCTTTAATAAATATCTTCATCTTTTACTTTCACAACAACATTCTGAGAGTGGTAAAAAAAAAAACCCTCTGTTGCCTTATAACCAAACTTAAGGATCCTATTGGCCCAAAGCTAGTGACCTATTCAAGGTTAGAGCCCCATCGTTAGTCTCTGAAGTCCAGCCGCTAAACTCCTACCTCTTTGCATCTTAATTTCTGCCTTATTTGGGCTGATTACGATGCAATGATGACTAAGTATTTGGAGCTGTAACCAGACATCCTTATAGCCAAATGGTTCTTGCAGAGCTTGAAATGTACCATTAATGCCTCTGTTTTGGAAGCTGTATACATTTCTGACCTTCTGGTCTGCTTACTGAAAGAGATGAGATACCAGAAATGGAACTGGAGTCCAAGAGTGGTTTTTGTGCATCAAGCCCTTGGCGTAGGTCCCCAGCAGCAAGTCATGTGGCAGGAAGCATTTTGCCCTTCATGTGGCAGGAAGTTGAGGGAATGGCCTATTGCCAAAGGCTAAGTGCTTTGGGAAGAGTGGCTCCACACTGCTGGAGTCCTTGTAGGTGCTCCTGCTTGGGTAAGGAAGGATAGATTGAGGTTACAAAGGCCCAGAGTGTTCACATTGTCATAGATTCCAGAAGCCCCAGCTTCCATGGCAGAGTAAAGCCACAGTGCAAAGAGAATTTGCCTATCTTCTTGGCTCTCCCCAATTACAGAACCCTGGATTCTGCCTAGCAAGCTGTTGGGCTCCCTTTTCTGATAAGCACAGGTGGAGTCCGTGATGAGCAAGTCACTGAGACCAAAATACACATTAGGGTTTGCAGCCAACTCCAGCATCTCCCTCGTTGCATGTATTGTGTTGACACAGTGGTCTGATCAAATGTTTCCTAATTTCATTGTGGACTTCCTCTCTCGAATGAGTCCCTTTCTCCAGGCTCTAAATAAAGAAGTTGCTAAAAACATGACACACACTACAGATGGGTCACCCACATCTGGGCTTTTAATTTTAAAAAGCAGGTGTGGGTGTGAGGAGGACAGTTAAACAAGATGTGGCTGGTTCTTTTTATAAAAGGGGTAAGCAGGGAAAGGGTAAAAAGTAAGACCAAATCAACCACCATTGTTATTGGATAACAGACGTATCCATTGGGACTAAGTATAATTATGATATCAGTCCATAACTGACTTAGTGTTTCAGTGCCTAAGCTTCTCTTCTCTATGCCAAGTTCTCATATTTGGGCACCTGGATTGCACCTATGAATTGGCATTTACTGAAGAAACCCATGTGCAGATGGATATTTGCATGTGAAAACTGGGTAATTGTGCATGTGTGAGTGGGAACTTCTGTGCACAGTTATCAACCTCTCCTTAAGATGTCGGCTTCAGATTCTGGAACTTTGGAAAACTGGCCCACAATTTGCTGGTGCAGATTTGGGATCTACGCATGAATGAGACATGCATCCAGATTTCCTAGAAGAAGCTATGATGAGCCTGTTATGTACATGTTGCACATTCAGGATGTGCCCCACAGGGGAATGCAATGAGGAGGAGCACAGACTGTGCCAGCAAAATTCCAGCTCCACTAAGGCCTTCACCAAAGCAAAGTGGTGGGAGGGAGTGGAGCTTGTTTGAGAAATTGCAAATAGCTGGATATGTTTGTGCTGGGTCTTCATGGTATTGTGGTAGGATGAAGTACATTTCTAAGGACACTGAGAGTTGTGGAAGTGAGGTTAAATCTTCAGTGGGGTGACATTTGAACCAGGACTGCCCTTTCTGATTGACCTGCATGCTACTGTCTCTCAGAGGTGCTCAGTGAGCACTTGGTGAGAGAAGAGGGGACCTAAAGGACAAAGCTGCCCATCATTCTTCCACAGAAGAGTTTCCCTTCTTTGGTTTTGCATCTCAGCTGTGTCCAGGTGAAAAGAAATCTTCAACCCCAGTTTTGGAAGCATGTGAACAATTTCCATGGATGATGCTTTTTATGGTCAGCATTGTGGGTCCCCAAACCCATGAAATACCATAATTTCTGCCTTTATAATATTGAGATGATGTTCATGCAAGGAGAATTAAGTATTTGGAGATGTGACTAGACATCCTTATGGCCAAATAGTTGTCCCAGAACTTGAAATGCATCACTAATACCTCTATCTAGAAGTAACACATTTCTGACCTTCTGTTTTGCTTAGTAAAAGAATTGACATGGAAAGAAATGGAACTGGAGTCCAGGAATGTTTTTCATGTTTCTGACCCTCTTGACTGGAGTGCACTCATCTTCCTCATTTATATGTGTTCTACTTTTTCTTCAAGCTCATAATAACGGCCATTTTTTCCTGGATAAACAACCTAAGAGAGGCACTAATCCAATCCCCATTTTACAGATGAGGAGACTAAGTGAGAGGTGGGTAAGTAACACATCCAAGATCATAGCAGCAATAAGTGCAGAGTTGAAATTTGAACACTGACAGACTGGCTCTAAAACTCA
Source organism: Tamandua tetradactyla (assembly GCF_023851605.1). Lineage (NCBI taxonomy): Eukaryota > Metazoa > Chordata > Mammalia > Pilosa > Myrmecophagidae > Tamandua > Tamandua tetradactyla. Next base: position 17,653,694 of record NC_135351.1, on the reverse strand, counting down.
AGGCTCCTAAACATTGCACCATGTAAGGGCTCAATGTTTTTGCAAGGATCTAAAGCCTGTTGTATTCTTAGAGTCTATCATGGAGCCAGACAATCTACTCTATGGATTTTTGATGAAGATGAAGTTGAGGAGTTTGCCCTGGCCCAGGACAGATCACCACCAGTCTTTGGTTTCAGGCACATTTGATGGTTTCATAACATTACCAGAGGAACAGAGACAATAACTTGGGGGGTGGGGAGGTGAGTGACTGTGGACCTTGAGGCATTTTCATACCACCAGCTGGTTTCAGATGGTCCACCAGCCAAAGGCACTTTTCATCCCAGGGGCAGCAAGAACTCAGTGGAAAGTTGTGTAAGACATATTGCAGAACCCCATGTCCTGTTGCCAATTTTGGTAGAACCCAATGAAGGGTTTTCTATGACAGCCTCAGGGTTTCTCCTAAAATCCTACTCAGCTCCCCATGGTCTCCTTTTATTCTCCCCTCTGCAGCAGGCTGCAGGGAATCAAACCACATCCCTCTCCTTCAGAAACCTCTACCCTCCTTTGGAGTTTTGTTCCTTTTTGGACTGGTCTTAGAGTAACAGGCAATTTCTTTTTTTTTAATATCCCCCAAAGACAAAACACAAAGTCCTTTTGTTCTGAGGGCTTTTACTGAGAATCATGAGGGCAAACAGAGCATTGCAAAAAGAAATGTAGAGAAACTGCTTGCTTGAGTATCTTAAAAGTCCTGGTTGTTTTGATCCCTGGTAGATGGTTTTGAATTCCCCCTGGGATCGCAAATAGAAGCCTCAAAGATATTTTGCCCTCTTCTGAAGATGGAGCTCACCAAATCTACCCCACTGTCTTCTGATTCCTTCTTAGCAAGGTCATGGTATATTTCCTTCATGTGACTTGTCTTCTCAGTCTGAACATTCACAAGGAGAAAGCACTCCTGTCTCTTGCTTTCAAATAGGTATTTGACTTTCCTGAAGACCTCTAGAGTGAGTTTCACTAGTTCAATGGGCTGCTGTCTCTCCAGGCCTTTCTCTGGCCTCACATGTGTTGTCAAGTGCAGGTACCATGCCATCTGCTCTTTGGTCTTCCTACTTGTTGATGGGTTTGTTTCCCAAGGCCTGCACTTGTCTTCATGACCGATGAGTGACTTTACCTCTGAAAGGCAACTAATCCTCTAGTGATATATTTCACTTGTATGTATCTTTATCATGAAGCCAAGGGTCAAATAGTTTGTGTTCCCCAAAGTGATATGTTAAAATCCTACCCCCCAGTACCTAAGAATGTGACCTTATTTGGAAATAGGACCTTTGCAGATGCAAATCAAGTTAAAATTATGTCATGCTGGAGTAGGATGGACCCTAACCCTGCATGACTAATGTCCTTATAAGAAGGGAAGACAATAGACACAGGGAGAACAATGCCATGTGAAGATAAAGGCAGAGATTAGAATGATGCATCTATGAGCAAAGGAATGCCAAGGATTGCCCACATAAACCAGAGGGAAAAGGAAGGATATTCCTCTCCAGGTTCAGAGGGAGCATGGTCTGCTGACACCATGATTTTGAACTTCTGGTCTCAGAACTGAGATAATAAAGTTCTGTTGTTTTAAGTCACCTAATTTGTGCTATGGTAGCACTAGGAAACTAAGATGAGGGGTGTATTTTATATTTGCAAAGCATCTAGTAGTTGTTATTAAATATAGGAACAGGTGGTGGATTGAGCCAGTCTGGCAAGAATAAATATCTGCTTGGAAATGGCACACTAGGATATGCTGTCTCAAGTAATGAAGTATAGAATTCCCAGAGTCAAAAGAGAGCTGAAGAAGAGACAACATGTTCTCACAATGCTTACATAGTTTGATGTGCTCTCATAGTTTGATGTACTTTGACAATTTTGTGCCAGAAAAGCAAAGAGACACAGCTGGGAAGGGGCAGGAAAAAGAAAGTGAGGCCAGAGGGCTTGGGAAAAGGCAGCCAGGTCTGAGCAGCAAGGTTTAGAGACCAAGCATCAGACATGGGTTGGGAAAGGCAGGATTTAATGAGGCAAGAGGGAGGGAAAATGATTCAAGTATGACCAGAGGACGAAAAGAAAACACTTCAAGTGAAAACCAAGAGCTGTGTGAAGCAAATAAGGACTATCAGCCCAAAGTGTGCTCTCTCTTCGGTATGGGTGGCCTTTTCCTGTTCTCTTGTCTGTTCTTCCCCAGGACATTTGGGAAAAGATGAGGCCACCCAACAGAAGTGATAAGTCCTCGCGCCCTTGGTTCTGTTATGCTCTTTTCCCAACCAAGCAATTCATCTCATGGCTTGCAGGAACTTTTCCCAGCAGCCCACCATGAGCTTCTCATGGGAGAAGCTGCTCTGAGAAGACAGAAGATTTACAGCAGATGATGATAATCATCACCATCATCTCTGCAATCATGGACGATCCACACATACAAGGCACTATAAATCTTGCAGTGCTGGCAGTTCATTTTGTGGGAAACTGGCATTGCTTCAGAAGACAGTGCTTCTGAGTGTTTAACTGCCAATCCTGAGACTGCAATTTCAACAATTTGTAATCCATGCCCACCATAAAACTATACTTTAAAATTATAGTAAGTAGAATAACAATAATATTGTTAACTATTGTAATTAGAATGTGAAGTTCTTATAGTAATCTGCTCCACACAGGACTTTAGTCGAGGAAGTATGCTGACATCATCTATTCTACAGATGATAATCTAATAACATAATACTACAAGAGCCATTTTGTGTAGATTTGCCAGCAGTAACATTAGATGTACAATATCAGTTAAGTATATCTTAGTGCCCTTCACCTCCATCCCCATTGCCCATATTTTAAGTTTGTCTGCTTGTGCTTCATTGGGATGGTCATCTTCTCCAGGGTCCTAGAGGGACTCTGATACTTGGTCCAATTTCTTCTGGTCCTCTTCTTGGCCAGCGTTCTTTTCAACATGAAGACCGGGTCCCTTATTTCAGACTCTGGGGTTATCTCCATAACCCCAGAGTCTCCATGTTGTTCTGTATCCCCTGGACCTCACCACATGTTTGGTTGGGTTATCCAGATTTAGTTGGCTGCCGGGTTCTCCTCCATGAGTATTTCCACCTAGGACCCCTGATCCTTCATCACGGAACCTCCCTTCCTCTTAATACTTTTCTTGCTGGAGTATAGAGCTGGGAGCTTGGGCATCTCCTAGCAAGATGGCCTCTGATACCGGACCCTTGAAGAGGTCCATAGAAGTTGCTTTTTTGTTTTATAAAATTTTGTAAGTTATACAATTTTTATACATTTATTTTTTGCTGTGTATAGTTTATAAATAAAATATAACTCTGAAGGCTTATAAAAATTGTGGCATCCTTTACTACCTCATTGCTACCCTCCCACTTTTACTTCTTGATGAGGCAAATACTTTCTACTCTTTCAGATATTTCTTTCAGGATAGTTCATGAGCTATGTGCGTGCTTTTGTTTTATGATATCCCACTGTCTTTACTATCTATTGATACTCTTCTATGAAACGTGATAATTTAGCTTCTCACCCACACACATCAGAAGCTAGAGGGGCAAGGAAAGATTCTAGCTTCCAGGTTCAGAGGGAGTGCAACCCTGCTGATAACTTGATTTTGAATTTCTAGCCTTAGAACTCTGAGATAATAAATTTCTGTTTTTTTAGCCACATACTTTATGTTATGGCAGCTTTTTGAAACTAAGATGGGGGGATGTATTTCTGTATTTAAAAACCATATAGTAAAAGCTAGCAAATGCAGGAATAGATGATGGGTTGAGCCAGTTTGGCTGGAGTGAACGTATGCTTGGATACATTTCCCCTCCATTTATCCTCCAAAATCACTTTTGTATCAAATATCCATGACCGCGTAAATTACTGCAAATGCTACTGCCTTGATATAATAAACACCTACTATCTTACATTTTTTGCGAATCTGGAATTTGTGGATGACTTAGCCTGGTGATTCTGGTTCAGGGTCTCTCATAAGGTTGAGGTGATCTAAAGGTATCACTGGGGCTGAGGAACTGATGTCATGGTGGCTTGCTCGCAGGGATGGCAAGTCAATGTCGGTTGATAGATGGAGGCCTCAGTTCTGCCCCGTTTTGGCCTTCCTGTAGTCTGCTTGAGTGTTCTCATCAGTCTTTAAAGCAAGCAATAACCAAATGAGTCTTTCTCACATTGTATCATTTCAACTTCTGCTTTGTTCATCTCATTTTCTCTGACTCTACCTCCCCTTCCTCCCTCTTTCACCTGTGAAAGGATCCCATGTCCTTTGCTTCTTTGGTTAACTTTCTCATTTTACTGAATCTCAGTTGTCAGAGGCTTCCTGAGAAAGGGTACAGAAAGGGGAGTGGGACGTTCCCCCAGTTGGGACTCCAGAGTACTATCCTCCACTCTGCCTGACTTTTATGGACCACATGAATAGGTTCCCTCATCTTCTGGCTTCCAGTTGGCTTTAGATGATGGGAAGTAGTTGGCAGGATTGGGTGGAAAAGGAAGTGGGAGTGTTTGTCCCCAGCTCCCTCTTTGATGAGCTGTGGGTTGACAGTGGCTGTGGCTTCTGTCAGGTGACCATGTCCTCCAGCTGCAGCTCCTCCCAGATTCAGGAACCAAACCCTCCCATCCTGTCTTCAGGTCTTAGGTTAGTAACAGCTTCCCACTCCTGCCAGCCTCAGGGTACATCACCATTTCTCTTTTGTGCCTCCCTTCCCTTTTTTCAGTTCCCTTTTTATAGAACTCCTTTTAGTTGAAAGCAGGATCTTATGGTCAGACACTTTAATTTTCTTACGTTTTCTTTCTCATTCTTAGTGCTTTTTTGTTTGACTTTATATGAGGCTTTGCCATCTAACCCACTAAAATTTTTGTTTGTCTATCATATTTTTTATTCTCCCTGAGTTTTCTTTCATGAATGCTGCTTATTGTGTTGTCTCCTTCTGTCTCCTGGCTGGGACTTTGTCCATATGATTTAGTAATTCAGATTTTCCCTTTTAAGTATAAGAATGAGGTACTCAGTTGCAGATAGAAACCTCTGTTTGCATGAATGGGGCTTATTGACTGTTGCATTTCACTATGCGTGGTCAGCAAATGTCAGCCTCTAGGTCTTTACTCTCAGCCAATTGGTTTCTTCAGAGGGATTCTCTAACCCAGCAATGCCCAATAGCATTTGTGCAGTGGTAGAAATGTTCAATATCAGTTACTAGTCCCATGTGGCTGTTGAGCACTTGAAATATGGCAAGTATGACTGAAAAAGTGAAATTGTATTTAATTTTACTTCACTTAAAATTAAATAGACCCTTGTGGCTAGTGGCTACCATCTTGGAAATCTCAGCTCTAATCTTCTGTGTTGGCAGCCAACCTTCTGCTAGTGAAGAAGGAGGAAATATTGGAGTCTAACTGTTCAGTATGTGGACTTTCATCTAAATTTCCATTTTTTGGTAAGCCTCTTGCTCTGCTCTCAGCTATGTTTGGAGTCCAAAGTCTGTCTTGTTCGATCTCTCTGAACTTCCAGTCTTCTGTGGCAATGAAACAGGGACAATCATTTGACTACCTGAAGTAGGGGATGGAATCTGGGGATCTAAATGCTACGTACAAAGTCTTTCAACCAGTCCTCCTATTTTTCTTTCTTCTGAGGGGATTGTAACTCCAACACCTGGGTTTTTCCATGATTCTTCAAGGGGAAAACAGCTTGATTCTGTGGTTTCCCCTGCTGTTGGCTTAAATTTCAGCTCTCCCTGGCCTGTTAAGTCAGCTGCAATTCACCTTCCAGCTCTCAATTTTGATTAACATCAGTTGTCTACTGTCAGCTCCTCTCCCAATCTCTTGGGCCTTGTGGGTTTGTACCATTGTCTAGTCCTTTCCCATGTTTCAGTGAGGTTCCTGGAGGGAGAGGAAGGGAGTGGTTGTCTTGAAGCCTCCAAGCTGGCAGCTGATACTTGATTTCCACACTTGGTTCAGCTCTTCTGCCAAAGGCCTGGGATTGTTTGTTTTTTTTTTTCTGCAGATGTTTTTGTGATCTTCCTCAATGGAAGCTATTGCACTAACTGCCATGACTTTTTAAAATTTTAGCAAGTAGTAGAATATCTGGTGTGGTGGCCAGAATCTGTTAGTCTATTTTTAATGGCACTATCCTCAAATTCCATTTGGTGGCTCTAGTAGGACTGTCTTAGGGTGGTTAGCAGCAACATCTCTGTCTTGCTTGCCTGCCTATACAAATGAAATCATAGTTACAAAAACACACTTCCTGGCTGCAGAAAATTGCATTGCTTCCAGAACCCTTTTCCCAGTTTTTTTCTGAGAATTCCCCGGGGGTGTTCACGTGTGTCCAGAAATCAGTTCTTTATGAGTTCACTGCTGGCCAAGCAGAACCACACAATAGCCCCAAGGTTGATATTTCTTCCAGGGTGTCACTCTGCAGATAGAACTGAATTTCTCTCCTACTGCTGCTGCTGCTGAAGCTACCAGCACCTGTGAACACAGGTCCACCTCTCCAAGGGGCATAGAAACCAGAGCATCTCCCCAATATCAGAGGTATCCTCAGGACTCTGCCACCAGGTCACTTGGGAGTAGGTTTCTCAGGCAGCAATATGTTCCAACTTCCCCTCTTATCCTGGTGTTGCTGAACTTTCACTTTCTACCTCAAACTCCAACACACCTGTAGGGATGGGGCTCCATCAAGCAGCACTGCCCACTCACTCACAGATCTTTGTCAGTTTGTCCGGGCAATGTCTCCACATGAAGATGGTGAGTATTCCTTCTCCTGACTTTGCATTTAACCAGCAGGGGTTTTACAGTAAAACTACCCAGATACAACGTATTGTGGTGCATCCACACACATTTGTGCATGCATGTGCATGCACACACATACACACACACATACACACCAGAATCTACCCTCCTCTCTAATACTCTGCCCCTTTATGATGAGTTCTCTCTCTGAGGCTTTTACTTTTTATGTAGATCCAGTGTGGGAACCCAGCATCGTCAGATATGCTATTTTCCAGAAAACCCAAAGGGAATTAGAGTTCAACCCACTTTTCCTCTCATGGGGCTGCTGTGGCTTTCTAGGTGTGAATGGATACATGGAAAAATCTCCCATCCCAACTGGCCAGCCAGACCTCTGTGAAGTTGCGAGGAGGCTGTAGTTATTTTGACTTTGGTTCACTGAAGAATCGCCTTTTGAATTGAAGAGGAAACAATTAATGTCCTTGAGGCAAATTGGGAAAAGGGAAGAGGAAAGAGGGGTCCTTTTGAAAAGACAATCTCATACATAACGGCAGGGAATTGAGTTCAATGCAAATGTATTGGAATAAAAAAAAGACTTTATTGGAACTTTCTCTCTTGGGTTCCACTGGGAAAGTAAAAGATATACGTGAGAAAAAAGTCTATTTTCTAAAATCTTACACCCCTTCCAGACGTGAAACCATTAGAAATCACTTGAAACTCTTATAGGGGCTGTTGAATATCACAGCCACTAGACAAATGTCTATTCAGCTCTTGAAATGTGGCTTGTAAGTATAAAATAAATGCAGTTATTTTTTCTATATTAGGTTAAATAAGATACATTATTAAATTTAATGACATCTGTTTCTTTTCAGTTTTTTTTTAATGTGGCTACTAAGAAGTTTGAAACTCCGCCTTTGGCTTGTATTATCATTCTCTTCAACAGTGCTGGTTTGTAGATGGCAATAGCAGAGGAAGACTAGGGCACTGGCATTGGGGGTGCTGGGGGGTGGGGGTGGGAGGAGGGGAATGGATTTAAGAGATGCTGAAAGTGCCACAACTAGGGTCCAGTATGAGGCCTGGGAAAGCTTAGCTAAAGAAGAGGTGCTGTCTGGATTTGGAATCCAAAGGAAGGCTCTCTGGGGGCTGGGCAGCCCTCTGACTGTGGTGTTGACATGTATTCTTAATGAATAGCATGTGATGATGCTTCAATGACACCCTCCCCAATTTGAGAAAACCTCCGGAGAATCTGTTTCCCTTTTGCTTCTAACATTACAGCATGTGTAGGAGGGGAGAGGAGGGACTGTGCTGAGAGAAAGGGGGGTATATAGACACACCTGGCCCTAGAGGTAGTCTTCCTTCCTTTCTTAGGAGTCTTGTCTTCAGTCTGGTTCTGGATATTCTCCATTTGCTCTACTGTAGGGTCTGAGATTCTAGCGAGTCTCTATCACCCTGGACAATTTCAATGTCTTTGCTGGGTGGATCTTGGGGTAAACTTTACCTTATTTGTTTCTTTGACTCTGTGAGAGACTAACACCAGGCTTTATTGGGCTGGGTGAGGTCATAGGAGCTTCCTGGGACTCAGACTCTATTCACTAGCCCATCATCCCAGGGAATGACCGGGTCAATTGCTGGAGGTCATCCAGCCTTTGCTCGTGCTGGCTCTGCAGTGGGGTGCTGATTCTATTCCAGTCTCTGGCACAAATTGCCTTGCAACCTTGTCAAAGTCAGCAGCATCTCTCTGCATCTTTATATCTTTATTGGTTAACCAGTTTCTGGATCTGAAGAGCCAGGATGCTCATAGGTTTATTTCAGAGCATTTTTTATAGTAGAGGGTCATTAAAAACATTGTGCTTTTTAGGGTAGAGAGCACTTTGAAGGAGAATCATTGATTGTGTCCCAGGACTCACAAAGTTAATAGAAGAGAATATTTCCCAATTCTGGGGGGCAAGACTTAACTCCAGCTCACGGGATCCCTGTTACCTCCTCGGGACTACGCCAGACAGTTGAGGTCCAGTCTGAACTATCCTCACACAGCAGGTGCAAGTGGACTCCTTCTCCTAGGGCAGAGACATTATGTAGGGTTTTAGGGAGTGCTCTATTCAAGGAAAGTTTTGAACCTTTTTGTCTTATATTGTTTTTATCTACGTGTAATGGGTTTGATTGATCAATCTCCCTTGTGGAGGGATTAAATGTGAACTCATCTTACTTTTCTGTAACTGCTACCATTTACATCCTTTCAAACTTCTCTTTTCTTCTGGGATGTGGTTCCTTAAGTACGCTTTAGTCTGTTTAGACAGTTTTGAAGAGGACTCGTCAGGTATTTGGGTCTGTCTAATGTGTTCTTTATGGTTACAGAGTTTTAAAACACTGGAAAATAAGTGAGTGCCGAGGCTGGCTTTCTCTCCGGGTGTTACTGGCAAACGTGAGGACCTGAGACTTTTAGTGTTTTTGTTTGTTTTTTTTTAATTTTATTTTTGCATGGGCAGGCGCTGGGAACTGAACCCGAGTCTTCGGCACGACAGGCTAGAATTATGCCACTGAGCCACCATTGCACTGCTCTGAACTTTAGTTTTAATGGCTGACAGGAGAGGCAATCTAGACATTCCCAAGAAGATGAATATAATAGAAGAACACTTCCCTATGCACAGGTGTTAATCTGAGACCTCAAGGACCTACACTCCCTGAAAAAATCATGAGAAATAAATTATTATACAGAAAGGGATAGCTAGAAAACTGGTCTGCCACAACCCTAGGAGCAGGATAGAGGAAAAGAGAGTTCCCCTAAGAATTTGTACCCAGAAGCTAGCCGTCTTATGCGCGTTCAGCCTGGGTTCACAGCACCTGTGTGGGCTGAAAATTTCATGGAAGAATTTTACATAAATCATGGGTTTGTGTCACCATTGTGTGACAGGCAGACGCAAGCTCATATCCTTTCTGAAGGAACACGAATGTGAATTTAGGGCCCATGGTATGTCCAAAAATTAAGTTCCGAGGAAAAAAATAACAGTTTTCAATAAAAAAGGCAAATCACAAAATATACAAAGAAACAAGATACTATGAATGAGAACGCACAAAAGTAGTAGCAGCACAAACAAAAACAAAATAAACTTTTGAGACACAGAATATATAACTATGCTTAATATATTTAAGGAAGTAAAAGATAACCTTGAAAACATGAGCAGGGAACAAAAGACTATAAAGAAGTGCTATATCTATATATATCACAGGCATATATAGATACAAATATGTATATATATATAAATATAATGTATAGAAATAAAAAATATAGTAGTTGAAAATTTAAATAATCAAAGATTAAATAGACTCGTTGCCAGATATGGGTTCCTAGGTTCTTGGCCATGCTACAAGAAAGAATTCAAGGGCATAGCACAGATTGACTAAGCAGGTGGAAAGTTTACTAAATATGCACGTGAGAAGACATTTGGGCACTCTCCCAAGAAAAATTGGGTGAGAGGCAAGAGGCCCCAGCACTGTGGCACTGCTTTTATAGATTTTTTTGCTCTTTTTGTAATTTTTAATAACTATTTTACTACCCTCCCCTTTTACCTCCTTTCTTGATGCTTGATTGTAGATGACTCACTCAGATGAGCTTGATTGATCCCCAGATGCTATTTACTGCTATTCTTCTCAGAGAGAGCTTGCCCCTTGCAGTTCTACTACTTCTGGAATTTACCCTTTGCTCATCCACCAGCCACCGCCCTAATTCTAACCCTACCTCAGGCTGAAGAAATTGCAAAGCAGGAGATCAACCTAATCAAGTCATTCAGTCTTGTGAGACAAAGAGGTGGAAAATATGAAAAACAACGTTTAAGGGAAAAGAATAGAGAAAGGCTACCAGTGCTGTCCAATGAAATTTTCTCCAATGATGGAAATGCTCTAAATATCCACATGTGGCTACTGCACTGGACACTGCAGATTTAGTCTATATCTAATCAGTGTCCCAGAAGGACATAGTTAGAAACAATGGGGAAAAAAGGTGATGTTCGAAATGACGATGGCTGAGGATTTTCTAAACTTATTGAGAGACACCAATATTTATTCCAGGAAGCTCCCTAGCTGCCCCCCCCCCCCGCCCCCAATCTAAGCAGGATAAAAAAAAATGCACTTTGACCCATCAAAAGTAAACTGCAGAATATCAAAAGGAAAAAGAAGGTTTTTACACAGTAGGCAATGAGAAAAGACAGGTCACTCTTAGGGATTGAGTTATTTCTTCCCCAAAACACATGCACAAGTCTTAAATGCGTTCATGTGGGTGTAAACATATTTGTAAATAGGACCTTTGAAGATCCTATTGTTAATTAAGATGTGGACTCATTTGTGAATAGCATCTTTGAAGACCCTATTTCCATGAGGCCTTCAGAGTGAGCTAGGGTCCTTCTAAGGCAGTGGAAATTCAGATGGCTGAACTGGAAAAATGGAATCCAGAAGGAGAACCCATGGTACAGGGGCAGAGATACAAACCAAGGAGCCCCAAGGATTGCAGCCAACCAGCATCAGAATGCCACAAACTCTCTGAGAAAGCACGCCTCTTGAAACCCTGATTTTAGAAAGAAATTCTTGTTAAGTTAATCCATTGTGTGGTATTTATCATAGGAGTCTTGGCAAAGTAAGATGGTCACCAACAAACAAAGGACTAACAGCTGCTTCTCAATAGCGACCAATGGAAGTTGCTAGAAAGAGGAAGATCATATTCAATGGGCACCAAGAAAACTCTGTCAACTTATAGTACTTTATCTAGTGAAACTACTTGTTAAAGGAAGAGAACAAAAGAGAAACATTTATGACAAATCGTAAGTAGGAGCATTTACCAAAGGAAATTCGAAGTGATTACCTTAGGGAGGAGAAAAATTATTCCAGGTGAAAGTTCTGAAATACAAGTAGGAATGGTGAGTAAAGATGTGTGTCAGTCCAGATAAAGACTGTTTAAAACAATAAAATTATATCTAACTTTAAAATAGATTTGAAAAACTAAAATATTGCAGAACGATAGCATTTAAGCAGGAGCATTTAAAAAATATTTTTATTGAGAAATCTCCACACACGAGTTCAACCATATTATACAATCAATGGCTCACAGTATCACCATATAGTTGTATAATCTTCACCATGATTATTTTAGAACATTTGCATCACTCCAGGAAAAAAAAAACTCATAATACCCCTCACCCCTCTCTCACATTCACTACCAGTATTTCAATCTATCCAATTTTTACCCTTTATCTCCTCCTATTATCTATTTATTTTTAATCCTTGTTTTTTTTTACTCATCTGTCCATACCCTGGACAAAAGGAGCATCAGACACAAGGTTTTCACAATCACACAGTCACATTGTAAAAGCTATATAGTTATACAGTCTTTTTCAAGAAAAATGGAGTCTCAGTGACTGAAAGTTTTCAAACACAGTCTATTGAACTGGTTATTTCCACTGCTTGTGAAAATATCAGGAATTCCCCAGATGAAGAAGTTGAATATTTCCTCCTTTCTCCCCAGTGCCCCAAGAGGACTTTGCAAATACTTTTTTTTTATTCTCTGCCCAGATTACTCTGGGATATATTGGGGCATCACACTAACCTGGACAAACCAATAAGATCTCACACCCTATTCAAAATTCCACGTACTTTATGGTATTCAAGTAAAATGAACATATAAGTTAAATTAGATAATATGCTGCCCAAAATATAAATTTTGCACCAAATAAACACTTCTCCCTTTGGTCTCATGCAGAAGTTGAAGTTTGAAAATATAAGCCATATAATCCTTTACCCACTATTCTGATTTGCCTTAGTCCTATCCAGATCAGCTTCATTCATATCTCTAGACAAAGTCTGATCACTTTTTGGCTTTTTTTTTTTTTTAACAGGTGCTGAATAGGATAATGCTGAGTTTCATAGCTTCAGTGTTCTAACTCTGAGTCTTGGCTGTCACAGAAATACCCAAAGTTTCAGGGAATGACCAGGTTATATACAAATAGCTCGGTACTCAGAATTTAGAAATATCAATTACAACTCCTAAATATATGTGACTGCTGTAAGAGTTTACAATCTAGGACCCTTTAAAATAGGCCCCAATCTGATAACCCATGCTCTCGACTTCAATTCTCTGAGTTGGTATACTTTAGTTAGTCCTTATGAGTGAGGCATGATAATATTTGTCTTTTTTTCCTGCTATTTCATTCAACATACTGTCCTCAAATTTCCTTCACCTAGTTGCATGCCTCACTACTTCATTCCTTCCTGCAGCAGCTCATCTGTTCTATGTATACACCACAGTTCCTCTTTCCATTCCTCAGCCTTTGTACCCTTAGGCCACCAGTAGGAGTGATTTGATCAGAGTTAAAGAGCCATAAGGCCTTTGCGTAATTTAAGAGGAGGAATAAGCACTAAAGATTAGACTAAACCCTTTAATTTTCAAACAGCTAGAAGCTAAGACTGGAAGGAGAAAGAAAAAAAAACTCAATCCGGAAGAATAGAAATGATATGGAATAGAAGCAATAGAAAAAGAATGGAAAGGGATAGAAAAATAAAATATAAAAATAAAAAAAAAACAACCAATACAGAAGAAGGGACATAGAAGATTTGAACTACACAGTTTAGAAATTGATTAAAAGAACTCACATAGAACATTGTACTAGCTCTAAGAGAAAATTCCTTACTTTCAAAGCACATGGAATATTAGTGCAAGATTGCTCGAGTGGAAGGCTATAAGGCTGGATTTCCAAAGAATGGAATCATCCAGATTTGTGGTCTCCACCGTCAATCAATTAAGTTGGAAAAATCCAATTCATTTGGAAATTAAACATATGCACACACATACACATATATCCTTCCAAATAATTCTTGGGTCAAAAAAGAAATTGTAATGACAAATGTAAAAAACTTGGATCTTAATAATAACCTATGGAATCAAAAACATATCAGGAAATTAAAGCTTAAATGCTTATAATGGAAAAGTAGGAAGGATCAAAATGATTGAACTAAGCATCAAATTTAAGAAGTAAGGAAAAGAACAGCAGAATGGATCCCTCCTCCCGAAAAAGTAGGAAGAAAAGAACAGATATCTATTAATAGAACATGTTGTGTTTGTGACTTTTACTCATTCCTTCATCCAAATACTTATTAGCCACCTAGAACATACCAGCTCAAGACAAAGTTGCTACCTTCAAGCTTATCTTCTAGGGCAGTATTGGACAATAAACAGGAGAATGAATGAATGAATGAATAGCATAATTTCAGGTAGTAAGAAACTTGCTCAAGGATAAAAGAAGAAAGAGTGATTGGAGGTGGGGATTTGGTAGTGGCTATTTTAGACTTGAGAGTGTCTTCCAAGGAGGAACCTGTGTAGCCATTAAGAAACATAAGTCTTTCACATCGTAAATAATGGAGTGATAGACTGACTCGAAGCCTCATGTCTTTTTGCATGCAGCGTATGTCATTTGTGGTTGAGCCAGTGCTCGGCTAGGTACATTGCCAATTTGGACACAATGATGAAGCAGGAAGATAATTTCTCTCCAAGACTTTTGCCCTAGAAACTTTCAGAGCTGTCATCTTCCTGATGCCCTGCCCTCCTGGCTGCCCCCACCTGCCTTCTTTAGATACCGTCCAGATCTGACCACTGTCCTTCAAACCACCCCCCTAGGAGCCTGATGGGATGGAAAGAGCAGTGGGCGGATTCTAAGTCGGGCTGTGTGACCCTGGCTAAGTTGCTCCCCAGTTTCTGTTTCTTTATCTGCGTGAAGTGGTTTGGGTTAGACAAATGATCTCTCGCAGCCCTTACAGCTCTGTCATTCCACAATTCTGGGAAATTAATCAGGCCTAATGGATTAATAGCCAGTGCTAACGCATCGATGTAGACTGCATGTCCCTCCCAGATCACATTTACATTTTGATAACGATTTTCTATACCTTAACTCAAAGTGGAGTTCTACCAACATTTCAAGCAATATGAGGGAGGCAGGGTGTTCTTCCATTTGATTGACCTCTAGCCTGCCTCGTGGAGAGCTAAGAAGCCAGGGTTTAATAGCCACTGGGAGGATGAGCAAAAAAGCCATATAGGAGGGAGCATTTGAGTAGGGTTTTGAAGGCTGTGTAGGATTTGAATAGGCAGGGAAAGGGTTTTCCAAATAAGGGATCGATGTGAACAACGTCAAGGAGGTAAGGAAGTGGATGGTGCATACGCTGTTGACATTATCCCTGGATAGAAGCAGGCAAGTGTTAGAGGAGCTGAGAGTGTCAGTTGCTTATTGTGAAGAATGTGGAATAATAGTAGCTTCTGCTATCATGCCAGGGACTGCTAGGTGCTTTACATACTTTTTGTGCATTATGCTATTCATTCATTCATTCATTCTCCTGTTTATTGTTCGATCCTGCCCTAGAAGATAAGCTTGAAGGTAGCAACTTTGTCTTGAGCTGGTATGTTCTAGATGTGTAATAAGTATTTGGATGAATGAATGAGTAAAAGTCACAAGCACAATATGTTCTATTAAAAGTTTGATCCTCAAACCAATTCAATGAGGGGAAGAAACTGAGGCTTAAAGAGAACTCTACAGTGCTAAAGCTGAGGTTCAAATGCAAATTTAACTATTAACTACTCTCTGCAGGAGTAGAGCATTCAACCGGGCTGAGAGGGATTAAAGAGTTGGAAGTCTGAGTTGGGGGTTTGGGGAAAGGAGTCAGCAGATGTGAAGGAAATGCTGGGTCTGTGTTGCACCGGACGAGAGAAGTCCTGAGTCAGTCGGCTTTGGTGGTTGTAAACCTTGGTGTAGTGAAGATGTTCGTAATGAAATTTCTGCCTGACAGATGATAATGACTCTGGAGGGAATCATGAGGGAAGACAAGTGTATACTCTGCATTCTCCTAAATGCAGTTGCTGGAGATTGCAGAATGGAACGAGGCTTGTCATCCCATCTCTCAGGGAGGTATGTGCAGGGGTGTGATGCCAGGCCGGCTCTCTGAAAGAGAAAACAAATAAATGAACATACAGACCCCGCGACCAACGTGATGTCACTGGACACAGAGTTGGGAAGAACTGGAAGCAGTGTGGCTGAGAGGCTCTGCAAACTGGTCCGAGTACACCCCTGCACATATGCCCCTGCATGTCACAGGAGTGGAGTTGGGGCCTAGGAGCTGTGGGGTGGGGTGTCTACTGCTTTGCATCTCACTCTCATTTCCTCTTCTCTGACATGATGTCCTCTTTTCTTTTGCTGAGGGTGAAAGAGAAGAGAAGATGCAAGACTGTAAAAAACAGCAAAGGTGTGAAAAATCTTTCTCCCTCTAGACTACGTGGCCTAGACATAAGACCCGTCCCCTACCACCTGCACCAGGCATGCTCAAGAAAGAGGAGTTGAATGAAAGAATGAGCAAATGACCCTGTCTCTGAGAGGATCAATGACTCTCTCAACATGGATAAGAAACAGCCTGGCATTTTCCTTCCAGAGGCTGGGAATATACCTCCAGGAAACTTGGGAAAGGCAGTAGGACCCAGTGGTCAAGAGTACAGGTCCTGGAGGGAGACCATCCAGGTCTAATCCAAGGTCTACCACGTATCAGCTGTGTGACCTCAGTCAAGTTTCTTAACCTCTCTGTGCCTCGATTTCCACATCTGTAAAATGGGGCAAAGTACCCACTTCTCAGATCTGTTGTGAAGGTTAAATTATATGTAAAGCCCTTAGAACAATGCCGGGTACATAAGTGCCAAATAAGTGTTTATCATCATCATCATCACCTAAAATTATTAATCGTGTTGTCTGGTTTTCTTCTTTCTGCCTAAATGGAAGGTATAATTAGCATACCCAAGTTAGAATATTTTCATGTTTGCACATCTTAAAAAGATATTCTAGATTTAAATTATCCTCCCAAGTTGAATATTCTTTAATATAATTTCTTCCTACTTGAGGCTCAGATTCAACCATCCGACCATTTGATAAAAAGGCTGCTCCGACCCTTTGATAAAAAGATCTGGGCAGGTGAATCAGTGGTTAACATTCTGGCGAAGAGGATAAAGCTCAGCATCATTTAATAAATGTGTAACCAGGTCCCTTTCTTGCAATAGTGGAATCTAGGGGATAATCTGGATAAATTAAATCTTCTAATAATTCCCAGGCCTTATTGGCCTGTAGCATCACTGTTTTTTCCCTTCTATGCTTTATGATTTCTTTTCTAATCTAGAGCTACAGACAGGCGGTTTAATGACTGGCTTTGTAGGGCTCCTCCTCTCCCCCTCCCCACCCCCTCCCCACCCCCTCCCCACCCCCTCCGCTGCATGTTCTGGGGTTACTCTGACAAGGAGCTTTCCTATCTGGGGACAAAGAGTCAACAGGTCATTGAGCGTTAACTTCCCTTTGAAGAGAACCCTGTTTCATTACCAAGACACCTGGAGAACAATCTCTTAATCAAACATGTAGCTGGATCTTGCTCAAACTAGCCAAGGTGTTTTGTCCATGATACCGAGACCTGGGAATATCAGAGAAAGCAAATACCGTATTTCCTGCTTAGATGGAGACAAACACAGCTACACCATTTCTTACATTTCCACAAGCATGGTGGGTAGTATTACTTTCCCACTGTGCTTCACAGACCCCACAATTAGGGCTCAAATATGAACACCTACCATGCTCCACGCACTGTTCAAAGAACTGGCGATAGAGTAATGAACAAGACAGGCAAAATGCCTGCCCTCGTAGAAGTTACATTCTAGAGCGAGCCACCATAAACAAGTGAACAGATAAATATATCATTTGATTTCAGATGGTGGACCAGTGAAGGAAAGAGATAGAGAAAAAATGGATGGGAGTGGGGTGGGGTAGCAGAGACCTGTTGATGGTGAGGAAACAAGTCATGCCATGAGCTGGGGGAAGAGGGACAAGCAAGTGCAAAGGCCCTGAGGTGCAAAGGAACTTAGTATAGTGATAGAATAGCAAGAAGGCCTGGAGGGCAGAGTAAATGAGTGGAGACCACTAGAAGCAAAACTGGAATGGTAGGTAGGCCTGTAAGCATGGTAGACAGTTTGTATTTTATTTGAAATGTGACTGAAAATTTGGGGCGCGATGAATTCTGATGTATGTTTTAGGAAATTCCTTCTGGCTGTTTTGTGGAGAATAAGACTATAGCAGAACAAAGTGGAATCAGGAAGATTAGGCAGGTGGGAGGTGATGGTTTTTAAGACCCTGTCGGGAAAAAGACAAATGAATGATTTAGAATAATGAGGCCAGAGACATTCTTTTATAAGGAATGGGGTCAGAAACACGGCCATAGAAGAAATATGCACTCCCAGATTTCAGCTTGTGGCATTAAGGAGAAATTTGGATTCTTGCAGTGTCAAAGTGTGTTTTCTTCAGATGCTTTTCAGGAGGAAGGGGCCAGAGCCTAGTAGTGAAGACTGAAGAAGCTGCAGGGAAAGCCACCTCTTCCTCCACATGCTCCCTCTTCCTGCCTGCCCTCTGCCCGCCATGAGCCTGCAGACCCCAGAGTGACATCCAACTGAAGCCAGAGGCAGCAGGATTTTCCACCTGCAAGAGGAGACTGGACTCTGTTAATCTCCTTTTTTTTTTAAAAAAAAGAGGGTGCTGGGGTTCTAAGGAGAAGGTCTTGAAGAACATGTGAGAAGATCCCAAAGAAGACTAGAGGAGACAGGAAATGTTGGCAAAGAGGAGGTGTCCACAGGGGGCTCACTGGGAGGGTTGAGAAAGTGGGGTTTGTTTCATTTTGTGTTTTAAGAGTGACCATAGCTAAGTCAAGGCACAGTTCCCCATCCCCACCCAGTCCCCAACTCTGGGATACCAAGTCAAATCCTTGAATGAAAGACCCACTTAAATTTCCACTAGAATTCGGTGTGTTTCTGGTCTGGAGCACACCAGATAAGGTGGAATTGGGAAAGGAATAGTCCCTACTCCAAAGTCATTGGATGAACAATTGCTTGTCCCATTTGGATTGCTGGGAGGAGAGAATACTGGTCAATAGGGGATCAGCAGTCCATACAAGGAGATGGGGAGACTCTGCCCTGATTTCCAGCCATATTTAAAGAGTAAGGTATGCAATTTAGAATAAATTTCAGGGACAACCACTAGCAAGGTGAAGGAACCAAGCCATACAAGAAACAAATGAAGGGACTGTCTGGCCAGCTGAGATGATACGGAACTCAACTTCCTGAGGAAGCTCATTCTATTTTCACACAGCTCATCTTCTTCCACAAGACAGCCTTACAGGGATTTAGAGTCAGGTTTCTTATCCCTCTGATTCATCTCTTAACAGGCAAGACAGTGCCTGCATTTGTCCTCTGTATGGCTTGGTTTTATGTTCCTTCGCTTGCTGGTGGTTCTCTCTGAAAGTTATTCTAGATTGCATACCTTACTCTTTAAGTACAGAACCTCCCTTATTACAGATTCTTTACTTTGCTTCGCAGTCTTTTTAGACTCTTATTCTACCGTATAGCATGCATGAAATAACATCAACTTGTGCATTCCTTTAGAAATGATAAGCATGCTTTTTGTATATTCATCTAAGTCACTGGTAAAAGTATCAAGACCCAGCCAGGGCTGTATAAACCATTTCTCTGGCAGAACACCAAGACTTGCAGCTTCTCTCTAGGAGTCTCTCACCAGGGTTGACATCAATCCATTCATGGGTATTTTTTTTCTATATGACTTTTGAATAGTTAATAAGCCCATAAAATGTTCTAGCATCCTGACCTATTTTCCTCTCTCTTAACCACAAGTGTGTCATTAGAGACATGGCCAATTGTTTTGCTAAAGTCCAGATGCCTAAATGGAAATGAGTGCTACATTGTCTTCATCTGCCAAGACCACCTCCCCACCCCCCACCCCTCCCGCTGAGGAATGGAAATGGGCTGAACTAACAGGACTTGTTCTTGTGAACCCATGCTGGGTCCTATAATCACTTCTTTGTCATTTGGCGCCTATTATAAGGTTGCTTTAGTAATACATTCTAGAATCTTGTCTGAGATCCATATCAAGCTTATTCAGCCGTAGTTTACAGAATCCATTTTCTGTCCATTTTAGAAAATTACAAAGATATTTACTCGTTTTCAGCCTTCTGTGTCTCTGAAATTCTTCCCAAACAGCATGCCTACCCTTTCCCTGAGCAACTAGTCACAAACATACCTGAGAGGTATTTTGATTTTGTTTTTGCTTTTTTGTTTGTTTATCAGCTTTAAGTCATTCTGATAATTTTCTGTCTGCATCACGTTCTTTCACATTTCTTTGGTTTGTGTCCTTCTTCCCATCTGGTCCTTTCAAACCTGAATTTCCAAAGCAGTGAACCACCCTATTAATCTCGTTTGTGGAGATTTAAAGAAATGCTTATACTGATTTTCCACCCTAGAAAAACTGATTCAAAATTCGATGGGGTGATGGGCATTTTGTTTTAGAAGTTTCGTAGGTGATTCCAATGGATGTTGGTTTTTGTTTGTTTCTGCTTCTGTTTGCTGGGGTTTGTTATTTGTTTTAGATTTCCTTTCTCTTTATCATTTGGCTCAACTGTATTTATCTTTTTAAAATTATTTTTGTTAGAGAAGTTGCGGGTTTACAGAACATTCATGCATAAAATACTGGATTCCCATATACCACCCTATTATTAATGCCTTGCATTTGTATAGTACATTTATTACAACTGATGAAAGTACATTTTTATAATTCTAATTATTTACCTTTTGGGATTTGAGTGTTTGAGAAATTTTCAAAATTTCTTGAGTACAACGAACCTTCGTTCCTTCCAGAGGCCCACGCCTTGGAATCATGGTTTTCCTTACCCTTGAATTTTGCTATCTTTGTATGTGTTGGCTCAAATTATGAGAACTCAGTGCTTTTTTTCCCTAATGGCTCCTATCTCATCCTCTTTGCCGAACATTACTTTATTCTAGTAGGTCAGAATTGAATCTAGGGCAGAAAGTAGTTCTTCCATTTGCTTGCTCCATCTTCTTAGAAACTCAGTAAGGCAAATTATTTGCCACTCTTCTTTTACCCAAATGAGGCTTCCAACAGATGTTCAGGGGTTGAAATCCTCCATCACTAACAAATCATGCCTCTATGGCATTTTTTTAAAAAGTGCGTGTTAGGAACTGTATTGGTCAAGGTTCTCTAGAGAAACAGAACCAACAGGAGATATCTGTAGATGTGAGATATGTCTCACACAACCATGGGAATGGAAGTCCAAAATCCTTAGGTCAGACTGTGAAGCTGGCAGCTCTGATGAAGGGTCTTGACAAGCTCCAAAGGAGAGGCTCATTTACAGGAGACATACCCTTAGTTGAACACAGATGTAGTCAGCCACGACTCCAACCAACTGACTGATGATTTAATAAACTAGCCACAAAATATCCTTCCAGCAATGGTCAGGCCAGTGCTTGTTTGACCAGACAACTGGGCACATCACCTGGCCAATCTGACACCAGAACCTAACCATCACAGGAACCCATCACTCTTTGTATTCATATGGTCCAGAGCCAGTAGTCTATATACTAGCGATTTACAAAACCCAACTGATGGGCAAAACTATTTGGGGAGTTGTAAAAATACAAACATCAAGATTCAAACTCTAGAATTTTTGATTTAGTAGGGGCTCAAGGAACTGCATTTTAAAGATCCCCTAAGCAATTTTGATGACAGATGTCTGTCTTTTTGACATAGCATCCTATTCAATCTCTTCCCCTAATAGTCCCACTTCTTTCAAATATAGCAGATGCCTGCATCTATGCATTTCAATTTTGTATCACCTCTCTCCCAAGCTTAATAAAACAAGGTCAAATTTATTGCCCTAACTTGTAAGAAATTCTTTCAAATTATTGCCAATTCATTTTGTTACTCATTCTCTGCTGACTGGCATATAGTAACATATTTAAGATTATAACAATTTTTTTCTGTCTCCCTGCTCAATTGCTTTCTGGTTAAAACAAAAATCACCATGTACTTTACTCATTCTTATTTTTTTTTTTATGTCGTATGTACTGATTTTTATAGCTACTATTTTTCTGGATTTATCTGGGTATTTTATTTCTCTTCTTCTATACTTAAGGCTTAAGGTATTCTTCATTCCCCCTTCTATTCTCTTTCTGTTTTCAGAAAAACTTTTTATTATGAAAATGCTCAAAAATACCCCAAAGTAGGAAGATGAGCACAATGAACCTTTATGTGTACATCATTCATCTTCAACCATCTGTCTGTTGACTCTTTCGGGAAGAGGTTGAGGTTAGGGGAGAAAAAGATTTACCAGGGAGTGACACCTATGGAGGGAAATGGGGAGAAGCCGGATTGGGCAGGGGGAGAGCTCCAGGGTAAAGACTGTCTTTAGAAGAGCCCTGTGTTGGCAGAAACAGGTGGGCCATTGACCACAGTCCTGCGTCATCACTGGGTTCAGAAGTTGAAGGAGACCTGAGGGCATAAGAGCTGGAGGTGTCAGCTAATCATACTCTTCAAAACTGGGCAGAGAGTCCCCTGGTAAACATATCTTTCCCAAGCCAGGATTGCTGCACTTTGTCATTCACAATCATAATTGAACAAGGAAGAACCAAGTGGTGTCCAAATGTCCCTGTCTGATTGTGCAATGGCAGCCATGTTTCCTGCTGCTGATCAGGGTCAATTACCCATGGCGCGATGGTGGCTTCTCTTCTTGCCTGCTGGTCCCTGGACACAGGGGTTCAAAATGCCCAGGTGACAGCTTTAGTTTGTGGTTCAGTGGGACCCTTTGGGGTCCAGGACTTCTGACCCTGCAAAACCAAGAACTGGGTAGATGGGAAGCACAAGTTCTCCCAGTAGGTCACTCATAAATGGGCCACTCCTGGTTCAACTCCCCTCCCAGATCCATGTACTTTTCCTAATGGGGCCTGTATAGAGGTATCTATCTGATTTACTGCACATACTGCAACCTGGAGGAGGGTATCCCATCTTTGCGGATGGCACATTAGCTGCTTCTTCAGCGGGCCACTGCAAAGTGTATTTGCAGGGGTCAGACTGATTAATTGAATGGAGCTATGGTAGGAACCACCACCCCTGCATGTTTAGACTTTTATGAGGGGGTGCTAGTTTTTATTATTTCTCTTCCCACCGCTATGTGATTTTCATTATTATTATTTTAGTTTTGCCATCTTGGCCAGAGGTGGGTAGGGAGGGTAGTGTCAGAGGCTTCCAATTTTCCCATTGTCGTGGATCTTACTCCAGGCCAAGGAGCTAAAGTGAGGATTATTCTAAATGCTGAGTATGTCAATCCAGTTATATGTTTGGAGATTTAGGGAATGACTCCTGGGTGGATCCATGGAATCCTTGGACTCACTGTCAGTTGGATTTTGGCCAGGACCCCATTTACAACCTGACTCTAAGTGCTCTTACTCCTAATGGAGGATCAGGTCTCAAGATACAATGTCAACTCAGAATTTGTGTCCAATTGTCCTTGAAATATCTAGATATTTCTCCTTTCCCTAGTGTACTGTCACCCAGGTAAATGGCCAGAGTTTCTTTTGGGGAACGATCAGGGATTTGTTGCAGTATATACTTGCCATGGTGTTCTTGAGTCCCTTCTCCTGGGTAACCAGGTAACTCCCCAGTAACAAATTCTGGGTCTGAAAACTGACTCAGATTTGGAAATTGGGAACAGAACCATGAATTTTTAATTGGGGTGAGCTCTCTCAGCCTCCTGCTTATCAATTCTTCTTTTATTTTGATTATATATATTGAGAAGTGCCCTTCTTGATTGCTTATCAATTTTGCCCCTATGTAGATATTATATTCTATTAAACACCTCCACAACTCTCTGACTCCTTAGCTGCTACTCCCATATTGATAGTTGCTTCTATAATTGTAACCCCTTTGCTTCTGAACTCCAGTACCTGGCCTCTATTTTCAAGATTCTATCACCCCCGATTCTGTCATTGAGTCAAATTCCATAGCAGCCTCCCCTTCCATCAGCTCTGGCCTATGGAGGAGAGCCACTGCTGAACTTCTTAGTGATGCTGGTGCCCTTCATCAGTGCATTTCCCATGGGCTGGCTGAGTAGTGCGTCCTCTGGTCCCTCCTGGATGAATCTACTGACCTCATATAACATCTCATCTCACTCCAACATGCCCGCTTCTCTGAGCCTTTGAATCCCTTCCTCCACCGTTTTCTATGGCAATTCAAGCATTCCATCTTTGCTTACCATGAGTCAAGTTTTTTCCAGGATTCTAGGAGCCATCCTTGCAGCCATATCCAGCAGGCCTGGCCAGGGTATTGAATACCATAACTGAGAGTGCCCCCAAGTCAATGTACTTTCCTATATCCAGTCTAATGCTCCAGCCTCTTGATGGAACATCCTTAGTTCCACATGCACAAATTAGCTCCTGCTCATAAATGTTGGCTAATTCTTGCAGATTCTCTAGTCCTTTTCCTCCTGATCAGGCCCAGTAAGCCCTCATCTGGGTGGAGAGGAAGTTGGGCAGATCCTGGAGCACTACAGGGGATGCTCTTGCCTGAAGGAGAAAGGGGGCCTCTGCAGAGACCTCCCCTAGGCAGGAAGTGCTAGCTTTTAATACAGATGGGGTGAGCCACCTCTGGAGGCTCTGAGAGTTTGGAAGTAACTGAGGAGCTTAGATGTTGAGGGAGTCTCATCCCAGATGTCCCCAACCCATGTGTCAAGGCCATAAGCTTTGCCAACTAGGGCCTTGATCTTGACATATGTCTTAGAATTGAATATCTTTGAGCTGGGACTCTATCTATTAAAGCCTGAATTTGGTCTTCAGCTTTTCCTGCTCTCCCACTGTAGGAGAGGAGGGCCTCTTTTAAAGCTACCAAAGAGGCCTCTGACCTTCACATTTAGGTTTCAATTGTTTGTTCGTTGCCCTCATCTTGTCATTATCCCTCTGAAGGGTGGCAGTGCAAAGTAATAACAACCAGTTCAGATCACACTTGCATGCATTGTCCACTTGCTCCCCCAACATGCATTTTTCAAACTTCTGTATTATTGGATGGGCAGGACATTCCTGTCTACCACATTGTTCTCCCAAGTAGTCACTGGTAAAAGTTTTAGCCATTGAGTTATCATCTCTGTCAGAGACTATCCATGCCCCACATACAATGCAGGATTGGGTCCCCATTGCCAGTTGGCTGTGAGTGATCCAGTCCCCAAATCCCATCTTACCATCTACTTTCTTGGCCCACTCTTGGACCACAGTGTCAGCTGCTCCTCCAGGATACAGATGCTGAGGGGGAGTTAGGAGTGCAAAACACCCATGTGAGGAACAGAAAGGAAGTAGGATTTGGCCTAGGAAGCCACCAGATTGCCTGCAGTTCTGACAGAGTCTCCTCCAACCCAATGGAGAAGGTTGGAATGTAGATTGCTCAATAGAGGAGTACCAGGTTGGGTTTAAATGACTATATCCTTGGACCCAGTCTTGTACCATCATTGGCTGGGGTCATTCTGAGAAGAGCATGGCCTTGGCTTTACAGCTGAGGTGACCCAGAAGAAGTTAATATCTACAGACCATGCTTTTTGCAGCCGGGTACAGTCCTCTCTTAGAAGCAGAATAGCCTATCTCTGTGTCTGCCCTAAAAAGGTTATCAACATTTTGCCAGTTGTGAATTATTAAAATACTCTTGATCAGGTCAGTTAATTCTTTTTTTTTTTTATTTTTTTTTATTTTTTTTATTTTTTCTATTTTTTTTTTATTAATTAAAAAAAGAATTAACAAAACAATTAGAAATCATTCCAATCTACATGTACAATCAGTAATTCTTAATAACATCACATAGTTGCATATTCATCATTTCTTAGTACATTTGCATCGATTTAGAAAAAGAAATAAAAAGACAACAGAATAAGAATTAAAACAATAATAGAAAGAAAAAAACAAAAAAAAACAAAAACAAAAAACCTATACCTCGCATGCAGCTTCATTCAGTGTTTTAACATAATTGCATTACAATTGGGTAGTATTGTGCTGTCCATTTCTGAGTTTTTATATCCAGTCCCGTTGTACAGTCTGTATCCCTTCATCTCCAATTACCCCTTCTCTTTTTGTTTTTTTTTTTTTAATTAACGGAAAAAAAGAAATTAACCCAACATTTAGAGACCATACCATTCTACACATGCAATCATTAATTCTTTTTTTTTTTTTCTTGTAATTTGTTTGTTTTTTTTTTTATTAATTAAAAAAAGAATTAACAAAACAATTAGAAATCATTCCAATCTACATGTACAATCAGTAATTCTTAATAACATCACATAGTTGCATATTCATCATTTCTTAGTACATTTGCATCGATTTAGAAAAAGAAATAAAAAGACAACAGAATAAGAATTAAAACAATAATAGAAAGAAAAAAAAACAAAAAAAAACAAAAACAAAAAACCTATACCTCACATGCAGCTTCATTCAGTGTTTTAACATAATTGCATTACAATTGGGTAGTATTGTGCTGTCCATTTCTGAGTTTTTATATCCAGTCCCGTTGTACAGTCTGTATCCCTTCATCTCCAATTATCCCTTCTCTTTTTTTTTTTTTTTAATTAATGGAAAAAAAGAAATTAACCCAACATTTAGAGATCATACCATTCTACACATGCAATCATTAATTCTTAACATCATCACATAGATGCATGATCATCATTTCTTAGTACATTTGCATTGGTTTAGAAGAACTAGCAACATAACTGAAAAAGATATAGAATGTTAATATAGAGAAAAAAATAAAAGTAATAATAGTAAAATCAAAACAAAACAAAACAAAACAAAACAAAAACCTATAGCTCAGATGCAGCTTCATTCAGTGTTTTAACATGATTACTTTACAATTAGGTATTATTGTGCTGTCCATTTTTGAGTTTTTGTATCTAGTCCTGTTGCACAGTCTGTATCCCTTCAGCTTCAATTACCCATTGTCTTACCCTGTTTCTAACTCCTGCTGAACTCTGTTACCAATGACATATTTCAAGTTTATTCTCGAATGTCCGTTCACATCAGTGGGACCATACAGTATTTGTCCTTTAGTTTTTGGCTGGATTCACTCAGCATAATATTCTCTAGGTCCATCCATGTTATTACATGGTTCATAAGTTTATCTTGTCTTAAAGCTGCATAATATTCCATCGTATGTATATACCACAGTTTGTTTAGCCACTCTTCTGTTGATGGAGATTTTGGCTGTTTCCATCTCTTTGCAATTGTAAATAATGCTGCTATAAACATTGGTGTGCAAATGTCCGTTTGTGTCTTTGCCCTTAAGTCCTTTGAGTAGATACCTAGCAATGGTATTGCTGGGTCGTATGGCAGTTCTATATTCAGCTTTTTGAGGAACCGCCAAACTGCCTTCCACAGTGGTTGCACCCTTTGACATTCCCACCAACAGTGGATAAGTGTGCCTCTTTCTCCGCATCCTCTCCAGCACTTGTCATTTTCTGTTTTGTTGATAATGGCCATTCTGGTGGGTGTGAGATGATATCTCATTGTGGTTTTGATTTGCATTTCTCTAATGGCCAGGGACATTGAGCATCTCTTCATGTGCCTCTTGGCCATCCGTATTTCCTCTTCTGAGAGGTGTCTGTTCAAGTCTTTTTCCCATTTTGTAATTGGGTTGGCTGTCTTTTTGTTGTTGAGATGAACAATCTCTTTATAAATTCTGGATACTAGACCTTTATCTGATATATCATTTCCAAATATTGTCTCCCATTGTGAAGGCTGTCTTTCTACTTTCTTGATGAAGTTCTTTGATGCACAAAAGTGTTTAATTTTGAGGAGTTCCCATTTATTTATTTCCTTCTTCAGTGCTCTTGCTTTAGGTTTAAGGTCCATAAAACCGCCTCTAGTTGTAAGATCCATAAGATATCTCCCAACATTTTCCTCTAACTGTTTTATGGTCTTAGACCTAATGTTTAGATCTTTGATCCATTTTGAGTTAACTTTTGTATAGGGTGTGAGAGATGGGTCTTCTTTCATTCTTTTGCATATGGATATCCAGTTCTCTAGGCACCATTTATTGAAGAGACTGCTCTGTCCCAGGTGAGTTGGCTTGACTGCCTTATCAAAGATCAAATGTCCATAGATGAGAGGGTCTATATCTGAGCACTCTATTCGATTCCATTGGTCGATATATCTATCTTTATGCCAATACCATGCTGTTTTGACCACTGTGGCTTCATAATATGCCTTAAAGTCAGGCAGCGCGAGACCTCCAGCTTCGTTTTTTTTCCCTCAAGATGTTTTTAGCAATTCGGGGCACCCTGCCCTTCCAGATAAATTTGCTTATTGGTTTTTCTATTTCTGAAAAATAAGTTGTTGGGATTTTGATTGGTATTGCATTGAATCTGTAAATCAATTTAGGTAGGATTGACATCTTAACTATATTTAGTCTTCCAATCCATGAACACGGTATGCCCTTCCATCTATTTAGGTCTTCTGTGATTTCTTTTAGCAGTTTTTTGTAGTTTTCTTTATATAGGTTTTTTGTCTCTTTAGTTAAATTTATTCCTAGGTATTTTATTCTTTTAGTTGCAATTGTAAATGGGATTCGTTTCTTGATTTCCCCCTCAGCTTGTTCATTACTAGTGTATAGAAATGCTACAGATTTTTGAATGTTGATCTTGTAACCTGCTACTTTGCTGTACTCATTTATTAGCTCTAGTAGTTTTGTTGTGGATTTTTCCGGGTTTTCGACGTATAGTATCATATCGTCTGCAAACAGTGATAGTTTTACTTCTTCCTTTCCAATTTTGATGCCTTGTATTTCTTTTTCTTGTCTAATTGCTCTGGCTAGAACCTCCAACACAATGTTGAATAATAGTGGTGATAGTGGACATCCTTGTCTTGTTCCTGATCTTAGGGGGAAAGTTTTCAATTTTTCCCCATTGAGGATGATATTAGCTGTGGGTTTTTCATATATTCCCTCTATCATTTTAAGGAAGTTCCCTTGTATTCCTATCTTTTGAAGTGTTTTCAACAGGAAAGGATGTTGAATCTTGTCGAATGCCTTCTCTGCATCAATTGAGATGATCATGTGATTTTTCTGTTTTGATTTGTTGATATGGTGTATTACATTAATTGATTTTCTTATGTTGAACCATCCTTGCATACCTGGGATGAATCCTACTTGGTCATGATGTATAATTCTTTTAATGTGCTGTTGGATACGATTTGCTAGAATTTTATTGAGGATTTTTGCATCTGTATTCATTAGAGAGATTGGTCTGTAGTTTTCTTTTTTTGTAATATCTTTGCCTGGTTTTGGTATGAGGGTGATGTTGGCTTCATAGAATGAATTAGGTAGTTTTCCCTCCACTTCGATTTTTTTGAAGAGTTTGAAGAGAATTGGTACTAATTCTTTCTGGAACGTTTGGTAGAATTCACATGTGAAGCCATCTGGTCCTGGACTTTTCTTTTTAGGAAGCTTTTGAATGACTAATTCAATTTCTTTACTTGTGATTGGTTTGTTGAGGTCATCTATGTCTTCTTGAGTCAAAGTTGGTTGTTCATGTCTTTCCAGGAACCCATCCATTTCATCTAAATTGTTGTATTTATTAGCGTAAAGTTGTTCATAGTATCCTGTTATTACCTCCTTTATTTCTGTGAGGTCAGTAGTTATGTCTCCTCTTCCATTTCTGATCTTATTTATTTGCATCCTCTCTCTTCTTCTTTTTGTCAATCTTGCTAAGGGCCCATCAATCTTATTGATTTTCTCATAGAACCAACTTCTGGCCTTATTGATATTCTCTATTGTTTTCATGTTTTCAATTTCATTTATTTGTGCTCTAATCTTTGTTATTTCTTTCCTTTTGCTTGCTTTGGGGTTAGCTTGCTGTTCTTTCTCCAGTTCTTCCAAATGGATAGTTAATTCCTGAATTTTTGCCTTTTCTTCTTTTCTGATATAGGCATTTAGAGCAATAAATTTCCCTCTTAGCACTGCCTTTGCTGCGTCCCATAAGTTTTGATATGTTGTGTTTTCATTTTCATTCACCTCGAGGTATTTGCTAATTTCCCTTGCAATTTCTTCTTTGACCCAGTCGTTGTTTAGGAGTGTGTTGTTGAGCCTCCACGTATTTGTGAATTTTCTGGCACTCTGCCTATTATTGATTTCCAACATCATTCCTTTATGGTCCGAGAACGTGTTTTGTAAGATTTCAATCTTTTTAAATTTGTTAAGACTTGCTTTGTGACCCAGCATATGGTCTATCTTTGAGAATGATCCATGAGCACTTGAGAAAAAGGTGTATCCTGCTGTTGTGGGATGTAATGTCCTATAAATGTCTATTAAGTCTAGTTCATTTATAGTAATATTCAGATTCTCTATTTCTTTGTTGATCCTCTGTCTAGATGTTCTGTCCCTTGATGAGAGTGGTGAGTTGAAGTCTCCAACTATTATGGTATATGAGTCTATTTCCCTTTTCAATGTTTGCAGTATATTCCTCACGTATTTTGGGGCATTCTGATTCGGTGCGTAAATATTTATGATTGTTATGTCTTCTTGTTTAATTGTTCCTTTTATTAGTATATAGTGTCCTTCTTTGTCTCTTTTAACTGTTTTACATTTGAAGTCTAATTTGTTGGATATTAGTATAGCCACTCCTGCTCTTTTCTGGTTGTTATTTGCATGAAATATCTTTTCCCAACCTTTCACTTTCAACCTATGTTTATCTTTGGGTCTAAGATGTGTTTCCTGTAGACAGCATATAGAAGGATCCTGTTTTTTAATCCATTCTGCCAATCTATGTCTTTTGATTGGGGAATTCAGTCCATTGACATTTAGTGTTATTACTGTTTGGATAATATTTTCCTCTACCATTTTGCCTTTTGTATTATATATATCATATCTGATTTTCCTTCTTTCTACACTCTTTTCCATATCTCTCTCTTCTGTCTTTTTGTATCTGACTCTAGTGCTCCCTTTAGTATTTCTTGCAGAGCTGGTCTCTTGGTCACAAATTCTTTCAGTGACTTTTTGTCTGAGAATGTTTTAATTTCTCCCTCATTTTTGAAGGATAATTTTGCTGGATATAGGAGTCTTGGTTGGCAGTTTTTCTCTTTTAGTATTTTAAATATATCATCCCACTGTCTTCTAGCTTCCATGGTTTCTGCTGAGAAATCTACACAAAATCTTATTGGGTTTCCCTTGTATGTAATGGATTGTTTTTCTCTTGCTGCTTTCAAGATCTTCTCTTTCTCTTTGACCTCTGACATTCTAACTAGTAAGTGTCTTGGAGAACGCCTATTTGGGTCTAATCTCTTTGGGGTGCGCTGCACTTCTCGGATCTGTAATTTTAGGTCTTTCATAAGAGTTGGGAAATTTTCAGTGATAATTTTTTCCATTAGTTTTTCTCCTCCTTTTCCCTTCTCTTCTCCTTCTGGGACACCCACAACACGTATATTTGTGCGGTTCATATTGTCCTTGAGTTCCCTGATACCCTGTTCAAATTTTTCCATTCTTTTCCCTATAGTTTCTGTTTCTTTTTGGAATTCAGATGTTCCATCCTCCAAATCACTAATTCTATCTTCTGTCTCTTTAAATCTATCATTGTAGCTATCCATTATTTTTTCTATGTTTGCTACTTTATCCTTCACTTCCATAAGTTCTGCGATTTGTTTTTTCAGTTTTTCTATTTCTTCTTTATGTTCAGCCCATGTCCTCTTCATGTCCTCCCTCAATTTATCGATTTCATTTTTGAAGAGGTTTTCCATTTCTGTTCGTATATTCAGCATTAGTTGTCTCAGCTCTTGTGTCTCATTTGAGCTATTGGTTTGTTCCTTTGACTGAGCCATATTCTCAATCTTTTGAGCGTGGACAGTTATCTTCTGCTGCTGGCGTCTGGGCATTTATTCAGATTTCTCTTGGTGTTGGACCCAGCAAGGTTGTAATATTTTTCTGTGAAATCTCTGGGTTCTGTTTTTCTTATCCTGCCCAGTAGGTGGCGCTCGTGGCACCCGTTTGTCTGCGGGTCCCACCAGTAAAAGGTGCTGTGGGACCTTAAACTTTGGAAAACTCTCGCCGTCCTGGGGGTTCGCTAGCCGAAACGGCTTGAGCCGGCCCAGGGTCCGAACGCAGGGGGGGTTGCTGGTCGCCGCAGCCAGGGAAAGAGCCCGTCCGAATTTCCTAGTCGGCCCTGGGCAACAAGCGTGGCGGGAGGGCGCCAGCGGCAGCGGCCCGCCCGAGAGAGTGCACGTTCCCCGGGAGTCACGGGTTTGGAAGGGGCCTCCCCCACCCGTCACCGTTCTCCGCGGCCTGGGGGTTTCCGATCCAATTCTCTCAGTTGGTCCGGGGGCTGCGCGTGGTGTGGGCGCCAGCAGTCTTTGTTTCAGGGGACCGCCTCTCCAATTCTCCCAGCCGGCCCGGGAAGGGGGAAGGGAGTAACTCCGGCCGCTTGCCACCCCGCCCGGTAAGGCCCGCGCGCCTCGGCGATCTCACCCGAGCTGCTTCTCTCAGCCAGCCAGCCGTTCCAGGATGGGGTACGCTGTCTTTTTTATCTCTGTTGTGGCTTTGGGTGCTTTCTGTATCGTTTCTACTCCCCTAGTAGGTGTCCTGGAGAAGAAACTAAGATCCGCGCGTCTTACTAAGCCGCCATCTTCCAGGAAGTCCAGTTAATTCTTTCTTGTCCTCCTGAAATGTAGTCTATCCTAAGCCAAGATTCCATCACTTTAGAATTTTAAACCATTGTCCGGCAATCTAGAGCCTGCCCACAATACCATCTGCAGAGCCAACTGTTCACCACCTTGACTTCCCCATCCTCCTAAAGCCCAGCTATTGATATGAAGGAGCAGCGAAAACACTGGCTTCTAACTTCATAAGCCCTAAAAGACATTCCTGATCACGCCAGTGGCCATATTCCTGGTCATGACGTCATTCATACCGCTAAGAATAGAAGAAAATTATGTGATTTGTGAGTTTAATCAGTCTTGGAGGGCTTTCTTTCACATCCCACATCCTTGATCCAAGGAATTCTGCCAAGGCTATTCTACGAGAAATTCTCTCCAATCCTCAGTGGTAGTGCCCAGCACCATCACATGTCCCTTTCTTCTTAAACTTTTAAGGAATTTCCTTGCATTTGCCAAAGGTTGCAATGAGATTCCGCATTGTTCTACTATTTTTCTCTGCAAGACTGGGCCTCACCTTCAATGGACACATTTCAGATCACTTGCAAAGCTTTAACTACGAAGAATTTCTCCACGTTCATTTTCTTCCCTCTATGTCGCATTTCTCTTAATTTCTTCCCCAGGACCTCAGTTTTGATTCCTTTTTCCATATTTCTAACTGCCTGGTTTGTTTGTGCACGATCAATCCCTTGCATTTTCTCCAAGATTACCCTGACATCTAGCACACAAAGAGGCAGTCCCTGTGCCCTTTCACCTGGGATTCAAAGTTGTGATGGGTGATTTGCATTTGTGGCGAACACTTCCTCTTGCAAACATCCCCCATGTAGTGCAGGTCACGATTTCCATTCCTCTGGGTGAGGGTTGAGACCCCAAAGGGGAAGAAAGCTGTCCTTTAGGACTACTCTGTAACTTCGTTGCCACCATCTTTGTAGACCTTGCCTAGAGGGAGACCTTTTTCTTTTACCCCCACACCAGTCATCCAATATCCCTCATGATTCCCCTTGACCAAGGAGAATCACTCAGTTATTCTGCACACTGAATCACCACCAATTATAAATGTTTGCTTAATGTTTATTGAAATGTCAATAATTAACATCACTCTGCTGTAGCCACCAGATTGCAAAACACCCAGGAAGCACAAGAAAAAACCCTAAGGATTTTAGTGCTTCATTCACCTTCTCCCACATGCCAGCCTCTGCTTGCAGTGTCAGATTTAATCTCTGTCTCCGCAGGCTTAGGCCAGCAAGAAAAATTCTTCTAAATTGACTATCTCCACATGCAAAATGGGATCAACATTTTTGTCCGAGTTGAACAATCAATTCTCACAAAGAAGTGAAACAATCAGTTTGACTCTTTTTCTTCCTACTTAACTGTTGAGCTGAATTGACTGATCAAATAGCGACAGAGTCTAAGGTAATGAAAAATACCTCTGGCACCTAGTTGCATAATGCAAGAAGCTCTTTTTACAGTCATCCTGGCAGATTCTTCATTATCCAGCTTAGTCTACTGGATATTTGCATGCTCCCACTGACAGGCAGCACTCTATTTCTCTGAGCCCTCTACTGAGTCCATTTATTAGTAAATCCACCTGGGCCAAGTTCCCCTCAGTTGCTATGGAGGCATTGAATGGATACTCATCTTAGTTTCACTCAAAAGTGTCCCTTTAGCTTAGTGTCCCAAAACAGATCCAGAAACTGTAGCTTCAGGCCCACCTGGGACCCTTCTTGCAGAAGAGTGGCAATCATGATCCACAGTTTTGGTTTGCAGTGACCACCCTAGAGACCCTTGGCCCTGCCTCACCTCCATCTCAGTAGTCTATAGGTTTCTCCCAGCAACATCTGAACTCCATGTATATATGCTTCCTAACAATTCTCCCTGTGTGTTATGTCTCAGGATAAGGACCTTTTGGGTAACTTCCCAACCCCTCCCTATACTTACATCCTTCCTAAGAGAAAGGGACACCCAAGGAGTGACATTTATCTTCATGTTATGGATGGGGGAGAGGAGGTGTCAGCATATGATGTCATATCACTGTCACCATTATGAGTAACCACTGATAGGCTCCTTTTATTGAATCATTCATCCACCTATTCATTCTCTGTCATAAAATTTAAGACTACACAAATGCACACAGGACAATAAGAAAATAAAAATTAGATGTGATCTTTTAAAAAAATGTTAACAGCGAATGCTAAAGAAAAAAAAGACAGGTTGAATTAAAACTCAAACAGGTAGGAGGTTAAGAAAAAAATGCATGAGGCAATGCCCTATACTTATAAATAAATCATAAACTTGTTTCTAAGCTATCTAGTAGGTGATCAGTCTTGTAATTAACAGGGCCTATAGAAATTGATGAATATTTATCGCATCCCAAGTGTTTGCTAGGCATCATGTTAGGCAATGAATGACATTTGATTTATAGGATTCAATTACAAAGACAAAGTGTCCTATTTTTCACTATTCAAATGGCTAAGAATAAGGTATGGAGAAACAGGCACTCTCAGACTAGCTGTAAGATCATAAGTAACAGTATACCTGCTTAGGGCAAGGCGGTATCTTGTGGCAAAAATGCACATACCCGGCAGGCCATGGTGGCTCAGCAGGTAGAGTTCTTGCCTGCCATGCTGGAGACTTGGGTTCAATTCCCAGTGCTTGTCCATGCATAAATAAATAAATAAATAAAATGCACATAACTTTTGGCCCAGCAATTCCACTTCTAAAAAGGAATCCCAAAGAAATAAATAGACAACTGCACCAAGATGTTAGCAAAACGATATTTACTGATGTCTTATTTTTAATAGTGGAATTTGAAAATGAGCTTTGAGAATGATTCAGTACTTCTCAATTGGAGAAGTACTAAAAATTATGCAGTAATTGAAAATGAGATATAGAAATGTCTACACTAACCCAGTCAGGTATCCATGATGTAGTTTTAAAAGGATAATAGATTATGAATAGTGCAATCGTGTTTTTATTAAAAAAAAGAAAAACTATTTAAAAATCTTCCAATGGCCATATATCTAAAAGTTAATAGTGGCTATTTCCAGATGATGAGGTTATAGAAGAATTGTTGGGGACAATTAAGGTAGCATGTATAAAATCCACCCTCAGCGATGCCGGAAACATGCAACATGGCTGCCAGGGCTGAAACAAAGAACAGCCTAAACTATAATCAGCCTTCTTCACGGAAGTAATTGCAGTTCGCGCCTAAAGTTCGCACCAAAAGTACTAACCTACACCTGCCCTCTGTCCTAGCAACAGCAGTCACCAATCCCAAATCATCCCTTTGTCCTTATTCACCCAATTAGAGATCCTCACCTATTCCTACTAGCTACCCCCTCTCTTAGAGTATATATATACCCAGCCTTTTCAATAAACTTTTGCAGCTTGATCAGAATATTTGTCTTGCTGTCGTTCTTCGCGTCTCTTTGTCCCATTTCATTCTTCCCTCACAGGAGTTGGAGCCTCGGTTGATCGTCCCGCGGACCGGGACAAAGAATTTTAGTTATTTCTTTATATTCTTTTATATTGTCCTAATTATTTTACAATGGGAATGCATTACTTTTTTACCAAAAATAAAAAGAGTCTAACCTTATTCTTGGCCTTTAGAAGATGGTAGAGTTTAACTAATCCATTTTCCTTATTTTAAAAATGAGGAAATTGAGAAAGGCCGTCATAAAAGTTTTATAAAATTTCTGTAAGTCTTTATAATTGCCATTTTAGTATCTGGATAGTACTATAAGATTTTCCATTAAAGGGGAACTTTAAGTGCTGTCATCAGCATCCACATGGCTACAATTATACTCAGGCTTTGCTTTTGTGCTTGATAAAGGAAAGAGTTTTGAGGATACCTGTTGGAGGGGAGACTCAGCATTGGTCAGCTTGGTCTTAATCTAGTAAGTAGCACTCATAGGGCAAAGTCTTCCTCAGACCTCCAAACTTCTACGGTGGTCACTGCCTCCGCCACCCATTTGGACTTGCCCCCCTGACCCTGGGTTGCTACTGTTCTGTTGATTGACACTGTGACCTCCCACCCATAATATACACCAAATGTACCACTGTATCCTCAGCTCCCAGGGCTTGTTAACGTATATGCAGAACCACAGTAATAGACAGAACAGAAGTCTATAAAATAAATAACCGAGGAAGCAACCCCCCAAATCCCGTACAAAACTGAGAATATAAAATGAAAGTTAGCCTGGTGTGCCATGTGTTTGTGATCCAACTGGAGAAGGGTGCTTTAGGAATCAATGCAATCATAGCACTCAGAAAATGGGTCTGATCTGATTCTATTTTAAAAGTTTGCTTTGGGAAGGAGGCTGGGGGTAAGGGAGGGCGGCATCGTGGTTCTCAGAGTTTCTTAAATCTTCGGGACCTTGGCTTGGAGACACAAGCAATTCCTGTTTACCTTTATTACACCAGTGAATCATTGATTGGGGCCACTTTTCATTTCCCTCCACTTTCTAGAAAGCATGTCTCCATAAAGCATTTATGACTACACACACTGCACTAGATGGCTGGGTACAGGATATGAGTGGGCTCCAGGGATGACGTGCTGCCGTCTGCCTGGGCTTGACCTTGGAGGACTGAAGAGCCTTCAGGAAGGCTATTGGCAAAACCCTCTGCTAATGCTAAAACCCTCTGCTAATGCTAAAACCCTAAGTGACTGTTCATTTCAGAGCTTGGGGTGGGGTGGAGCTGGGGGGCAGGGGTGGAGGCCTGACAGCCTGGGCTGGGTTTGGATCTGAATATCTAGTCCCCAAGTCGGGCCTCAGGAGGAACGGAGAGACCCCAGACCCAGACTAAGTGTCGCTCATCTCAGCTCTGGGGAGGGTGCCTGGTGAGTGGGTCTACCCAAGCACAATATCTAGAGTTTGGGGAAAAAAACTATGGAAAAGTCCCTGAATATGTTCAGACCCTTGCAGAACAAAGACCATTCCTTCTCTTCCCACTTCCAAGAACGGTTTACGGGTTGGCAGGTTAGGGATGCAGCTGGCTTTGCACTTCTCTGCCCTTCGCTCTTCCCGTGCCTGCGGCTTTGGGAAAGCACGCCATTGCTTCCAGGAGAATCACAACCGTGATCTTTACTTGGCAGAGGTGGAGGTGAGGGGGCCGGCCGGGAAGAAGGGCAGTGAGGATACCTTCTCCCCTCTGCTCTGCAAGCCCCACATTACAAGAAAAGGGTCTTGAGAAAGGTTCTGTCTGAATATAATCAACATGCATACCTGGGTATAACCTGGCATTTCAATCTTCATTCATTCATTCATAGTGTCAAGCATTATGCAGCTAAAGATCTGATGACAAACTGATGTGATCCCAGCCCTCATGGGGTATACACAGACTAGTCTGTGTATATTTGTACAAATATTAATCAACAGATCACTGTGATAAGGCACACAGGGCCTTGGGCTCTACCACGGGGCAGTAGTCTTTCCATGCAGGTCCAGGGATGGGTCCTTCCTTAGTTCAAGGCACCCAACAAGCTCTAGTAGGGTGACACTCTCCAGAATGAGGGCGTCAGACTTGTGCCTACCCTGTGACAGGTGCTTTATACACCCAGCCCTGTGAGGTTGGGCCTGGGGGAGGGGAAGAGAGGAGAGGAGAGTCCCCAAAGAAAGGAAGGAAGGAGAAAGGATGCAGAACCGGGGCTCTGGTCAGTTTCCAGTAAACAATGGATTTGGCAGCAGGGTCAGCCCTGCCCTGTCCTACCGTCTCTCTGAAGGGGAAATGGAAAAGCTGAAAACTCTCGCCATAGGCAACCCCCTGCTGGATTATCACTAGAGGTGATAAGTAGTGCGTTTACCAGCCGGTGGGGCACAAACCCAACTCATCAGCAGGGCTAACAGCCTGGGAGTAGGGCTGCCCACCCCCGGCCCCCACCGCAGGCATTCACCTTCCCATCTCTGAATCAGGGGCTCCTGCAGAGCTGGGTGAAGAGGGGCTGAGGCAGGGGAGACACTGGGAATGGGGGTGGGAACTGTCTCTTTACTCAGTGCTACTAATAAATTTTAATATTTAGCAACACGTATATTTTGTTATTTTAGCAACCCGGGCCAATTTGTTGAATAACAGCCCTGGTTATTACTGTTTTAATTACAGCTTAACCAGAGGTAAAATATTAAAAAAAAATAAATTAAAAAAATTGACATCCTTAGATGGAATCTGGCCTAAAGTCTTATTTTATTTAACCCATCGAATAATTTTTTAAAAAAATATGGAAAAAAAACTTAAAAATGGGAGATTTCCCAAAAGAATTCAAATTTCGGTTTTCTTTTTATAAGAAAAATATTAGAAGATCTGGCATCCCGGGGCTAGTATACTTTTTACCTGGTGAGAGTTGCCTGGAACTGAGTGGCACCTGCCCCTCCCCAGTGTAAAACAAATCCTGCCCTCCCCCTTTTTATCATTGCAGATATATATATATATATGTTTTTTTAAATATATATATATATATTATGTATATATGTATGTACATATGTATCACAAAACTAGCCATCTTTAAGTTATATTAATAATTGTATTCACAACTGTGCAATCACCACTATTTCCAGAATTTTCCATCACCCCTGGCAGAAACTTTCTACCCATTAACCCCTGCTCTCCCTTTTACCTGCCAGGTTCTGAGGCCAAATGAGGGTGCCCATGGAGCTTGTACTATTACAGAAAACAATTTCCCTGTCTGTATCAAAGGCGGAAAGCAAAAGAGGGACAGAGCTGCAGAAACTATGGGAGAAAGCATATTTCTTTATACAATAATAAACTTTTACTCATTTCTTTTTTTTTTCTTTTTTTTTTTACATGGGCAGGGATGGGGAATTGAACCTGGGTCCTCTGGCATGGCAGGCAAGCATTCCTGCCTGCTGAGCCACCGTGGCCCACATTTTTTAATATTAAAAAAAAAATGTGCCTGTGTCAAAATGACAGACTCACAGAGTCTGTTTTCAAGTATCTGGGGATCATGGCTACCCTTTCATCTCCCCATGCTTGGGAGCAAACAAGTGGGGCTCTGTTTTAGTTTG
Organism: Tamandua tetradactyla; assembly: GCF_023851605.1. Lineage (NCBI taxonomy): Eukaryota > Metazoa > Chordata > Mammalia > Pilosa > Myrmecophagidae > Tamandua > Tamandua tetradactyla. The sequence continues at coordinate 17,614,376 of NC_135351.1, read as the reverse complement.
TTAAAGCTGCCAGAATGCAATATACCAGAAACGGAATGTCTTTTATAAAGGAAATTTATTAAGTTACAAGTCTACTATTCTGAGTCCAGAAAATGTCTAAACTAAGGCATCCAAGAAAAGATAGCTTGGCTCAAGAAAGACCAGTGTCTGTCACATGGGAAGGCACATGGCTGGCATCTGCTGGTCCTTGTTCCTGGCAGCTTCTGATGCCAGCAGTTTCCTCTCTAAGTGTCCCAGAGCCTTCGTTTATCTCCTCCGGGACATAGCTCTGGATTCTGGCTTGCTTAGTATCTCATGAGAAGTCACATAGTGACATCTGCTGGGCCAAGCCCCCATCTAGGCATCTGCTCTCCTTGTCAGCACTCCAAGCATCTCTAAACATCTGTGTCTCTGTCAACTCTGAAGCAGCTATTCTCCAAGAGCCTTCAAAATGTTTCCCTTTTTAAAGGAGTTCAGTAAACTAATCAAGACCCACCTTGAATGAGTGGAGTTACATCTCCATCTAATTAAAAGGCCACACCCAGAATTGGATGGCTCACACCACCGTGAAGATAATCTCATCAAGAGAGCACACCCACAACCAGAAGCACTACATCTCTGTGGGGATAATCTAATCAAAAGTGCTGCCACCCTGCAAGATTAAAGGACATGGTTTTTCTGGGGTACACAACACTTTCAAACCAACACAATCTCTGTGTGGTTGGGTGGGGCCCGTGTCTCTCATTGCTTCTCTGGAGGTTTGCTGGATGATGACCCATATATACCTGAGGCCTTTGCCTTGGGCAATTCTAGATATCCACAAAAACATCCTCCAATCTCCTACCTAGGTGGAGTGAGTTTGGCAACCAGCATTCTGGGAGCTGAGGAGAGGGTAGGGGGAGGTGGGGTTCAGTCTACAGGCTCTCCCTGGGGTCCCTGTTTTCAGTGGGCATCTTACTCCCACCCCACCTATGCCACGTCTACAACTTTACACCCTCTTTCCTGTCTTTCCCATCTCATGCAAAGCTGGCGTGGAGAAAGAAACAGATTCTCACCTGCCCAGGCAGATTGGAAGGAGAGCCATATCTGACTCCTCTGTGAGATTTTTCAGACATTCTTTCTATTTCTATCTTCAGCCTCACTTCTCAACTTTACTTTTGAGGATGCCAATGTTGTGATGGCAGAACACAAATCCAGTCCTTCACGTTAAGTGTTCACGTTTGCTGGACCTAGGGTTCATTTGCCTCTGATGTTAAGATTCAATTTTCTCTGTGTTCACTTCCTATTTATAATAGCCAAATACAGGTTTGTCACCAGTGGAATGAATAAATAATGGCATATATAGGCAGAAGAATACTGTCCTGCAATATGAACAACCAAATGCAACGTTATAGATAAATTTCACAATATAATGTTGAATGAAAAGAGAGAGATGTCCATTCACATAAAGCTTAAGAACCAGCACAATTAATTCACAGTGTGAGTTGGGAGGGATAAAGTCTGGAAGGGGGCAGGAGGGATTCTGGCAATATTTGGTTTCTTTATCTGTGTGTTGGTCAAATGGAGTTGATTGGAGTTAGTTAAATAATATTTCATCCTGAGAAAAATCAACTGAACCTACATCTTCACTTTTCTGCACGCCTGTTATATTTCAATAAAATTAAAATATGTTCAAAAAATGACATCGTCCTACATTACTCATGATGTTGGCTCGGCTTCCATGGGCCTTTGTGTTTGTAAGTTGTGACCCATCATGTAGATTAAGTTCCACCTTGAGTTGTGAATCTGCATTTTAACACAGTGATTATTGTGCAGATGGGGCAGCTATCAGACTTTGAGCAGGGGCTGTAAATAGTAAATATTTTTGGCTCTGTGGGCCACAGGGCCTCTGTCACAACTACTAAGCTCTGCTGTTCTGATGCAAAAGCACTGGTTGACATTATGTAAACAAATGAGCAGGACTGTGTTCCCATCAAACTTTGTTTATTTAAAAAAAATACAACAGGCAGCAGAGGGGCAGGATTTAGCTCACAGGTCATAGTCTGCCAACACTTCTAGAAAATAAAGTGGGATAGCCTGTGACACTGCCTGGCACATTGGTGTTTTAGCCTGAGAACACCAAAAAGCAGAAACTGAGACCAAGACCAACAGGTTGTGCAAATGGTTTATCCTACAATGGATCCCAAGAAAGGGCTGAGACAGGAGCCTAAATAGGGAAGGAGAGAGATTCCATACTAAGTTGCACGATTGAGTTGGCCTTCACTAGGGATCATTGGATGTTAGCTTCCCAGGACTCTCTGACAAGCCTTTTAGAATATGTCTCAGATCTGCTCACTCAAGGGACAGAAGGAAGCATTTATTAGACAGCTCCCATCTCTCCCTCGCCAAGGTTTTGCCCCACAGATTGTTCTCTCTGCCACAGTTCCAGGCTGTGCATAGGTGAGTGCAGAGAGGATTCAGCATGCGGCTGGAGTCAGGGAAGCCCAGGGATGTGAGGAGTCTGGGGTCTGTTTTAAAGGCGCACCTGCAGGAAAGCTGCACGGAACAGTCATTAAGGTGTGACTCGAATTTAAGAGGTGAGGTCAAAAGGATTTGACAACTGGGATTGGCTTCAGTGACCATTCATTTATTCTGAGATCAATCAGTATTTTAGTTCGATATTCTCAGAAGGGGACCTAAGACAACAGCAGTGGCTTCTAGGCTTGTCATACCTAGAAATGGTATCAAGTTGAGAGTCGGATGGATATCTAGTTATTTTCTGAAGAATTCTTTTTTTTTTTTAATTAGAGAGATTTGTCCACTTTTAAGAGTTTGTGAAGCACTAGGATTTTATATGTAGACATTTCTTGTTTCTTTTCCATCTGTAGAGCGTATCCATTTACATAAATGTTTATTAAACATAAATCATTGCAACAATCATGCAAGACAGTCATTCTCACTTTACAGATAAAATCTGAGTGCAGAAAAGTGAAATAACTTGCACAATTTGACAAATCTCTCTTGGTCTTTACATGCTAGGCCATTCAGTTACTAACCGGCAAAAGGAGGTTTTAACTCCAGGCACCTGATTTCTGCTTCCTTGCTCTTTCGAGTATAGTTCCAGAAGGGAATGGAGAGAGTATTCACTTCAACCTCCCACTCAGTAAAATCGTTTCTCTTGGTGCACCCCTGCTGTTCCAGGGAAGACCTTACCCAGTACTTAATGTTCATTTGCATCTTTCATCAACCACCAATCAGAACCGATCAGGACACAGGAGGGGTTATTGAGGCAATTATTCCAAGGTCCCTAGGGAGGACCACCTGCCCTACCCATTCACCTGGCAGGTGTGGAATCCCTGGTGGGAAGCAGGTGTGTGGAGGAGGAGACCGGGAAGCAAAAAAGGTAAAGGAGGGCAAAGGTAGGGAGCAGAGCCAAGTGATGGCTTTAGAAGGTCAGACGTCCTGGCATATCTGCTGTCTGAGCCCTTTAAAAATCATGCCTGCTGGGCTTGGAAAAGTCCCCAAGAAGAGAATTCCATTAGAGTCATTCCTGCAGACCCCTCTGAGCCTCACTTAAAATGAGATAGGGCGGGAAAAGGGCAGCTCAAGGGGAAGGATATCGGTGCGTAAATGAATGCCGGCCTCTGTTGGAATCACTTGTGCTCTTCAGCATTCGCAGCTGTGGAGTCCCCGGGGAGTTGTCTGGCTACATGTGATTTTACATATCTGACAGCTAAATCAGAGATCCAAATGCCAAATCCGGCACTCAGGAACATTATGTGGATTTGTGACACTCCCAAGGGGACTTTGGATCCATAAAGCAATGAATGGGTTACAATGAGGCATAAATATAGCATTTTCATCTGTGACATACAATCTTGCTCTATTATTTCCCACATTGTTATGTGAAGGAAATCTATACGCACTCTCTAAGATCTGCTCTCAGAAATTAAAAGAGAAAAAAGGAGCTTTAAAAAAATAGCCTCTCAATGCATCAGGAATAAACTAAAAATAAAGTGCAATAATTCTGTTGAGGTCATTTGTAAAATGGGATAAACTCCAGGATCACACACATTATCAGCAAGCAGCAAGCTCTGACCATGTGTAAGCTCAGCCACCAACTAGTTGTGTGGCTATTAGCAAGTCACTTCAGCTCTCTGGGCCTCAGCTTTCTCGTTTGCCCAGTGGACCTCAAAGTCATGGGCATGCATTCTCAGGGGTGGGCAGGTGGGACCGCTGCATGGCACAGGGAGAAACTATTAGAACTTCTCTTTATATTTTTAAAATTTCTAACTTTGCACATGCTTTTCCAATGCACATAATATATTGGTTGAGTAGTACAGAAGTATCAGTTATCAATTAATAAATATGCACGCACCAGAAGAATATGCTAAAAAATGCTTTCCTGCTAGGGGCATGGGAACGAAAAGTTTGGCAGCCACTGATGCATCCCATCTTGGTCATTCCATAGATGATGGGAAGCTCCCTCAGGATCATATAGTTCATAATTCTATGAATTTGAGAATTGTCAGTTTTCCATTAGTGCTGAATGTGTCAGCTGTCCAAGGAAAAAGGCTGATGTCCATTTGCATTGGGTCCCAGACGTGTGGCCTCAAAAACTACAAGCTGCAATTAAATGTAAGAGTTGTGCCTTCCATGGTCAAATATGGTGCCACTGTCGTCTTTGCAAATGATCGCACTCCTTTATGTTTTCTTCACACTATAGAGCTCATAAATCAATTTTAAAAATAATTTTACACGTGTATCATGAGAAGAGTCAAGACAGGTGTTATTTTCTTATTTTACAAACGAAGAGGGTTAGAAAGACCAAACGACTCCTGCATGGCCACCCAGCCCGTAGGGGACAGGGCCAACACCAACCCCCACCCCCACCTCGTTCTCCAGATAAGGACTCCAGGGCTCTTTGCACTAATAACCAGGTGAAACTGTGTTCCCCGGACCCCAGGGAGAATTAGGTGAGGGTGTGTGAGTGGCCAGTGTAAGGGCAACTCAGCTACTTCAAAAACAACGCAGTGCTCGGGGCCCACAGTCTGGTGGATCAATAGCTTCGTTCTTGTGTACACGAGACCACGCTTTATGCAGGGGGGCCTGGCAGAGGGAGAAAAGCAGATGTATGGCTCCTCATGCCACCAGCTGTCATGGCTTGCTACACTGCCATTCCTGACGAGCGCTGTTGTGACAATCTTTCTACACAATTGCAGGGAGCAGCTGGATAGGAGCAGGAACAAAAAGCCTTGTTTTTAGAGGTGTGAGGGACCAAGGAACACATATCTATGTAAAAGAACGAACTTTTAAGAAGGTCTTGGGTCCTGCCAGGTGTGTGAGCCTAAGAGGATGCCAAGTGTGGCCACAGCCCTGAACTGGCCACACTGTGCCCCATCAGCAAGTGGGAGCTGATCCTTTAAAAGAGAAGCCTGCCCGGTGCCTGCCCATGCAAAAAAAGGGGGAAAAAAAAAAAAAAGAAAGTAAAAAGAGAAGCCTTCCCCATTGGCCATTGCTGATCATCATTCATGCATATTGGTGCACTTTGGCAAATAATGACCTGTGGAAACCTTTCATCATCTTTATCCTCAACTGGCTTCTCTATGGCTAAGGCATATACTGTAATACTATTTTGCTAACCACGATGGTTCGTATGGGGTTGTTTGAATGTTTGGATGTTTAAGTATCTGTTTCCTCCTCTAGATTGTAATACCCTTTCGGACAAAGATCCTATCTTGCTTATTTTGACATCTCCAGAGTTTCCCACAGAGTCTAATGCACAGAAGATATGCAATATTTTTCTATTGAATGAATGAACTGTAACCCACATGCTGCCTGTCCTTCTGGAAAACCTCTCTTTTTGCCCTGTGTTAACTTTAAAGCAGGACTTCAAACCTCCTAACATTTACCATAAAGTTTGCTTTAATGAATACTGGATACGATGCATACCACCGACAAAGGACTAGTATCAGAATATGTAATGTCTACACATCAATAGAAAAAAGCAAATAATCCAATTGAGAAATGGATGGACCAAGGATCAAACAGAAAATTCACAAAGCAGGAAGCAAATAGTCCATGAAAATAGGGAAAAAGGAAAGCTTTTCTTTCCTGGTAATCATGGGAATGCCAGTTCAAAACAATGAGTTTATCCCCTTCAGATTAGCAGGAATGTTAAACATCGGGCTGTTCCACTCCTTGGCAAGGCTAAAGGAGCACTGTGTCCTTTCTTATGTTGTCGTGTGTGCAAATTGGGGCAACCGCATTGCAGAGCAATTTGGCAACAGCAGGCAAAGTTGGAATTGTGCATACCTAAGCAGCAATTCCACTCCTAAGACACCAGCTCACCATCTTTCCCAACCATTCATGCAGAGAATGAAGCCTTAATCCCCTAGGGCATCCATTTTGTGAAATGAATTAGCTTCTCACTTACGAGTCTGGAATGGTGCTCATTAGGTCAAATGGTGCTCATTTGACATCCATGAGCAAATTGGGAATATAATCACTGCAGTCGTCTCCTGTGCTGTGGTTCAGAGGGGGCATCCTGGCTGAGAGGCTTCCCACTGCACAAGAAGGCATGGACAAAATCAGTGGAGCATTGTACCGAACAACCCAAATGTCCATCTAGAAGAGAAAAGCAAACGGACTGTGGAATATTCATGCAGAGAAATACTATACAGCAGTGAAGAAGAAGAAGAAAAAGGTGACCTAGAACTATGAGTATGCACAAGGGTAAGTATAAAAATTTCCATGGTGACTGGAGAATCAAATCACAGAGGAATACTCATGGTATGATTCTATTAATCTGAAATGTTAAAATAGCAAACCTGGGCGGTGCGACAGTGGCTCAGTGGCAGAGTTCTCACCTGCCATGCCGGAGACCCAGGTTGGATTCCCGGTGCTTGCCACACACACAAAAAAAGCAAACCTAACATGTTGTGCTTATATATTCTTACATATGTGGTCAAAGTATTTTTGTTGTTGTTGTTTTTGGTGGGTGCATGGACTCCAGGCATGGCCCATCGAACCCGGGTCTCCCGGTGGTCAAAGTATTTTTAAAAAACATGCCTGTGGACGATAAACTCAGGAGTCAGATGAGTGGTTGCCCTAGAGAGTGGGATGGATAGTGGAAGGGCACACGTATATAACGCTGTCAAATATATTGATGACATTTTGTTTCTTAAAAAAATCTGAAACAAATATGAAAGAATGTTCGGATTTGGAAAATGCGGGCTAGTGAGCATCCATGTCTTCTATATATTATTCCCTATATTTTGGGGCATGCTAAAATAGATCATTTCAGAATGCACCGAATTTGAAATAAATGCATTAAATATACACACCCTGTCCCTGCAGCCCCACCTCCCCACTGCCTGCACAGAATCCACCTGCTCCTGAAAAAATGACTCCTGTTGGGAGAGACAGAGGAAGTTTTCTTTGATGAAATTATTTTAGACAGGATTGGATCATCTCACGCCCCCAGTTAAAAAATGTGTGCTGGTTCTTGAGTGCTGCTTGACAAAGTCTAACGTCCTCGGGCTGGCATTGAAAGCCCTTGGCAACTGGAGGCAGACTATCCCAGGGCCATTCTTCTATCTCTTGTCTTCAGCACTTTACATTCCATTCAGATTGGAGTGTTTGTCATTTTCCAGATATTACCTCATGCTTTTTGTCCATTTCATGTTTTTGCCTATTGTATGTTCGCTTCAGAACTCTCTCCTCCATTCTTGTGATTTGACCTTATGTAGCCAAAGCCTTAACAACGTGCATACTCTTTGGCATAGCAACCCTCCTGCAAGAAAAATAATTCCAGAGGTCTGCGGAGATGTAGCTTAAGAATATTGACTGTAGCATTACCTCTAAAGGCAGAATATTAAAACAACCTTAGTGTCCAAGGAGAGTTTGCTTAAATAAGTGCAATGCTCCATGGTACACAGCACATAAAAGCATGACAAACTTTCATGTTTGTCAGAGACAAAAGGCAAACTAGGCAGGTCAAGCCCCAGTTTTGGCACCTCCCAACACATCCCATCTCTGTGACCTTAGCTTTTCTGTGCTTCCATATTCTAATCTGTAAAAATGGAGATTTAATAGTACCTACTTCACAGAGTTATTGTGGGGTTTAAATGTGTTAATGTTGGTTCAAGCTCTTAGAACAGCGCCCGGCACATTGTAAATTTGCTTATAAATGGCTAATTTGGGGCATGGCTCATCTGTCTTCTCATCTGCCAACTCTTAAAGCGGGGAATGTCTCTGTTGAATTCGGTGAGCCCACTGAGGTCTTTGTGGTACTTGGCACAAATAGGGATTTAGGCTACACGTGTTGATTGCAAGAATGAATAATATTCTAGCTGAACACTTTTTAATTTGGGTTTATAAACCCATATTGACTTTAGTAAACTGGAAATTGAATAATTTGTGGGGGTCAGCTAGAAGGACCCAAGGATTGGAAAGTGAGTCCTACCAGGAAAGTATAAAGGAATTAGATTTTTTTCTTTGGGGGGGGGTGCATGTTCCAGGAATCGAACCCAGGGCTCCCACATGGAAGGTGAGCATTCTACCACTGAACCACCTCTGCACCCTAAGAAACTAAATTTTGATAGAAAACCAAGTCACTGGAAAGGGAGTATGGAGTAGTAGAATAGAAGCAGGAATATAGGTTTCGGAGTCAGAGCAGCCCAATATAAACTCTGACCCTGCTGCTTACTAAGTGGGGGCCTTAGCCCAATCTTCCTGACCTCCAGTCTAGGTTTCTTCCTCTGGCCACTATGGACAATAAAACTAACCTTTTTAAGTTTGCTATAAAGTCCACAAGTAATAATAACGAGCAATTTGTGTTACTATGTGCCAGGCCATGTTCTAAATTATTTCATATTATGCCATTTAATCCTCACGACAGCCCCATGAGCTGCCAGTACTGCCCCTGTTTTCCAGATGTGGAAGCAGACACGGAATGTGTAAGTAACCTGCTGTCTCAGTTTGCCACAGCTGTTACGACAAATACTGCAGACTGGTTGGCTGAAACAACAGGGATTTATTGCCTCACAGTTTGGGAGGCTAGACGTCAAAAATTAAGGTATCCATAATAATAATAATAAATAGAAAAGTAAAATTAAGGTATCAGCAGGCCATGCGTTTCCGTCTGTTGCATTCTGTTGGTGACTCACTGTCTGCCCCCATTACCTAGTGATCTGTCTTCGGTCTTCTATTCTGGCTTCTCCTCCTGCTCGGTGCCTCTGTGTAGTTTTCCTCTCTTATAGGGACGTCAGCCATCCTGACTGTAGGCCCCACCCTCATTCCCGTTGGTGTCAATGAAACAGGACTGTCAAAAGCCCTAGACACCTGGGGTCCATCCCAGGAATTAGACATGTCTTTGTGGGAGACACGGCTCAATCCACCGCACCCACCCAAGCTCTCACGCAGCTAGTGAATTCGTGGAGGTTTGCAGCCAGGAGTAACTCTGCCCCATGATCTTTGTTTCTGGAACTGGAGTTCCAGAGAGCTTCATAGTTTTCCTGGGGAGCACACAAATATTTCAAATGCTGATATGTTTCGCCGTCCACCATCCCCAAGAGGCATTATCCTGTACTAGCAGGATGATTTCATCTTATGGTTGACTTAGCTCAGCTGAGTCGATGTTCAGATCATGCAATTTTCAGAAGCTTCATACAGTGATGCCCTCAAGCCCAGCTGGGCTATGGCAGGCTGGTAACTGCAGCCTCCTCTTGGGGAGAATGCAAAGACGGCTCATTCGGGTGACCCCAGAGAGAGGCCTAACTCCCAAGGCTGGCTGTGCTTTCCCTAATAATTGGGAAACCACAGAAAAAGCAAGTGTTCTATGTGCAAAATGTTATAGCAGCTGTTCAAGGACCCTGTGGACTTGAAGAGAAGACAAGGTCATGAATAAACGGAACCCCCAAACTCCATTCCACCCCCAAAACATTACCTTCCTCCTCTATCAGAATGATTTTTTTTTTCCAACTGCAATCACTAGAAAAGTTTTCAGATTTGAAAACCATCTTCGTTTATTCCATTCTCTCTCTCTTTGGAGATATTCAGAGAAATGCATGTCTAAGAAAGGAGAAAAAAAAAAGAGTAGATAGAGGTCACCCAAAAGTAGATCATTAGCCTCGGAATAACCTAAGCTTTGCTTAATTACTCTTGTTTCATAAGACACAAAGGTTTAATGGGCAGCTGGCATCTAGCTACCTCCCTGGCTTTTTCTATACCTTGTGTTCTGTGGCTTCGCTGAGAAGCTCCCCAAACCTGATTCCCCAGGGACTATCGCAACACAATCTGTGCACTGCGTCTGGCTCTGGGTTTCAAATGCAGAGTAAAGAGAAATCTATTCATCAACCTCTGTGGGCTCCCAGGCTGCAGCAGGTTGTTGTTCAGGTTGATAAAAGCTTCCACATCCCTGGGGGTAAACTCCTGCCTCTCAGCGTCCACGACCCTGGCTCCGGGGTGTAAGCTGAGCCCATGTACACCTGTACGTCTGACAGATGAGCCCTGCTCTGCAAAGCCTCCAGTGACAAGCTTTTTGGAGAGCAGACACCTGCAGAGGGCCCCACGCCTTTTATTATGAGAGCTCCAGCGCAGCCCTGACCCAACAGGTCTGTGTACATGGCCAAAGAGTGATTACTTAGAGATTCACAAAGGAACTGGATTATGCCAAGCCCAAACGTCGTGCTTGGAAGGAAACACAACCGCCCATTCATAACACAGGCTCTGATTGTTGGAATTTGCCACACGCCCTTCAGTGGTTTTGTTCCACATAAAATCCCATTTTTGTCTTGGGCAGATAGGGGTGAAGGCAAAGGCCATTTGGAGTTATTAAGCCTACTATAGGCCTGGCACAGGACTAAGAGATTTATATTTGACATCCTGTTTAATCATCCCAAGAACCCATGCAGCAGAAACGTTGTTATCCTAATTTTACAGACAAAAGAACTGAGCTTGGAAAGGTTGTCATTTTCTAAGATTACACATCTAATTAGTGGCCAGGCAGGATTTGTAAAGGTGCTCCAAGGGATGTATGCCTACTGGCAGTTGTCCCCAAGGAAATCAACTGCAGAAACCCAGGGTCTGAAGATTGGGCGCAGTTAATTCTGTTTGGATCCTTTATTCATAGGATTTGTATTGCTATGCATGGGCTCTACTGAAGGTCAACCCTCAAGCAAGACCCTTTCACCCAGAGCTCCAGGTGGCTGGAGCAGCCCTCGAGGACCCTGCATGGTTGCTGACGGTGGCTGCCTAGACTGAAGGAGAGGCAAATGGCCTCAATGTATCAGTTTAGAGGTACGTATCTACTAAAAAATGGTTCTCACTTGGGGGTAATTTTATTGCTCTCCTAGTTCCCTAGGGTTTCCATAATGAAGTACCACAAACCAAGTGGCTTAAACAACAGAAATCTACTGCCTCACACTTCTAGAACTCTGAAATCAAGGTGTCAGCAGGGCCATGCTGCCTCTGAAACTTCTGGGGGAGAATTCTCCCGTGCCTCTTTCTGCCTTCCTTGGCATCCGTTGGCTTGCAGATGCATCACTCCAATCTCTGCCTCTTCCATCATCACGAGGTGGTCTTTCTCTCTGCATCTGTCTCTGTCACCTCTGCCTTTCTTATAAGGGCTACGGTCATATCGGATTAAAGGTACAACCTACTCCAGTAAGATTTCAACTTCAATTCCATCTGCAATGACCCTATTTCCAAATAAGGTCCCATTCACAGGTACTGGGGGGCTTACTTCACATACCTGTCGGGGGAATACAAGTCAATCCTTTACAGTTGCCCGTGGGACATTCAGCAATGTCTGGAGACATTTTTGGCTGTCACGACTTGGGGGTGGGTTAAGTATCCCTGGAATCTTGCAGGTAGAAGCCAGGGCTACTGCTAAACATCCTTCAAGCTGCAAAACAGCCCCACACAACAAAGTATCTGGCACAGAATTTAATAGTGCCCAGGCTGAGAAACCCTGCTTGAAACTATTATCCCACCATACAGTTCTCAGCACAGGGCTGACTCACAGGGATCAATAAATGTTGGCTTTTTATTATCAATTGTCAGTTTCTAAGCACTACTGTGTGACGACTGAATGAGTGATCCTTAGTAGATGACTCCTGGCGTCCTGGCTGGGGAGGCATGGATGCCCTCGTCCTCTCGGTGACTGCAGAGACTTGCTGGCAGGGAGCACATACCAGAAGTTAGACTGGCTTCGACCATGAACCCTAGTCCTTTTGATAACGTTGACAACTTCTTATGAATCAATCGATTCATAAGAACTTTCAATGGAAAGTTGTTTTTTTTCCCTTATGTGCTGTATGGTGGGGGTCACATTTCATTCTTTTTCCATGTGAGTATCCTCTTATTACAGCACCATTTGTTGCATTTTTGTTTTTGTTTGGTTTTTCGTTTGTTTGTTTTTCTTTTGGGAGGGAAGTGCATGGGTCAGGAATCAAACCCGGCTCTCCCACATGGGAGAGCCATGTGGGAATTCTACCACTGGACTACCTTGCATGCCCTGCTTCGTTTTTTTTAACTCTTGGTTCAAATGCATTCTTACATGAATGCCTGTATGTTAACTGGAATTAGAGGTGTTCTATTAGAGGCAGAGGTGCTGCGGGGGCCTGGAGTGCTGACCCCTCACTACTTGTCTCCTCCAAGAACACTTCAGGCTCACTAACCTCTCTGTATTCCCTCATTTGTAAAGTGGAAATGACATCCTGCTTCGTTTTTAACAGAGGAGGCAAGGTATGGTGGCAGGTTGTGGGTGATGGCGGCAGGAACTGATCTTGGAAATATTCGTTGAGTCTGAACTTTAAGACGTTGGCAGGAGATGGAGGTATCTATAGACAGTGTTACCAAATTGCCGGAATCAGACTTGGCTTTTGAATTGCAACTCAACCCCTTCTCAGAGTCACCATCGCCTAATGTATAAAACAAGAGTGATAATTCTTACTTTCAAGGGTTGGTGTGAGAATTAATTGAAAAAATAAATGTAAAGTGCCAAGCACAACAGGAGGTATCATGCACACTCCAATGGTACCTATCATTAGGAAAAGATCAGGGCCAGCTGGCCTTAGAGGACTGCCTGGGGTATGCGCCATGTGTTAACAGGATGGCCTGAATCTGCCCTGGCCAGTTTTGTCTACCTTCCTACTGGTCACCATATACCCAGGAACTTGCTTGCCATGGTTTGATTGGCCCCATGGGTTGGGATGGTATTTCCAGGGCCACCTGGAAGGTACCAGGAGAGGAGTAGAGGCACCTTTGCAGAGGTGCATCTTGAGGATTGGAAAAATATCTAGATTGTCTCAGGGAATGTACCCGAGGATGATGGCTGCCACACTGTTCTCTTACCTTCTCTCCAGGGAGGGAGAGGTGATGTAGGGGATGTTGTGTGAATCTCAGCTTCCTCTATACCATCTGTGTCCTTCAGTGAGCCACTTACCTGTTTTGAGCCTCAGCTTCCCTTCTAAAACAGATGGTAGCCACTTCATGTCAGCTATGTGACAATCCCATGATGATGATGATGAGGCTGGTGGCCATGATACATATTTCACATGAAAGTACCTGGCTATAGTGGGAAGCTGATAAATATTCTTTTTTTTTTTTTAAAGGAATAGCCAAATTCCTTATTCTGGTGAAAGGATCTACTTCACTTGCCTAAACATTTTCCCCATTATTTGTAGGACATGATCCTTCAGGCTCAATAAGCTCTCTTTCTCCCTAAATCCATTCTCATGCTCACTTCTACACCTTTGCCAGTACTGACCTGCTCAGTAGCAGTTTTCCTCCTTTCTCCATTCAAATCTTCTCCTTCTCTTGAAACATAGCTTTGATCTCGTCTTCCCTGCTCATCTCATCTTCCTTAATAGCTTCTGACATTATCCTCTGGCCACCTGGGATCAACTGCTGTGCCAGTAGAACCTCCATACATGTGGCTGTCACCAAGGGCCAGGATGAAGAATTGCATGGCCTGTGAGCTTTGTTTAGAGTTGTTTTACATCTAGGAATATCTGTTAAACAGAGACAGTTCATGCTCTTCCCTCACCTCCCATAGCCATTAAGTACTCTTTGCCTATATTTCAAATAATAAGTTTTCTTGATCTAAAATATGGTTTAACCAAATGAAGTGTGCCTACACAGCTCTTTCTTCCTCGAAGCCTTGAGGGCTATGGAAAATTTGACTTTATACCTCAGGATTTAACAGAGTCAGCAATAGGACAGGCACTAAACAAACATTGTTGGATGAATGAATGAGCCAATGAATGGTTTTTGTGGTCACACACTTCCCTCTCCTCTTCACCACCAAATTCCCCATCTCAGGAAGGTCCATGAAGGTGGCTGAAGATGCCCAGAGTGGACATTCAGACTTCTTCACAGCCTTCCTGGGAATCACACTCTAACCCTTGCCATCTATAATCCAATCAAAATTGCTGGTCATCTCCAGAAACTTGATCGTAGGTGTGCCCTTGCTATTTTCCCAAGGAGGAGAGACTCGGACCTCATTTCTTTCCTCTTATCCCAAATATTCCCTGCTCTCTTGCTTTTCCAGGGGGCCGAGGGAGGTATTGCACCTTCTGATGGTACGTTTATTTCACCAGCCTATCTGCAGGCCATCATCCGGCTCCAGTGTCCCACAGTGTCTCGGACCCTCCCGGACTTGTTTTCAGTTGCCTTCACCACACGCCTTTATTCTTCATCATATTCAGTTCAGAATGTCATAGTTGACATGTATTATTCCTTAATGGGTTTTGCTTATTTGTTGCTTGCCCTGTTTTGCGTTTTGCTTTTATTTTGAAGCCCTCTCTTCCCAATGAGATACGCGTTCTCAGGAGGCAGGAGGCACGCCCTGCACATCCCCCTACATTCTGCAGAGCAGAGTACAAATAGCAGGTGCAACAATGAAGGGTTGCAAAACCCAGTGGCATCAAGCTAAGCCCTACCGTTCTAATTCATCTTTCTCCAGCTTGCCCCGTGCCCTCCTGACAACGGAAGCCAGGCTGGAGCCAAATATAACCCAAGTGGAGACTTTTTTTAAAGGGGGGGAAGGTAGAGGAGGATGGCAGGCACAGGATGAAAACACCAAGACTGACAATCACCCCACCTGCCCCTCAGCTCCCGATGAAAAGGAACTAAAGCCATCAGATTCACTTCAATTGCTCTCCTGACCTGAAATGACTCCCTCCCCTAGGCCTGTAGGAAATTCAATTAAAGGGTCCATCTGTGAGGCAGCAGCTGAAGAGGAATGGCTGTGGGGAGGCCTACATTTTCATAAAAAAGAGCCCTTATCCTCCCGGTCCCCCCCTCCATTCTGCCACTGCTCCCCCCCCCCCCCTTTACTTATTAGGACCATCCTTACCTCTACACTGCAATTCTCTCCAATTAGGCCTGCCAGAGAAGCAGCTTTCATCTGTTCCTTTTAAATGCATGAACGTTAAAGCCCTGGAACATCAGTCAGGCAATGGGACTTGCTGGGCAAGTGCAAGAAAACCCACAAAAACAGCCCACAGAGGTGGGGGATCCAAAGACCCCCCCGGCCCAATTAATCCTGTTGCATCCACTGGCTGAATGGCCGCTGTGCAGAGCTTGAGTTCTGCAGGCCACTCCAAGCTGAAAGGCACGATGCCAGAAAAAAAGAGTAATAATAATAAAATTCACTTCCAGGCAGCCTGTCTGGGCTTGTATTGGAAACAAAGAGAAAGGCAGAAGGGAAGGGTTAAATGGAGTGACCTGCAAAGCGTGGCTTTATCCTCCAGAGCCTTTTCCCAACCCGACTGCCCCCTGCACTGGTGTTTGTTTTGCATGAAGGAAGTGGCCTTCTTCCCTGCTGGCTGTGGGAACTGGAGGAGAGCTTGATTGCTTTGGCCAAGGGACAGGTGAGACATTGGTCATCCCAGTGAGAGGTTGCTCTGGCAGGGTTCACTCAGGCTGTTTTAAACATGAGGGATCCTTGAAGGGACCGAGTGCCTCCTCCTTCTCCCCACATTCCCTTCAAAATAAGTAATGTTCATGAAGTCATCTGAGGGGCAAGACTGAAACACAGGCCATGCAAAGGTCCCTCAGCTCCCACCCCTAAGGCGTCCTTGATCTTGTGGAGTTCTTGGGCATCTTTCCCACCTCCTCCTGCTCCCTCATGACTAGTTTTAATTAGAAAACATAGAAGAGAAGGTAGGTGTGCTGGTTTGAAAGGATATATGCCCCCTAAGAAAAGCCATGTTTTAATATAAATCCCATTTCATAAAGGTAGAATAATCCCTATTCAATACTGTATATTTGAAACTGTAATGAGATCATCTCCCTGGTTGATGTGATTTAGTCAAGAATGGTTGTTTAACTGGATTAGGGGATGACATGTCTCCACCCATTTGAGTGGGTCTTGATTGGTTTATTGGAGTCCTATAAAAGAGGAAACATTTTGGAGAGAGAGACTCAGAGAGAGCAGAGAATGCTGCAGCACCACGAAGTGGAGAGTCCATTGGAGATGAAGAAGGAAAATGCCTCCCGGGGAGCTTCACGAAATAGGAAGCCAGGAGAGAAAGCTAGCAGATGACGCCGTATTTGCCATGCACCCTTCCAGCCGAGAGAGAAGCCCTGACTGTGTTCACCATGTGCCGTCTTACTTGAGAGAGAGACCCTGAACTTCATCGGCCTTCTTGAACCAAGGTATCTTTCCCTAGATGCCTTTGATTGGACATTTCTTTAGACTTGTTTTAATCGGGACATTTTCTAGGCCTTAGAACTGTAAACTTGCAACTTATTAAATTCCCCTTGTTAAAAGCCATTCCGTTTCTGGTATATTGCATTCCAGCAGCAAGCAAACTAGAACAGTAGGTCACTACCTTCTGTTGTCACCTCAAATGAGGGGAAGTGGGTGGGTTTTGGTGTACGAGAGGGTGGACTTTGTAATACAGGCCCAAGAAGAGGCTCTGCAAAGGATAGACTAAGCTTACTTAAAATTAGGCCTAAGACAAAATCCTTAGGAGGGGAGAAAGACTATAGAATTATTAAACTTTACCATCAGGAAATCCCCTGATACGGGTCAAACTTTAGGGACACCCAAATCAATAGGCCATGCCCTCGATCATGAGGCTTACTCTTGTGAAGCTTATGTAGGTAGTGGAGAAGCTTAAACTACCTAAGGTATGCTCAAGAGTTACTTCTGGAGGACCTCTGTTTTTGCTCAGATGTGGCCTCAGTCTCTCTAAGCCCAACTCTGCAAGTGAAATCATTGCCCTCCCCCTTACGTGGGACATGACATCCAGGGGTGAAAGTCTCCCTGGCGACATGGGAGATGACTCCCAGGGATGAGTCCAGATCTGGCACCATGGGATCAACAATTCCATCCTGACCAAAAGGGGGAAAAGAAGTGTAATTAATAAAGTATCAGTGGCAGAGAGAGTTCATATAGATTCAAGAGGCTACTCTGGAGGTTGCTCTTATGCAAGCTTCAGGTAGACCTTGCTACCTATCGTAACCTGCCAACCACCAACCAGGACCATTCCAGCCAATCCTAAAGAACACCTAGGGCAATATATAAGATTCCACAAGGGTTCCAGGCACTAGAGTAACTTTCCAGAAACCTACAACTTCCAGATGGGTCCCTAGACCAGATAAATCCTGAAACCTAGCCCAGCCTCTCCAGAACATCAGATAGTTCCATCTCCCTACCCCCTATTGGTGACAGACCCTTCTAATATAAAAAATTTAGACTTGCCATAGCCCAAACAACCCCAAAGAGAGGTATGGAAAGATTGAAGATGATGGTGAATTATACATAGAAGATAGGACTTAACAAATGAATATGCATGCTGAATCATTAAATTGATATCTCTTTTAGTCTCCAGTATTTTAGAGCAGCTAGAAGTAAAAACCTAAAAAATTGTGAAATTGTAACCCATGTCAAAGTCTGAAATAATGTAATTGTGGTGCGGTGCTTTGAAATTTATTGCTTTTTTGTATATATATTATTGTTCACATAAAAAGAAGGGAAAAAAGTCTATTGTAATGATAAAAAAGTATTTAGGCCCTCTAGCCTCCTATATTCGGAGCAGCTAGAAGGAAAAATATGAGAGGATTGTACAGTAGCACATGACAAACTCTGGGATCTGTCCTGTAACCATTTGTTGAAGAGTGCTTTGAAAACTATTGCTTTTGTATTTCTTTGCTTTGTATATATATATGTTATACTATACAATAAAAAAAAAAAAAAATTAGGCCCAAGAGTCACCCCCAGGGAAAAAAAAAAAAGAGGAGGTTCTGCAGTTGGGATCCTCAGGCGTAGCCTTGACTGGGAAATGTTATGTCTTCGTGGTTCTGCTTAAAAATGGAACTGTTACTGGTGAATTCAATTACTTCAACTCAGCGTTTTAGGACTTTGAGGAGAAATCAGCTTTACAAAGGACTAGAACCTTCTAAGGAACGGCCTTCTCTAGTTGGTGTAGTGCGTTCCTATTTTATTAGTGCAAAAATAGGATTTGGGACCCAACTTGAGACTGTTACATAAATAGTATGGGGGAGATTCTATTACATGCTCACAATTAATTCAACCAAGAAAGTCTACTTCTGATCCTAGATGTGTTAATACATCTCACCTGCACAGACGAATCGAGATTCCCGGACTCCCTTTCCAACCGCATTAGACCCTCATCGTTGTTGACATGTGGCCGGGCTCATCATTCCTCTCTCCAAACCCTTGCACGGGTTGTTTCCTCTCCTTGAAATGTCCTTTGCCTCCTCAAAACTGAAGGAAAAGAGGAAACAGATTAGCTTTACAAACACTGACTTCTCTACCGAGAGAAATCATGCTGGTGCAAATGCAACTATTGGCTGCTGCTGCCTCATATCCTTTTGTCCCTCTCCTCCCTTCCTTGCTCCTATTCACAAATGCACTTCATTCCGTGGTGGCAGCCCCTAGAAAAATGTAAAGGTACCTTGCCAGGATTATATCCTTAGTTTTTCTCCCCTGAGCATAGTTCTTCTCATGAGCCTGAGAAAAGCTCTTCTGCTTCCAGCTTCTTTTAAGAGCCAAAACCACACAAACCTTAAATCAAGTTAAACACACTTGTCAGGTTGTCTGCTCATTTTCAGTTAGAGTGGACTGAGCAGATCTAAACCCTTTCGTTCCTCTGAGAGTACCAATGTTTCCTCATGCCAGGGGATTGCTTGCCCCATCCCATGTGACTCCTTTCTTTTGGGCGAGGGGAGCTTTGCAGCCAAGCCTTTGATATTTACTAGTTTTATTATCTTGCTCTCCCTCCTCTTTCCACAAACTGAGCCACAGGCACCCTGCGGCTTGACATCTCGTGAGACAAGACAGTACAATGGTTAGAAATGTAGGCTCTGTTTCAGATCGTCTGGGCTCATATCTGATTCTGCCCTTTTGAACTGTGCAAACTTATTCGTTTAATTGACCTCTTTGAACCTAAGTTACTCATCTATAAAATGGGGAGAATGAACACCTACCTCATCGAAGGACCTAGAATAGGGCTTGGGACAAAGCACATGCACTGTGTCATAGTTATTATCCTTGTAAGTCTCAAACGATGTCAAGATCTTTTGAATGTCAACAAATCATAATTTGGAACATTTGGGGACTGTTTTTAGAAACAAGGAGCATTCATAATCCCCTGGTATCATGTTCTGTTCTTTTGGCTTCAAGCAAGGCAAGTTGGAAAACCCTTTTCTCAGATAAGAGGAGATAAGTGTGCCTTGCTCTGCTTTTGGGAAACATCTGGGGGTCCCATAGGTAGCAGGCATCCTAGCTGTCCTCACCTGGCCTTTCATTTGTTTGCTTGCTGGTTGGTGAGTTGGTGATCCTTTGGGAATTTGTTGGCATGACTGATATGCCCAGTGGTTTCTGGTGGGAGCAGGATGGAGGGGCAAAATGGGGGCAGGGGAGTTATCTGTGTGGTTGTATGAATTGTATGAGAAAAGGATGGTTGAAAAGAGAAGCATGACCTCTGCCATGACTCTTGGTGATAGAAGCAGTGGAATGGTTTTCATGAAATGCTTCATGCTTTGGGCCCCAAAGCAGCTAGAAGTTGGGAAGAAAACCATTCTTACCACTTGTGGATACAGCCCGAAATTTTTCTGGTCACTCAGGGATTAGAGCTGTGGGGCAGGAGGAGCCTGGAATCTTGGCGAGACATGGGCCAGCTGATGATAGCTATAATTGTGGTGAGGGTGGATGAGATTCCATAAGAGCTTTGTGAGGTGGAGTGACTGGAGCAGGAAGGCTGATTCTAAGTGGACTTCCAGGGACATGTGCTGAGCAGAGGGAATATTGGGTCATGACTCTGTAAGACCTGGAATTTCTGCTCAGGCTGTCAGATTTTTCAGTTAACAAGTTTAACAGGACATATTTTGAACTTAAAGATACTTGATTACATGTATTTCCGGTGAAATGATTTTATCCTTCCAACCCCCACATTAAAGACATGTCCAGGAAAGAACCTTCATTAGAACTGAGAATCTAGGATGAAAAGAAAGGGGGAATGATGTACTAGTTGCTTATCTCATCTCCTTTCAAGTGGGGTTCACAAAGGTTGCCATAACTGGGACCCTGACTTTTGGTGTCATTTGATCTGTGCTTTGCTAGTCTCTCTACCCCACCCAAGAAGACAAAGGATGTATCAAAGGTATGGAGGAGGGAGGCTCCCTACCATTTAGGACCAACATTTTACCTGATGGCAGCTGAGACATAGAGGTTCTATTCATTTTCCTCTATCATCTTTTGGTTATCTATAATATGGCTTTAAAATGCAGTAGGTAATGAAAATACACGGTCAAATCCCAAACATTCTTGACCTGCTGTTTGGTAATCCTGTGCTTAACCCCCATCCACCAATTCTACTTTTGAATTTCAAGTCATTCATTCAAGAAGACACATTGTGAGCTCCTGTTGATGTCATGAACGGTTGCTAAGTTGGTTCAACAAAGTTGTTTTCCCTTCACTAGCTACCGCTGCAGTCTATCTAGGAGAGGCATATTAATATGTACAATATGACAGAGGCCAATATCAAAGTATATGGAACCCAGGGAAAACAATAAGCATGTGAAACAAAAAATCTGGGTTACCCCTGGTAGATTCATGGCCGCCTGAATAAGAGTTGAACTTTTTTTAAAAGTTGATGTAGAAATTACACATATATCTATACATAATATACATACATTTACATAGTTAAAGGCACACATCTTAAGTGTAGAGTTACATGAGTTTTAATGAATGATACTCCTGTGTAACCCACATGCCTATCAAACTATAGAACATTTCCATCAGGCAGAAAGTTTCCCCATGCCCCTCCTCAATCAACAGCTGCCTTGTGTTTATCCTCAACATTTCTAAAGTATCTATATTTCAGTCAAGGAATATCTGTAACACCTAAAGAAGAGATCCTAAGATTGTGCATTCTTGTCTATTTGCTTATGTTTAGATAGTGTGTGCAGGACTCACTTTGGACATTCTGAATGATAGTGTGACCAATCTGCTAGGCATTTGTTCTTAGGGAAGGAGTTCATAAAATCGACCTATGTGAGACTCAGGAGAAAACCATCTTTCTCCTTTTGGGTGTGTTCAGGAATAGTCCCTCACCTGGCCTTGATAGCTCTATCAACTCATAAAGAAATAAACACAATTGATCACTGCTAAATTCCAAGCCTTTGGTCTGCCTCTCTCTTATATGTGGGAAAGGTGAAAAGTTAGCAGGCTGCTATTGTGATATAGTTCTTCACGTGTCTTTCACATTTCTGCACATCTTGCAAATGGAGGCACTGACAGATTTTTGTTCTAGACTATCTTTTCAAGGGGGGTTGTATAGAAAACAGTTTTAGAAAAGAGAGAAAGAGAGAGAGAGAGACAGTCTTGCTCCAAAGCAAAGGGCAAATTTGTTATAGTCCAGCACAATAAAGATAATGTCTCCCTCTGGGACAAAAAGATTTGTTGGCAGCCTATTATAAAAGATTCAGGCTCCCTAAATTGGGGTTCTTCTCCTGCAATGCAACCCCCTGCATGTACAGACATCACCTGGCTCCCTTAGAGAGCCAATTCCCTGTGGGAATTGAAGCTTAAGGAACTGGCACAAGAAAATGATACACTGGATATCGATACCCTGGACACTAGCATTGCTGTCGGAAACTATTCTTTGTTTTTGACCCCAGAGTCTCATGTCTTCTGTCAAGATACATGAAACTGTTATAGGCTACCTTGTTAACTTGCAAATATAGCAACATTTTACTTGATTGCATCACAGTTTTTAGAAGTTACAAGCCAAATTTTGTCTTTGGTATGTTCTTTCTAGTGAAATCATAATCATAACAGTTTGCCAGAGGAGATGATTCATGAGTCAAAAACACTTTGAATTACTGATTATATACATTGATGTTTTATCTGGTTTCTTAATTTTTTAATAAATAAATAAATAAAACACTTTGAGTTTGAGTCCCAGCACAGGTGTGTGTCTTTCCTTCTGAGGCAGAAAGAAACTGAGCACATGGTTGCAGAGATCAAGAAAAACTGGTCTGAGTGGTGGGGTTCATAAGTGTTTACTGATGGAACGTTACTTAGACCTTTCTCCTAAGCTCTAACTTTCCCTGTCGGCTTTGTCCACTGTCATCATATTTTATTTCCATCTTCAAAACCAACACCATCTTCACTTGGGTTTACCAGTGTTTGCCCATCACGCATCTTCTAAGAAGGAGGATCAATATTTCTGCGTTCATTGAAGATATACTGAATATTTCAATTGTATTAGCATTTTAGAATGTTATTGTTATATGCTTATAAACATAATATATGATCATTGCAAAAAACTGAGGAGCAGGAAAATCACAAAAAGAAATAAAGAATGTTCATAATCACTTCCAACAAGAAGCACACTTAACATTTTCGTTGTATCTTTCCAGACATTTTAAAAATATATAATATGTACACACAAACACATGTAGTATTTTTTTCTCTTTGGTTTGTTTCTTTACTTTTTTCTGGCTAAAGAACACTCTTTTTATTTTTAACAGGATATGTAACATAATTTTTAGTGATTGGAAAATGTGGATGTATTCTAACCATGTTAACTTAAGCAGTATCCTTTCAGTGAGCCTGTAGGTTGTTCATAATTTTTCATAAACAATGCTTTTATGGCCTTCTTTATGTGTTTGTATGTATGCCTACATGTGCATCTTTTGCATCCTAGTCTGAGTATTTCCTTAGGACTAATTCCCAGGAATGGATTCGTCCAGTTAATTGCATCCAACTTTTTCCTTGCCCCAAGCTAGTTTTCCTTCTGCCCAATAAAAACTGTCTTTTAGTTCCAAAGCTGTAGGACAATTTGCCTGAAGCAAGCAAAGAGGCTTATCTCCTCATTATTAGATAAGCTTTGTTTGGTTGAAAGTGGCAGAGACCCCGTCAAAATAGCTGGTCAAAAGGAGAATTCATCTGCCAGATCTCAACCTACTTCTCAGATCTTACAATAGGACATGGGTAGGCCTTGAAAACAGTCAGGATGGAGAGTGCAGATGCTTCCATACTTCCTATCTCTGATCATTGGATTTTCTGGACAGGACCCTCTGTTTCCCTAAGTCTGGAGACGGTTGAAAACATGGCAGCAAATTGCTCTCAAGTTCTATGGCTGATAGCCTCAACCATCTGAGAGAGACTAACCAGATTCTTCGCGCCAATTCCAAAGATCCTGGGGAGGGAGCTCATCAGCCCATCTTGACTCTGCAACCCATCTTTGGACCAATGTGCCACAGCCACGGGGTTAGTCAGATGCCACAGCAACCACGCAGACGCGGGAAACATTTTTAGGAAGAGGATGCCAGGCTGACAGTTCCTTAAATGACTGCTAAATCTTTGACAGACATGTGCAAAAACAAAATTTAGTTGAAAATCTTTCTGGAGGTTATCCAGCTTTCTCAAACTGGAAATAATTTTTCAAGTGAAAATCTTGGTGACTTTAAGATGAAATTCTAAAATGGTCACATGAGACTTCCACAGCCTATGAGACAATGTAAGAAATGTGGAGAAGAACACTGTAGGTACATGTATGAATAGCATGTATAGTTACATGTATGAAATTCAGAGATGAATGAAACAACAAAAATATTGTTAGGTGTGATGGTGTTAGAATGAGTTATTTTTATTTTGACTTTAGCAAGTATTTAGTATATTTAGTAGTGCTATTAACCATACTGAAGAACACATAAAAGTAATCTTTTGATAAAATATTAACAGTGGGTTCTATAACTTAAAGTACATCGAACTACAAAATACATTCTTGTGGATCTGCATTCGTCAGAAACTGGGCTCTACTAGAATTGTGTGAGGTTTTGCCTATATTTCTCTCCTTCCCTTATACACATATCACCTGCTAGTCTTCTTCATAAAAATCTCACTCCTAGGAAGCACCCTAGCTTTGAACAAAACTTGTTTATCATGCCTCTATCTCCCATTTTGATTCCTCAGTTTAGAAAATATTTTGCCCCCCTTTTTTTCTGGAGGCAGCATGCATTTGGAAATCATGAAGGCCTGAGCTTCACTTCCAGCTTTGCCATTTAACTGGGTGACAAGTGGTTGATATTTATCCTACCCTAATTCTGTTTTATAAACTGAACATATCAAAAGTCTTGTCCCTCCCCTCATTATCTGGGAATCACCCATCTCTCCATATAGCTCAACAACCCTATCTCCCTTGACTGCCCCTGTGTAGTGCTGCCTCTTACCTGACCCTTTGAGCCTATAGAACACCTGGCATCTCTGTTACTCATTTACAGCATTGCTTCTAGGGCAGTATTCAAATATTTAACAACTTGTGCTTGATGGTCACTGACCAATCAGAATGAACAAGAACCTTGATGGAGTTTGCAAGCTGCCAGAATATGATATACTAGAACTGAAAACGCTTTTAAAAAGAGGAATTTAATAAGTTACAAGTTTGCACTTCTAAACCTATAAAAATGTCCAAACTAAGGTATCCAGATAAAGATACCTTACCTTAAGGAAGATGGATAGGTCAGAAACACCTCTTTCAGAGGGAAGTCACATGGCTGGCATCTGCTGGTCCCTTGCTCCTGAGCTCCATAGCTTTCAGCTTCAGTTCCTGTGGGTTTTTTTTTTTTCACTTCAATTCTGCAGGGCTGACTTTCATCTCTTGGCTTCTGTTGGCTCTCTCCAGGTTCTGGCTTGGTTAATATCTCATGGGAAGGCACACAGCAATGTCTGCAGGGCTCCAAGCATCTCCAAACATCCCTGTCTTTGCTCTCTCAGCCGGCTCTGAAGTTTCTGTCATTTCTGAGGTTTCTCCAAAATGTTTCCCCTTTTAAAGACTCTAGTAAACTAATCAAGACCCACCTGGAATGGGCAGAGTCACATCTCCATCTAATCAAAAGTTCACACCTACAAGTGAGTGTGTCACATCTCCGTGGAGATTGTTTAATAAAAACTTTCCATCCTACAATATTGAAGCAGGATTAAAAGAAACAGCTGCTCCCACAAGATTGGATCAAGATTAAAACACAGCTTTTCCGGGATACATTATACTCTCAAACAAGCATGGGTAGACTCATAGAAAGTAGATGAGATTGGATCAGCGTTTCTCAAACTCAGCACTTTTGGCACTTTGGACTGGATAATTCTTCATTCTGGGGGTCTGTCCTGGCACTGTAGGATGTTTAGCAGCATCCCTGGCCTCCACCCACTAGATCTCCCTGAGTTATGACAATTGAAAACATTTCCAAACATGACCAAATGGCTCCTTAGTGGCAAAATTGCCCCAAATTGAGAATCACTGGCATAGATGGGTTGAGAGAATTGGAACCCAAAACATGTAGGAAAAGGCTGCTGCAGGGGTAAGAGCCTTTCAGGAATTCCAGAGTCAGCAGGTCTCTAAAGCAGGATTGGGCTGTGGTCTCCTTATACTTGTTACAGGGTGAGTGATGAAAGAAGGACTGCCTACTGAAGAGCTGGGGCAATTGCAGCCTTCTCTGCCCTGGTCCACAGAGACTGGATAGCTTCAAGAGGTCTAACCCCAAACAAGCTAAAGCCCCCAGAATGACTATTTAAATATAGTAGAGGATCTGTGGAGGAAGCATCCTGCCGTAGAGGCTGAGGCTGGAGAGAGAAGCAGAGCCACAGTAGCCAGCAAGGAGAACATCAGAAAGACATTTTCAGCTCAGAGGTAAAATAAAGTGCTCCCTGGAGCAAAGGTATCCTTCCTTGGAAATAATGAGGCCTCTAGGTTTTGGGCCAGCTCCCTACCCTGCACTGCTCGCTTCCATCCAAGCCCTCCAATTCAGGGAATGGCTTATCAAAGACAGGAATGTGAAATGACTGCAGAATAAATGCAATCCAGCTGCCAATCTTATTCATTCATAAATATGAAGTATCAAAAAGGGTTGTCCAACATTTCATATAATCAATAGGTACGAGACAGGAGAATGATAAAGAAAAATGCAATAACTAATAAAAAGATTTTTAATGCAGATTAAACACAGGGAGATGCAAATAAAATGCCATTTTTACCTATTAGGCAAAAAGTAGAGAGAATGGTAACATCCAGTATTGGTAAAGCTGCGAGAAAATGGATTTTCTCTCTTATCGTCACTGCAAGGGTATTTTGGGGAAGGTAATTTGGCAACAGCCATCGAAATAAAAAATGCACAGACTGTTTGACCCGAAAATTATTCTTCTAAAAACTGTCCCAAAGAAATGTTCATGCCACACTCAAAGATACACGTGCAAGGATGTTCATGAAGTCACTACATTAGTGACTTAGTGCATTAGTGAAAAATGCATTAGTGAAAAATAGGAAACAATGTAAATGGCTTTTGATGAAGGAATAATTAAATGATGAGGTAACTGTTAATAGACTAATATGGAGCCCATTAAAAGGATGAAACAGAGTGAAATCGATTTGGAAAGTTGCCCAGATAATGTATATATTATGATGTCATTTATGTTGCAAAAAATAATAATAACCCTTGTGGGTTCCAGAGTGTGTGTGTGCAAAGGTCACAAAAGGGTCTATCCAAGAGAAGCGAGAGAGAAGGGTAAAAGGGGGCTTTTACTTAATACTCGACTTGATTTTGTATTATGTGAAGATTTTTACAGGGGCCATATGATGCATTTGTGAGCTTAGAAACAACCTTTTAAAAGAATAGCAAACAAAGACTGTTAAGTCTCCCAGAGGATCATAAAGATCTTAGCCCACCCTTTATTTAAAACAACAAAACTGACCCAGCTGGAATCAAGAGCATTACCATCCTGACTCCTCACCTTAAATGCTTTTGAATTTTACTGTGTATTTTGGAGCCATTTATCACAGCTGATGCTTTAATTGTGGTTTTGCCTGTTTAGCAACCACCGTGGTTTATAATGTATTTATCTGGTATATTTTATAGGCACCATTTACACACGATACCAGGTATTATGAAAAAAAAATCCTTATATAATTTATTTCATCAAGCGTAAAATGTTCACATATTTTAATCCAGGCTTCCCTGCAACAGGTCAATCAATACATTTACTTTTGCAATTAGTATCAAGCATTCGCATAGTGAAAGAGGTAATTTGATCTAAGTGCAATGTGAGGAGATGCTGGGAATAGAGTTCTGTCCCACATGCTCTGGGGGAGACCCATGCTGCCCCCAAAGACAGGATTCTAACAAAGGTGAATGGTACGTACACCCAAGAGAAAAATGAATCGATTCTCATAAAGCGAAGGATGATTAAGTCCAAACAAATATAATCCTGTCTGAGAATGTAAAAGGAAAGGGTGGACAAGGTAGAAATTTAATTTCAAGGGTGTGGGATATATATTTAGCTCTAGCTTCCAGGCTGGTCAAATTGGAGACAGACTTTGAAGGGATGGAAGCAACCTCAGAGGATAGGTGCTCTTTCTTAACTCTAAGAATGATGGGGATAATTGGGCAGGATCTCAAATCACATCCCTTTTGCTTTACCTTTGCTTACTCAATGTGATTGGTCCTAGGAACCTAATGAACTTGAGCAGAAAACAAACAAACTAATAAACACAGCTGACCTGATTGGAGATGCGGAAACATATCAAATGATCCATTTCCCAAGCCCAAACCTCCACATCAACAGGGGTGCGAAGGAGTGCTGGGCTGGACAGGCTGGTATCTGCTTTCACTTCCTCGCTGGTCATGGCTTGTCCCTCCAGCCCTTTGGGTCAAAGAGGAGATCACACCTTGGTTTCAAGGACATAGGGACTCTTGTCCCTAGAATGTGACCACAATGGGCAATCACAGTCAGAGCACACAGCCAACAGTCTCACTTCTGTTGGGACTTGGAGCTATCACCAGCCTAAATCCAGGCCAGCTTCATCACGTGTCACCTGTGGAGTCCCAGGACCACGTGCTTAGAAAGGGGTATAGTTTAGTGCTCGGCTGTCACCATCTTTATATTCTTAATGATTTTTTAAAAAACTTTTTATTGTAAAATGTATATACAAAGCAAATAAAGAAAAAAGCAATAGATTTCAAAGCACCCTTCAACAAGTAGTTACAGGACAGATCTCAGAGCTGTCATGGGCTACCATACCACCATCTCAGATTTTTCCTTCTAGCTGCTCCAGAACATAGGAGGCTAGAAGGAATAATTTTTTTTTTTAAATCACAATCGCCTTTTTTCTTTTTTTGTGAAAAATAACATATATACGAAAAGGCAATAAATTTCAAAGCACAGCGCAACATTCAGTTGTAGAACAGATTTCAGAGTTTGGTATGGGTTACAATTCCACAATTTTAGGTTTTATTTCTAGCTGCTCTAAGATACTGGAGACTAAAAGAGATACCAATCTTAATGATTTTTAAACAAAAGCTGGCATTAATATTTTGCGAGAACTTCGCCCTGCAAATGTTGTAGCCAGTCCTGCCTGCGGCCTTGGGTGCTGCACCATGTTTGGAGAACATGTATATTTGGATGGTTTTTCTGATCCTAATCTTTTTTAGGACTTGTTCAGGGGTTAGAAGGAAAGAGAAAAAAAAAGGCCCTAGGTCTCCCACCTCTACTCACCTTCACGCCAAAAGAAAATGCTCCACACAGGCCTTTTTGCACTGTATCTACCAATAAAAAGTATTTAACAAGCATTCAGCAGGGCAGAGTTGAAGCTGCCTACAATCTTTGGAGCCTCGTAGACTCTTTTTCCCAACAATCAGGATGTTTTCAACTGTCTAAATGGATTTGTTTTAAAAGCTTGTGGGTTTATAAACCAAATTAAAACACACCAACTAAAAAAATCTCTCACCTTTTGGTCTACAAAAATACCCTAACTATAAACTCCTTATTAAGTCAGCAGGACTAGAAACCGGATATTGAGAAAGCTGTGAATTGTTCTCATTCTGTTTAATGACGTTATTTGGAAGCCTAATTAAAACCTTTTATCCGTCAATGGTGTTAACCCCTCATCCCTGATCACAGATTGAAACAACTCAGAGTATGGGCTAGCAGAGAGCTGGGTGATGCCAAGATATTTCATAAAGAAAGAAAGAAAAAAAGAAAGGAATACTTCAAACTTGTTTAAATAGGTTTTATCTGCATTTTAATTTTTATCAAAGTGATACGTGTACATAATTTACAACATTAAATAGTACCACAAGGCAATTAAAGAAAATGTACTCTTTTCACCTACCCTCCACATCCCTGAATCACATACCCAAGAGGCAACCATGTTCAATTATTTTAGTGTTATTTCTGGTATTTATGTCTACATTTCTTGTTAATATGCTTATTATTTCTTGATTTTTTTCCAATTTAAATATTATATAATGACTTCTTATATGAAAGAATATATGGAGAATCTTAAATGGCAAATCTCATCTGTACCCGTAGCCTCCCCACATCCTCCCTATATAGTTAGAAAATTCAGGGTTATGTTATGATTAGATATTTACATTATTATAAATATAGAATAATAGTCAATGTAATAGAAATGTTCACTGTAAAGACATATAGGGTATTATAATTATGTTTTCTTTCTGTTTTTCCCAGAGTTTGTAATAGTCTGGTTTCCTTCTTTTTTTGATTAATTTCTGTGTTACTACCATGAATAAAACTTCTACCTGATTTCCCAGTAGATGAGATCTTTTGATTTTCTTGACAACATCCCCCCAACCCCACCAGCCTTCTACTTCCCTTTCTCTAGACTAGCTACACAGCTCTCATCATGGCTTCCATCTTCATCACTGTTTAAGGAATTCCCTTCTCCTGTCTGTTTGCGAGGACCCCTTTTCCTAGGCCTCATGCTTTCCTTTCGCAGTTTATTCCCTTGTTTTGGTGGAGCAAGTGCAAAGGTCCTGGGGAACAGGTATTCAAGTAATAGCAAAGAAGCCAGTGCAGCTAGAAAAGAGTGAGCAAGGGCAGGGGTGGGCTGGAATGCGGTACAGTAGTAGGAGAGGTGAGAGAAGAACAGAGTGCCAGATCAGGTAAGGTCATTTGAGGAGCCCTCCCTTAAGTCTAAGTAAGGTGGGAGTCATTTTCAAATTACATTTTAGAAGGAACAAGGTGGCTCCTTTGGAGGTATTTAGACAGTAAGGGGGAAAGGGCAGAGCCCAGGTGATCAAACCAGAGGCTACTGCAGTAAGCCAGGTGAGAGATGATATGGCTTGAATCAAGGTAGAGTGGTCAGAAGGGATTATTCCCACATATATTTGAAGAAGGGATTATTTCTGCATATACTTGATTCAAAAGGATTTTCATGGATCACCAATTGGATTCCTGATGGATTAGATTTGGAATGTGAGAGGAAGAGAGGAACCAATGGTGATCCCAAATTTTTTTTCAATTAAGCTTTATATTTTGAGATAATTATAGGTTCCCATGCAGTTGTAAGAAATAGAGATCCTGTGTAATTTTTACCCAGCTCCCTCAAATTACAAAAAAGTAATATCTTACAAGATTATATCAAAGCAGGATATATTAGCATCAACTCCACAAAAATACAGAACATATTCATCATCACAAGAGTGTTTCAGGGGAGCAAACAAAGGTATTGTTCAAATCACCAGGTCCAGCCAACAAAATACATTTAGAAAGCTCTGCACATGAAGTTTCATGTTAACTGAGAAGATTGAGTCCTTGACTCACAACCTCTACCAATGCTGCATTTGGGTAAACTCCATCGGCTCCCCTTGGTCAACCCAAGTTAACTCCATAAATTTCCCATGGGTATGACTTTCTAATTTGATGTTGCCTATTCTTTAATACTCTGATCTCCATCAGTCCTACCCAAGAACTCCCAAATATTGCCTTCTTGTAAAGACCAACCGAAATCCCATCTTCTACAAAAAAGAATTATTCCATAAGAATTATGTCTGTGCTCTTCATCATTTTGACCAAATTTAGTTTTTTTTTTGAAAACTATTCAACTGTTGGTTTAAGTAAATCAAATAAGGTTTGTTTGTGCATGCTTTACTATCTACATGCTGCAAAAAATTCATTTTGCCAACTCTTGACTTTATGTAGAAAAGACACTGGGAAGCAATGAGGTATGTTTTTCTTCTCTAATTTCCAAAGACAGTTGTATGATTCTTTTTTCACCTTCAAGCAATACTGCCTTTCTTAAACTTCCTCAAATATATAATATTTGGAAGAGGCTGGGGCAAAATTTATCTTTTATGTGATCTAGTCCATTCAGTTATTTATCCATTCTTATAGATGTTCATTTCAACAAATATTTCTTGGATACTTAGCACTGTACAAACTATTAATCATTCCCGCCATCCCAGAGCTCACAATCTAGCAGTGACACACCATAATAACCACAGTCTGTGTGTGTTAAACACACAATCTAGCGTGTTTCGTGAGCTAAAAGAAGTCACGTTCAGGGTGCTAACAGAGTACATAGAGGCAGTGACTGGTTCTTCCTGGGGAGTCTGGGGAGGTGACATGGTCAGGTTCCTGTGTCAACTTGGCCAGATGGTGGTACCTGTTTGTCTGGTTGGGCAAGTGCTGGCCTGTCTGCTGCGATGATGACATTTCATAGAATTAAATCATGATCATGTGGGCTACATCCACAGCTGATTCCATTTGTAATCAGCCAAAGGGGAGTGTCTTCTGCAATGAGTAATGCTTAATTTAATCACGGGAAGCCTTTTAAGGAGGATTCAGAAGAGACAGGTTCTTCCTGTTTCGGCTGGCGAGCCTCTCCTGTGGAGTTCGTCCAGACCCTCCATCGGAATCGTCGGCTTCACAGTCTGCCCTACAGATTTTGGACTTTGCGTTCCCACGGTCACGTGAGACACTTTTATAAATTTTATATTTGTGAGTGCTCCCTGTTGATTCTGTTTCTCTAGAGAACCCTAACTAATACAGGAGACCTCCCTGGAAAGGTGCCTTCTAGGTCATGGCCTAAAGAATGAGTGGTCCAAGAGGGGAAGAATGGGGGACAGAGTCTACCAGGGAGAAGGAGCATACTGGCCAAGGTTTGGCACAGGCAGGTGGCCTTATATGGATGCACAGTGCCAGGTTAAGCTGCTTAGAACATATCACACAGCATTGACATCACCAGTTCACCCGTCTGCTCCTCCCCAGCAGTTTGTAAATTTTCAGAGGACCATGACCACGTCTTGCACCTCGCTGTATGCCCAGAATCTGTGCACAATGCCTTGCACAGAAGTGGACATGCAATGAGCATGTGTTCAACAGAATAGATAAGGGAAGAACAGCAGGACAACTATCTGGAAACATGGAAAGGTGCTTAGTTTTGAGGGACTTTTTGTACAGTGCTAAGAAGTTTGGACTTTCTTCTGTGGATCAGAAGTTCTCAAAACTTTTGTTCTCAGGACTCTTTATATGGATACAATTAAAAATTCTTGGGTACCTCAAAGATTTTTGTGGAGTAGGTCATATCTATTTATATTTACCATATTAAAAATTAAAATAGGGGTGTCCAAAATGTTATTGCAGAGCATGACAACAGAGAGTACGTACTTCTTGTTGTGTTACCACATAGGTTCAGGAAATTATGGGATTTCATAATAATGATTTATTGGACAATAATGAGGTTACAAAAGCTATAGCATGTAGAACTGAAGATCACTAGGCAGGGTACAGAAACACTGAGAACACACTGAGTTAATTCTCAATGTGTACATATATATGCTATACTATCTTAGAAAAGTCTAGAAAGCATGAGAATACATAAGCACACATTCTATTAGCTATCAGAGCAATGATGAAATCACATGTCTGAAGCCTCTGGAAAACCCCACTGCACATTAATGAAAGAATGAAAATGTGAAAGTTGAATAAGATCTTAGTATTATTAGGAAAATAGTTTTGATTTCACCCTCTGCATGAAACTCAGGGATTCATAGGAGATTCCAGGCCACACTAAAATTGCTGTTCAGAGAGGTTAAGTAACTTGCTATAGGTCACACAGTCACTAATATAAAAGCTAGGATTTGAAACAAGGCAATAATGATGCCTGTTGAAAGTTTTTAAAATATGGGTCAGCAGAGAAATTCATTCATTCATTCATATAACGTAAGCCCTGCATGCTCTCTATGTGCCAGGTTCTTTTCTAGGTTTGGGGGAGGTAGAGGTAAACATGACAGAATTGCCCCTGTCCTCATGGAATTTACATTAATCAAGAAGTAAGAGCAGCATAGAAAGAGGCAAGATAAAACAAAACAAAAACCAACAAATAGATGTGTGAGTTACGTACAGAAAATAGCAGTCCCCACATCTCATGAGGGATTGAACTAGGACACGAACTTGCATACTCTGATTCCAGATCTAGCGCCTTTTCTTCTATGTCGTGCTGCCTCAGATAGCCAGGGAGCGAACGCTCCGAGATTCTGAGCTGCTTCCAGTGGGATCTGTGATGGGCAAGAGGATGAGGCAGAAGCGTCCGACTGTGATAGAGAGAAGCTGGCCATGGAAGGGAAGCTCAAGTCACAGTGGCAGTGTGGTCCTGTGGGGCATGGAGGGAGCCTGCCAAGGCTAATCCCTCCATGCTTTGTGGAGCAATTGTCTTTGTCTTTGGACAGGTGTGCCGATGGTGGCTCCTGGGCAGGAGCTGATGCCTATATGTTAGCAGGGCTTTTTGTCAGCAGTGTCAGATGTGTTAACCCTTTCCTCCCTGCAGAGCTCCATTGTCCTTCCCACCCTGTATACATACACACAGGGACCTGTGAGCCGTTCCACTTCCCACCTCCCAGCTCAGGAAAGGGGCTGCAATGTCTGCTGTTCACTGAGCCCAAGGGTTTAGCAGCAGGACTAGAGCCAGGGGAGGGGCGGGGAAGAGGTAGCACAGGTGGGAAGACCAGTGGCTTCTTATCATGGACACGAGGGCATCAGGATGTAGGTGGTACCTTAAGGCTGAGGGAGTGTCTAGTGTGGGAAGGTCAAGATAAGATGCCTCCAAGCACACATGTGCACGCATGGGCAAGGGAGACAAGCCAGTGAAGGAGAGTGAGAAGCAGTCGGCAGAAAAGCGGAGGGAAAACCAGGGTCAGGTCCTCAGAGAGTTCAGAGGATGAGGATTTATGAGATGGAGCCTCCGGCTTATGAAAGCAATTTTCTATTCTAGGGGAGCTGGATTCGCATAGAAGAGGAGCTGGACCAGAGGAGGCAAAGTGGAAAGAATAAGAGTAGACATTTAAAAGAAATCTTAAGGTAAAAGGAATGAGCAAAATCAAATGGTCGTTTGAGAGAGTCAGGATTATGGAAAGGGTTTGTTCTCGTTATTTAACAGTTTATTATTAAGGCTGAGGAAAGAATTAAATGTGTTGTGTTCTGAGGAAAGGAGCCAGAGGGGAGGGAGAAATTGAAAACAGAAAGGAAGAGGGAATAATTGATGAAAGAAAAATCTAGTAGAAGAGGCAGGTGGCATGAGATAAAGAACATAGAATTAGGGTTTAGCTTTTGACAGGCAGAAAAACAGCACTTCCACTGGGCTGAGACAGAGGTGCATGTGGAGACAGATTGACTTGTAGGGATGAGGGGTTGGGGACGCCTCAGACAGGAAGCTGACGGAGCTCTGGACTCTATTTTGTGAGGGTAATGGAAAGGAAGGTCAAGGGAAGTTCCATTCCCGCCAGAACTGCAAATTAGCACAAACCGCTGCCTGCCTCCTCCAATATCAGTCTGGGAGAAACAGAGAGACAGACAAATAGAAGGAAATAATGAAAATAAAATGCATACTGGAAAGATACATTTTAAATCTTTTATTTGGAATTTTAATTAAAAGTTCCAAATAAAACTCATGGGTCAGAAAATGAATCATGACGAAAATTTTAAACATGGTTAGAACTGTGTCAAAAGGAAAACACCAAATATTAGATCCTGTGTGATACAGTGCCAGTGGTGTCACAGTAGAGTCACAGCATTAAATTCTTCCACTGGAAAAGAAGAGAGACTGAAAATAAATGCCCCAAGTGTCTAACTCAAAAAGTTAGAAAAAGAACAAAGAATAAACCCAAAGAAGAAGGAATATAGTTATAAAAATAAGGCTAGAGATCAATGAAATAGAAAACATAATTCAATAGAAAAGAGCAACAAAGTCTAACATCGGTTCTTTAAAAAGACAGCCAAATAAGCAAAGCTCTGGCGAGACTTATCAAGAGAAAGAGAGAGAAGGCACAAATAATAATACCATAATGAAAAAAACACAAAATGACAGATTCTAACAAGTTAAGAGGCGAACATTATCAACAGGTTTGGGGCAACACATTGAAAATGTAGACAACGTGGACTAAACAATATATTTTTTAGGAATGCAAGATCTGTGGGATAAAAACTATACTTTTAGAGGGTGCAAAGGTAGTTCAGTGGTAGAATTCTCGCCTGCAGTGCAGGAGACCTGAGTTTGATTCCTGGTCCATGCACTTCCCAAAAACAAACAAACAAAACTTCAACAGATGGTGCTGCAATAACAGGATACTCACATGGAAAAATAACGAAATGTGGTTCTGCCATATAGCATACAAAAACCAACCAACCAAACAAGCTATACTTTTAATAAGTAAGGCAATGATACAAGATTGCTCACTCCCAGGGAAAGAAGTCTTATAGGTGTCAGGTTGGGAGAGGAGGACAAAAGTAAATGGAAATTGTTGTCAATGTTTTAGTTTTATGTTGGATGATAGATTCAAGGGAGTTTATTTATGTTATAATTAGTTATTTAATTAATATTTTTAAAGAGGGCCATGCATGGGTCAATGATGGGAGTGTTTCAAGACAAGACTACAAGGCATCCAATTCTGCACACTCAATGTTTAAAAAAAGAAACTTAGAGAAAGAAAATGAGAGCATTTCCATCAGCCCCTGTGGTATGGGGCTGTAAGGCTAAAGAGAGGGAATTAGAATAAGAAGAAAAATAAGGTATGGGGTAAACCCGGAGATGAAAATGAATGTGTATTCATTGACAGCTCTGGGGCAGGCATCACGGAATGTTTTGCGGTTGTAGGAAGGTGCTGTGCTGGAGGCATGTGGAACTTCTGGACTCTGCTGAGATGAGCAAGCTGTCAGGACCCCACCATGCCTCTCTGGAAAGGTACTAAGTGGAGCTGCCCAGAGGCAGCAACACTGTATCTAGTGCATAAACAAGACTTTTCTTTTCTTTTTAAAAATATTTTTATTGAGAAATATTCACACATGTACCATCCAACTATATTATGCAATCAGTGGCTCACAATATCATCACATAGTTGTGTATTCTTCACCATGGTCATTTTTAGAACATTTGTATCACTCCAGAAAAAGAAAAAAAATAAAAGAATTCATACATCCCATACCCCTTACCCTTTCCTCTCATTAACCCACAGTATTTCAATCTACCCAATTTTTATCCTTTATCTCCTCCTATTATTTATATATTTTTATCTTTATTTATTTATTTTTTATTCATCTGTCCATGCCCTGGATAAAAGGAGCATCAGACAAGATTTTCACAATCACACAGACAGACTGTAAAAGCTATATAGTTATACAGACTTCCTAGAGACTTCTAGATACAGTTCAACAGTACTTTCCTCCAGCCACTCCAATACACCATAAACTTAAAAGGGATATCTATATAATGTGTAAGAATAACCTCCAGGATAAATTCTCGACTCTGAAATCTCTCCACCACTGAAACTTTATTTTGTCTCATTTCTCTCTTTCCCCTTTTGGTCAAGAAGGCTTTCTCAATCCCATGATGCCGGGTCCTGGCTCATCCCAGGAGATCTGTCCCATGTTGCCAGGGAGGTTTACACCCCTGGGAGTCGTGTCCCATGTGGGGGGACAGCAGTGAGTTCACCTGTTGAGTTGGCTTAGAAAAAGAAGCCACATTTGAGCAATAAAAGAGGTTCTCTGAGGGTGACTCTTAGGCATAATTATAAGTAGGCTTAGCTTCTCCTTTGCAGGAATAAGTTCATTGGGGTGAGTCCCAAGATTGAGGGCTCAGCCTATTGAATTTTAAACGGGCTCTTTCTGTTGAAACCAACCACCATATGATGGAGGCTTCCCCAGCATGGCCTGCCGACACCGGGGTCCTGGACTTCTAGTCCCCTAAACCATGAGTCAATAAATTCCTGTTGTTTAAGCCAAACGCTCTGCAGTGTTTGTCATAGCAGCCTGACAAACCAAGACCCTGCCATAGATGAAGCGTTTCAAATATTTCATAAAATAATCTGAGACCCCCCCCAAACATTTTACAAGTGTTTTTTTTTTCTCCATGGATTAGCTATTTATAAATTATTCCTGGCCACTTAATAAAACAAACATGAACAAACCATAATTTGATTAACTTATTCTAATTACCATAGCTAATGGAAAATAACAATATTTAAAACGTTCCCTATTCCAGATCTTATGACTTAAGTCTGGCCTTTCCCCTAGAAGGAGGTTATTTTTTTCCCCTTACTTTCAACTTTTAATCTCAAATGTGTGTTTTCCAGGTAAGAGAATGAGACTGATGTTTGCTGAGCAACTACTATACCAGATCATTTTGTCAAGTCCATTACGTGTGTACCACATGATCTTTACACGTGTCACTTTATTTAATGTCCTCCTTCTCCCCACGGGGGGTTCGATGGCATCTGTGAGACTTGCATAGTCAGAGAAGGGAACCATCTCCTCTGCCAGGAGTGTGCTCCAGTCATCAGGGCTTTATGGCTCCAAAGAGTTTCTTTAGCAGGCAAAGGGCTGGATTCCAAACAGGGCTGGACCTGGATGAACTTCGTGGGTCTTAAGGACTGGGCGTGCGGGAGATGAGACAGAGAATCCCGGCCTAGCGATTCCTCGCAGACTTCTCCTCCCCCTCCCTGCAGAGTTGTCTGGTTTGGAAAGCTCCGCACCCATCAAGGACCTCTAACTTCAGAAGGCGTCCTCTTAGCTCTCTGTGTCCCATGGTTGTCAAAATCCTGAGGCGTGCGTTTAGCCTTAATCACAGTTCTCCTCAGCAGCACTTACAAATGCAGTTGATGAATTTAACAAGAAACACATGTTTTCATTTAAATTACAATTAGCAATTAGGAAGTTGAGTGTGCCCTAGATAGTATATATAATTGTTGTCGAGTTTGTGCCATAGTGGTTGCCGTTCTCCTTTTATGTTTTGCTTTATGATTTTTACAATAAATTTATGCAGAAACTGTGAGTAACCCAAGTTACATAAAGCTGCTGGGTTGGAGTTATTTGGCTTCTAGAAAGAAAAGGTTGCTAGTCTAGGCCCACTGCAGTCTCATTGCCTCGTGTGATTATATTGATTTTAGGGAATGTCGAAATGAAGACATTTTACTTGCTCTCTTACCAATTTGAACGGGATAATTTGTGGGTGAGGGCTCAGTGTAAATTACAGACTTCTGCGCGGCGACATAATGACTCTATCAACCTACTGCTTGGTAATAGTTCCCAAAAATTCAGAAAGGGGAGAAGCAAGCTGTCTTCTCTTTCAGGGCCTCTGAAATGTTACTTCTGCTTCTCCATGTTTTTTTTTTTTCTTTTAAAGCCACCAAGATAAAGTGCCAATCCATAATATTTAGGGACAGGTCGGGTGCATTACAGATGGTGGGAAACCCGGCTAACGGAATTGCCAGGGGAGAATCCACCGAGCTGGATATCCACGGCCTCGGCACAACCACATTTTATCCAGAACCGGTTTCTATAGCAAAGCAAGTTGGCAGTCGTAATGAAGCTATCTAATGAGAAAGTAATTCCTGATGAGAACACTGCCTCCCCCCATGAAATAAAATAAAGTAAAAGGAGGGAGATATGATTTATGGTGAAATTACCACTGGGACTGAGTGCATTATGGACCGTGCCAAGACAAGTACCTGTAGGAAGCTGAATATATAACTTGTTGGTATAGTCTAAGGAACTACAGCCATTTCTAAATTTTAGAAAAACCAGGCACAGAGGTGAGGGGCGATTGCTTTTCCGGGATACAGTAAGGAATCTGAGATTTTGGGCAGCATTTGCTGGCCAAAGGGTAGAATTTCGCATACAACTGGTAGATGCCAGAGAGAACTCATTTCTGGATTTCTTTAAAGGGTGAGGCAACTCATACAGGCTGAGGGCAATGGAATAATTTCTGGTTTCTTCCAAACAACAGTTATTTCCATTAACTCTTACAGCTCCATAGCCCCTGTCATTAAAAATGATTCAAACTGTGAATCCTTCTTCATTTCCCAGAGTTTAATTAGTGTTTCCAGGTCAAAATACTAGGATTAAAAACAATTTTTTTTTTACCTTATCTATTGTTGCAGAAAAAAAAAAAGGCTAATCCGGCACTATTGTTGTAGAAGCGCCCTGCTCATGTCAAGTAAAACTTCCTGAGAAGACAGAAAGCCAGGCTCTCTTTCCATGCTGTTTTTCATCTCATGGAATTGTTTGTCTGGGGCATCAGAGACAGGGAGTAAATTTTCCTCGACACACTGACAGCCCTCGCGGAGCATCTGCATAACGACGGAATTTATTTTGTTCATTATGACTGCCGCATAGCGCAGCGCTTTATTTCACTCCCACAGACTATTCCTGTTTTCATAAATTATCCAGCATGCTCCTTGAGTAAATGACCGACAGCCTTTGGAAAACTGGCAAATAATCTCCGAGTTGTCTCTGCTTCTTCATTTTTGGTTATTTCTATGTCATAAAAGTTATGACATATCAGGCAGAAGGATCAAGAAGTCCTCTAATAAATACTCTACACCAAGCTGGGGACAAATCTAATAGCAGGGCCACGGAGGCCTCAGAGGAGACAAAATGCCTCCCCAGCCTCGAGAACTCAAAGGTGGGTGCTCCTTTCCGTGGGACCAGCATTCATTTCTGTGCCAAGCCCTTTGCTTCATGAATAGTGAGGGAAACCTCATTTTGCTCACTTGATAAACTGTCCACCAACCCTGTGTGATCTCTGTTCTCTTAACAATGGATCTCCTCTTTGATTTCTCAAAAAACATAACGTATAAATAGAAGCATTCCATAAGGGCAAAACCAAACAAGGACCATGAATGTTCCTGAACAAAGCAGGGCCTGTCCAGGAGCTCAGTCAGAGGTTCAACCCAGGCCCTGCAGGTAAATTTCTCTTTCTTAAGATTTAACACAGAACCACAGGCCTAGAACCAGGGTTGTAATTCCAAACTATTGACCTAAAGTTCAGGTTACATGCTGCAGGGTTCCCCAGCATTTTTTTACTCTGAAATATTTAGAGTCCCCGAGGGAGGGAAAGTTTGAGGGAGAGGGAACTGGACTTCAGGAACTGGAGAGAGGGGAGATGAGAAATATGGCCCAGGGGAACAGGCTCATCTCTTACTTACCTGTGTTGAGACTGGGGGAAATAATTGTCTCTCTGACCAGGTATGAGCAGAGCAAGAACTCAGGCTGACCGCTGGAAATATTCATGCTCTTCTGTCATAAAAAAGCTCATTTTATTACAAAAGATTCCAGATTTCTGGATTGTCTGTTCCTATGGTCTCAGCGTTCCAGAATGGGGTAGAAATGGACCCAAAGGGAAGGCAGGGAGTAGAGGGGCTTGGTGTTTTGGTCTACGAAGATCATCATTTCCATTGCTGTTTATCTATTGCACCACGTTGCTACTTCACCCCAGTTGGGCAATGCTGTAAAGCCACAAGGACCTTCTCGGAGGTTCTCCTGGGCACCCACTTCCCAGGCATTCCCTTGAAGCACAGCCCCAGTCGCTGCCACCTTTGGCATGACTTTGCCCCTTGCCTTCTGCCCCCCATTCTCTTCCCTGCCTGGGATATTCATCTTTAGGGTCAGTCCTATCTGCCTGCTCAACACAAAGCTTAATGCCCCCAGCTGAGCCTTGACTTGCCAAGCCAAAGACCTGGCATCAGTCATCTTTAGAAATAGTCCCGGGAATACATGAAAAGCTATTAAGTTTCTCTTGGGGCAAGGAAATCCAGAGCTCAAGATCCCAAAGATTAATAAAGATTCACAAAGGTGGGTGGGAGGGTAGGTGTGGGGGAGGGGGAAACAACAGTATATTCCATTCTGAGACTATGAAAGTAGAGACTAATGAATAATAATTATCATTATTTCTCAAGCTCATCTTACATTTTCCATTGTCAAATGCTATCCTTGATGCTTTTATATGTTTTTCATTTACTCCTCATACTTTTCGTGAGGCAGAAGCATTTCCTTCATTTTATAGAAAAAGCTAGGAGGGAAGTTTCCTCTTTTCATTCCAGGCACCCTGCTGGGTTCTTTCGATACCATTTCACTAAATATTTGCAGCCTAAGTGATATGTCCAATTATATCCACTTTACAGATAAGGAAATTGAGGCAGAAGTCCTATGTGGGAAAAACACATCAAATTCGCCAATAGCAATTTGGTAAACACAGGGTGAAGAGCTCTTAAACACTGGGTTTAGAGACCAAGACCTCACTGGGAGATCAGCTGTAATTCCAGGTATCCTGGATGTTCCACTCCGCCCCTGGGTACTCTTCCAGAAGTTTCTGTGAATCACTGTCTCTGATGACCCTCTAATGTAACCAAAATAACCTAAGGGGGTTACATAGAGGTAAGGAAATGGAGTAAGAGGGAAAGAGGATTAACTTACATATAACTCAGAGACACTGCACTTATTAAGTAGCTACATCTAGAAGGCAAATGAATATTAAATGATGAATTTTAATTGTAGTTCACTTTCTTCTGCTGGATGGTTCTCTCCCTTTGGTGCAGCAGCGATAATGGTATATAAAAAAAAAGGGACCGCATAATCTCTATTCATCATGGCGGAATGTTCGTGGGTGTCCACACGTTGTGCAGACTGATGTATTCATCACACACGCATGTGGCTGGGGCCCCTGGGAGCCTGGGTGCCAAGCCACAAGTTTGGAAATAATAAGTATTTAGGAATTCCTTTCCCAGAGCACCAACCCAGGAGGCTGACTGAACAGGGCAGGTCCCACCCAGCGATCGCCTCCTCTCCCCCATGTCAGGCCCTAGGGGAAACACTGCGCCATTTGTTTCCTGAAATCACAGCATGAACTTCTCCAGCACGGGCAGGAAAAGGTTTCCTCACGGCCGGCCCCATCTCCCTCCACCCCATCCCCTACTCCGATTAATACCAAGGGTTTCAGTGATCCTGGAAACCTGAGCTCTGCTGTGTTATTGGAATCCTGTCTCAGGAAAACTCAATCTCCCAAGCAAAGCCCCAAATCCTATGGAGTTGTTTTTTTTCTGTTGTTCTCCAGAAGCCACTGGGGTGTGGCTGTTACCTGAGATGCTGCTCAGGAGGGGGTTTGTTTCCTCCCGGTGCAGCCTCCTCTAGTTGTGAGTGACCCCAGGCTGCCTGGAGGTGAGGAAGTGAGGGGAACTTGAGATTTCCCTTTGGGTGCCTGGAGCGGTGAATATCAGAGGATCTGCTTCTCCCAGCCAGAGAGTGTGGCAGCGCTGGGGATGCGTCTTTGTGAAATGAGACTTTTCTCTTTCAGTCTTCTCTTCCTATCCTTAGGAAAAATTCCTTCAGGAAAAGATCAGATATTTCATACATTGTTTAGACAAAGAATCAAGAACTAAGCATAAGACATATGAACTGAAAGAAACTACTGAACCCAAAAGCAGAACGAATTACACTCTTTTGTCAAATATGGAACATAACCCCAGTAAAAATCCACAATAGGTTCGCATAAACAGGCCCAACTCAGCTACTGGGCAAACAAAAAATTCTTGGTTTTCCAAATAACTGATATTAACTTTGATTTCAAGCCCCATCGTCATGGGTAGATCCGGAAGAATGGAAGGTTGCCAGTTAAAGGAATAGCAGTGTTCTCCTATTAACCCCAGACCCCCCCAGGAACTTTCCAGTCTCATCTGGTTCAATGAGTCATATTTCTGGTGATTATGCAGTCAATCCAAAAGTACATCCTCACCTGTGGCAGTCAGCCTTCAATATGGAGCTGGGGGTCCTTGCCTCTGCATCTGTGCCTGCAGAGCTCCCTTCCACATTCCCCCAGGATTGGTCTGTATGACCCACAGAATATGACAGGAGGTGCAGCGTGTGACTTTGATGCTAAGTCATTTAAAACATCACTGCTTCCATCTTGCACTTCGGGTCATTTGCTTTGGGAGAAGCCAGGTGCTACAGAGTAGAGACACTCAAGCAGTCCAAGAACCTGAGGCCTCCTGTTAACAGCTGGCACCAGTTCACTGGAGATACAAATGAGCCACCTTCCATGTCGTTCCTCCAGCCCCAGTCCGACCTCATTTCAGCTGCAACCCCATGAGAGACCCTGAGCCAGAATCCTCCAGCTAAACCATTCCCAAATTCCTGACCCACTGAAACTGTGTGAGATGATAAATATCTATAATTGTTTTAAGCCACTAAATATTGGGGTAATTTGTTACACAGCAATAGTTGACCAATACATGAGGTGGGCTGTTCCTACCCTTCCCACAGTGGTATCTGGTGAATAGGCCATGGGCTTATGTGACCTCAGTGGTGAAGGGGGTCCTGGATCTTGCGGTATCCTTGGGGTATTTCCTGGTCTCTTCGGTGATTCAGGTGGGGATGGGTTACTGGTTGGAGCTGCCTCTGGGCTGGTTTCTGCTGATGAGGTCTCTGGCAGTGAG
Source organism: Tamandua tetradactyla (assembly GCF_023851605.1). Lineage (NCBI taxonomy): Eukaryota > Metazoa > Chordata > Mammalia > Pilosa > Myrmecophagidae > Tamandua > Tamandua tetradactyla. The sequence goes on along the minus strand of NC_135351.1, from coordinate 17,570,381 downwards.
TGTTGTGTTCTGTTCTCTTAGCTCAGGCAGGGCCACCACTTCTCTCAGACTGGCTCAGCCTCATTTAGCTCCTGCCACACTTCAGATCCCTCTTTGGGAACAGATTGCCACTCCTGTCACTCTCCAGCCTGGAAGGTCTGACCTGCTGCCTTGAAGGGCTACTGGTCACTTCTCTGTGGTTACAGTGTCCTTCTTGGCAGCATGTCAGTCAGCTCCTGTGGCTACCTTTCTCATTCACCACAGGCTTGCAGAAACTTCTGGAACTCTCCATGACACATGAGGCTCAAGAGTGAGGCTTTCACTCTAATAGCACCACATCATCTCTTCTACTTTGTTCAGCATCTTCAAGTTGCCACAGGCCCATTCCATGGGAGTCCAAAAGAGAGAGCTGGAAACTACACCCATCTGCTCTGTCTGGGCTTCCTCCACCAGCTCCAAGTGGCTGAAGATCAGCAAGCACACTTACCCCTGACCATTTGCTTCAGTACCTCTTCCCCTCTTCCTACACTGTTCCTGGGAAGATTGGATAAGATTTCCACTTCTCTTGCTTGGAACTTCTTCTCTGCCAGACCCACCTTCTCCCCTAGGGCAGAAAGCCTCAGGCCTGGCAACTGCAGGCAGGAGGTCCTCTCAATACCAAGGAAGAAAACTTGAATCTGTTTACCAGACTCTGGGATCTGGGAGCCTCAGGGTGAAGAGGAATTAGGCTACAGGAAATGAAAATATATGGATTTAATATGTTCAAATTATTATCTTCGCTATTCATTAATTTTGATTGGACCATGAAATAAAACCCATTTTCCCCATTAATAAACAAACTTTATATTGCACACGTGCACACACGCACACACGCACACACTTACACACAGACAAGAAACTGGTTCAAACTGGAACTACACCTTGATTTTTTCCTTAAAAACATTTTTCCCTCCAAAGAAATCTAACATATCAAAATGACCTCCAAACTGAACCTGAACTTCACTGTGATTAATTCAGTTCAAAACCCTGTGTCTGGAGTCAGACTGGTATGGGAAATAGGCAGAGTCAAGATGTGTTGGCTACCTTTAGTAAAGTTACCTCTGCTATTGTGTTTCCCCTGACATGTTCTAAAATATTTGATCATGGCCACCTTTTTTTTTTTTTTAGGAATTGTTCTTATTAACTACTTGGCGCCAGTGTTTGGTTTCATGGCACACACTTTAGGAAATGCTATCCCAGAGACTTTCCTGCTTGCAGGACTGGCCAGAAATAAAAGTTTTTCTACCTTTTGAACAAACTGTGCCTACATCAAGTTCTTGTTCACGTATTCTTCTAGAGCAGGGGATGCCAATCAACAGACTAGAGGGTAAAACCAGCCCTGAGAAGTGTTTTGTTTAAGTTGGTGTGCCGGTTTGAAACTTCATATACCCCAGAAAAGCCATGTTCTTTAATCCTCATTCAATATTGCTGGGTGGGATCTTGTTTATTGTTTCCATGGAGATGTGAACCACCCATATGTGGGTGGTAACTTTTGATGAGGTGGTTTCCATGGAGATGTGTCCCCGCCTATTCAAGGTGGGGTTGCTTACTGGAGCCCTTAAAGAGGGAACCGTTTTGGAAAAAGCTTTAGTGCTGAAAGAGCCCACACAGCCAGAGATCTTTGGAGATGTAGAAGGAAGACACCCCTGGGGAGGCCTGATAAAATGAGGAGAGAAAGCTAGCAGATGTTGCCACATGCCTTTACAGCTGAGAGAGGTGTCCAGAAACCACGGACCCCAGCAGACGCCAGCCATGTGCCTTCCCAGCTGACAGAAGTGTTCCAGATGGTATCAGCCTTTCTTGAGTGAAGACAACCCCATGGTGCCTTAATTTGGACATGTTCACAGCCTTAGAACTATATACTTGCAACTCAATACATTTCTTTTTTTAAAATCTCTTCTGTTCCTGATACAATTGCACTCTGTAGGCTTTAGCAAACTAAAACATTTGGGCACGTTGATTTTAGTTTTTGTTTTTGTTGGGTTTCTTTGTTTGCTTATTTTTGTTTTTCTGCATTTGAGGATGTTTAGATAGTACAAGTACTCTTGCTACTTCCCTTAAGAGACTTTTAGATGCAGTCAATAAAGTGTGATGGGGACCATGAGAAAGTCTATGCGGCCTGATAGGGTAGCAGCAAAGGAAGTGAAGTTATTTTTATCTGAAAGGAAAGAATTCCCTATGATATGATGCTTATGCTTGAACTGAATGTGAGAAGAGGAGGCAGGCTTTGCCAGAAACAAGTCTGATGGACATTTCAGGAGAGGGCAGCATTAGGGAATTCAAATGAAAACAAATGTAAAGAAAGAGGAATTTCATTTTGAGAAATGGGTGTGTGGAGGGGGAAGAGTCAGCAGAGTTAAAGGTTTCAGGAAGGGAAATTATAAAAATGGGTACTAAAACTTCCATTGTATTTACAATATAGAGTCGCCGATAACCTTTGTCTGAGCAGAGCAGATTCAGTGGAGAGTTGGGAATGGACTCAGAGGGTGGAATGCTGTGGTTGAAGAATAGGAGGTGAAATATAGTCAGTTTTTCTATGAACTTGAGTACGAAGGGAAGGAGAGATAAAGACTATAGTTAAAGGAAAATGTACTGTTTTCTTTAAACGCGAGTCTTGAGCAGATGTGTAGGCTGCGGAGAAGGATCCAGTGGAGAGGGGGAGGCACTTTTCGGGGGGGAAAATGGGGTCAGGGCCTGAAGCAAAGCTCAGCAGCCCAACTAGTGGCGCAGAGGTGGAAGGCAGCCAAGTTGATCCAAGGGTGGGATTGGCTGAACAAAATTTGTGGAAGGGCAGGTCAGAAGTATGTGAAAGGAGCCAAAGAAAGTGGCTGGAGAGCTGAACCTTAGATGGTTAGGAAAGCCAGGAAAACTATGAAGAGAATATTGTGGTCTGGGTGGAAACCACTTACAATACAAATTTTAAGGCCCCTATGTGGACACCTGTTCATTTTCAGATGCACCTAAACTGAATTTGGAGAACTCCTTAGGCTCCCTCACACCTGTTGGGTTCATTCGAATTGATTTGAGCAAGGCAGAAGAAACAATCCACTCCACAAGTGGGATGATGTTCCATGATTTTTCTCCGCCTTTCTGAGTAATCAAAACATAGTCTCCTGGGCTGACCATGGTGACTCAGCGGGCAGTGTGCTCGCCTGCCATGCTGCAGACCCAGGTTCGATTCCTGGTGTCTGCTCATGCAGAAAAAAAAAGCTATATAGTTATACAGGCTAGCAGAGCCTGGTGGAATGTTCTGTCATCTTCCACTTGGACCTAGTGCTGTATCGTTGTGGGCAGAATCCAAGGCATATAACTCTACGTCCTGAGGAAAGGGGGTTGACAATCCTCTGTGTTGTCATGAGGTCATTAATTATAGGCTTTCCAAAGCTTTATTCCCTTCGACAAAACAGATGACTCTTTCTCTCTGCAACCACAGTGAGCTCCAAGAGACAGGCCCTATCTGGTGGACATCCACAATTTCAAGAAACAAGAACAGAAAGGTACAAAGCATTTGAACAGATACAGAACAAGATAATCCCTTCCTGATCATAGTAACATTAAAATTGTGGGACGTGGAGATTCTCAGGTGAATAGAGTCAGTGAAGAATGGTCATGAAAATTATACCTGGATTATATTCTCATTGAAGGAGTAATAAATGCCAACCATAATCTATTTATCTATTGGACTATCCTTATGGTATCACTTTAGTAAAAAAAAATAGTAAGGGTATTTATAGGTTCGCTTGAGAGCATGGTGCCCAAACTCTAAACTCTATTTTCTCTATGAAAACTTTAGCTCTTGAAGGGTAAATTCTCATATGTAGCTATGGCTGGGAAAGGACGACTTATGGTACATTTTCGGACCCAAGCCCAGGATACTGTTTCATCAGGGGAGTCACAGGCTTGAAATATATGGTCTCTTTCCTGGTGTATGGCTCAGCCCTCCAGATGCACATTCTTCATTTTTATTTCAGGATCAGTGTTAAAATGTCTGTCACGCACATTGAGTACTTTGAAGGAGGGATGCTACTATATCATTACCTGTGGTGGTAAAGTAAGTAGCAATGGTATGAAGCCATCAGGGCCCTGATGTCCTAATACAGTCTTCCCTCATTCGTTCAACAACCATTTATTGAGCACCTTCTCTATACCAGGCACTGCACACACAGCCATGAGTATTACAAACAAGACCCCTGGCCTCATGAAGTTTATAGCGTGACATGGATAAGATGACTTAACGGGGAGGAGTAGAGGAGAGGCGAAGGGACAAGGTGAGATGGAGAGGTGAGCAGGAACCAGATCATGCAAAAGGAACCCCCTGTAAGATTTAGAACAAAAGAGTGAGAGATTCTTATTCCTGTGTTTAAAAGACCAGTTGCACAGCTGCGTGGAGATATGATTGTCAGAGATCAAGTGTGGAGGAGGGGAAGGAAATTTGTAGGATGCCATGATCCAAGGGAGATATGATAGACTTGGAATAAGGCAGTGGAGAGGGAGGGTTTGTGGAGCGGACAGCAGATAGAGGAGGATGCAACCAAAATGAGAATATTGCTCTCGGGCATGAAGGACTGCTGGGAAAACAGCAGACTGCACTAAAGGAGATGGGCTTAAATTAAACAGGAGAACCAGTTCAGGCTATGAAAGATCTCCTTACGTCAAGGGTTATTTAGTTCTGAAAAAGGCTACTATGGTGAAATGAGCTCCTCTTCCCAGGAGAGTGTCAAGAAGAGGCTAGAAAGCCAGTTGTATGTTGGAGTGATAAAAGTATCCTTGTCTCTGGGGAGCTACAGCGGAATATCCGAAGTTGCCCAGGGCAGTTGATTCGTATCTGTGCTACTTCAGGTGCCTGCCTAGCCGAGCTCCTCCCTCTTCCAGTAGATAGCCGTTAGTATCATGTGGTCATTTAAATTTAAATTTTAAATCATTAAATTTAAAGTTGAGTTCTTTTATCACACTAGCCACATTTCAAGTGCTTAATTGCCACAGGTGGCTAAGGACTAACTCATAGGTTAGCACAGCTAGAGAACATTTTGATCATTGCAGAGATTTCTACTGGACAGCACTGCCATAGAAGGGTTTTACTCCCTTGAGTCAAATATCTCTGGCAGCATTTGTAGGCACTGCCTGCTTATCCCAGATCTATCTTGCCAATTCTCATATGTTGGCCCTTTCGTTTTGGGCCCCTTGCTTATTTCCTGCTCTCTTAGATGGCCCAATTTCAACCTTCTCTTATAACCTGGTTTGCCCTCACCTGGGATATGTATCCCAGTTTCTCTCTCCTCCAATTCCCACTACCAGGCACCAGCCCAACTACTACTATGCCAGGAATCAGTCCTTGGATCATCTTGAGCTCACCCTTGGGCCTCATTTGCTAAGACTAGGATGCTCACAGAAGAGACTGTGACCCAGGAACCCAGGAGCCTAGTCTTGTAAGAGGCTGAGGTTGAGAATCTCATGCTCAGGACTCAGGGTCCGGGCTCCAAGGGAAAGTGCCTGAACTTTGTAAGAGTAAATGCTGGCATGCTCTTCTAAGGCAGCGGCCCAGAGGGCGAAATGAATGGCAAGGAAACGTCATTTCCTGGGCCATAAAGAAGAGGTTAGGGCCTCAGAAGAGAAACAATAAATAAAAGAAAAGGTGTAAGGATTTTGTGCTCTCCCTGCGCTTCAGAGAACAGGTTTCATATATATTTCAGCACCCGGTGGTGTTCAAGAATGGAGCAGACACGCACGTGCCTGCAAAGCCCAAACACAGCTGGTAGGTCTAATTTTAGGTCCCTAAGCATTGGCAGTGTCCCTCTATCCATTGAGCGTTGTCTGTCTCCCAGAGTTTGAGCCAAGAGTGGGACTCAGCTGAGCTCACCAGCAGCCCTGCATGCAAGCAGTGGGGTGGCACCCTGCTGAGCCTGGGCTCCCTGGGAGGAAACATGAGCTCTGCACGAGGCTGCACTTGCTCAGGTGTGACCTCTCAGGACCAGGGGGCAGGGCAGCCCTTCCGCTGGTTCACTCCTGCATCTTAACTTACCTAAGCAGCTCTAAAAAAGCAATCGGAAAGGGAGTCCTGTAGGGGAAAAAACAACTACACAGCCTTGTCTTTGTGCCGGGAGGGGGCATTCAGAAAGAGAATCACCAAATATTTGCCTGGAATGATGTTTCCATAGGATATTATTCTCCATCCTGCCCAGACTATCCAGAGAAATAGGGGGTTATGGCTGACGGCAGTTTCTAGAACCATGCTGCTCGGATTGGACTGGTTTTGTCATCTATTAGTTATATGACTTTGAGTAAGGTACTTAACTGCTCTGTGCCTCAGTTTCCTCATCTGTAAAATGATGCTAATAATAGTACCTGCCTTGCAGAACAATCCTTATAAGGTTGTTATGGAGATGAAATGAGGTGATACGTGTAAAGCCAGAACAGTGACTGGCATAGTGTAAGCATTTACTAACAGTTAGCTATGTTGATGATGAACGGAATGGCCTGATTTGAGTCATTTAGTAATGGTGGTAGAATAAGAGATGGCAAACAGGAGTGGTTAAGTATGTAGGCTTTAGAGTTTAGCTGGGTTCAAACCACAATTGAACCACTAACCAGTTCTGTGAACTTGAGTGAGTTAGTTAAGCTCTGTCTCTCATTAGTTTAACTTGATAAAATGAACTTAATAATATAGACATAGTAATACTATCCATACGATGGTTATGAAGAATAAATGAGTTAATGTAGGTGAGACACTTGGACAAACACCTGGAATTATTACAGAGTAAGAACTTAATGAAAACTAGCTACTATTTTACTATCATTGTGACCATCATGTAGATTCTCAACATTCAAAGGCAAAGAATACTGTAAAGTTTAGTGAAGTCTAGAGAAAGACTTCATTTACTCTTGCTTTCATGAATCAGAGAGAACTGTGAAATCCTACATGAATCAATTCACTTAATCAACAAATATTTATAGGTCATGTTACAATGTGACCAGGGCTGGCCATTGTTAGAAACATTCAATAGCATTGCCCTGGTGAAATACAAGAGCCAGTTTCTGGGTAATGAGGCTTCAGATGCTACTGTCAACATGATGGTTAGTCTAGTTCTGTCCGTTTCGTCAAAGCTAAGTACTCCCAATGCTACAAGTATTATGGCGTTTCTAAAACATTGCCAAGTTGCAAAACCAAGAAGAACCAAGGAAGGAAGACCTTGTGTTAGACTCTTAAAGACATCCCTAGTGTGATTCTAAGTATAGTCAAGGCCCAGGCCAAGTTGAAGACTTGTGATATGTCTAGTGTTCCCCGCCCATACCCATGCTTTTTCCTGTCACAGGCCTCCCCATTACTAGCCTGTTGAATTGCGGAGATGACAAGAGGGAGACAGGAGTCTGAAGGGGCTAATGGTGGTTCTGACCCTCCTCTTCCTGTGTCTTCCCCAACCAAGAGTTGGTCAATGCAGTCATTTCCATCTACTCCCAGGAAGCCTCACAATGGCAGGTAAAGCAACAACAAGACAGAGGTGGCCATGAAGGGCCCTTCCTCCTGTAGAATGCATAGTTTCCTCATTTTGCCTTGCCTGGTTAAGGCTGAGAAGTAAGTTCTAAGTCACGATACCACCTTCAGGTAGGCCTGTGACACAACTCGGTGAAAAAGAGAGAGCTAAAGGCAAGAGTATCTGCACCTATGGCTGTGATGGTAGCACAGCACTGAACCTCATCAACAGCACCAAGAAACGTGCCTGAATCGGTTAAAAGGGGAAACGTTATGTTTTATATATAGTACTAGAAGAAAAATTTAAAACTTCACAGAACTGCACAGCACAGTGAACTCTAAGTTAAACAACCTTAGACTATCGTTAATCAATTATAAAAATGTGCTGTCATCAATTGTAACAACGTACCACACCAATGCAAGGTGTTAAAGAAAGGGTGATAAATGGAAAAAAAAAAAAAGAGTATTTGCACCTGTTCGCTGCCTGTCCTGGTCAGCTCTGTACACCTTCCTTCTTCTCAGCACTCTCCTTCCTCAGTGCAAGATGATGCCCCTTGGGGTGGGGGGTGGGGGGGAGGGTGCCTCTAGCCATGGTGCCATCACCTCTACAGAAACCAAAGGAGAAGAAGGAGAGGAGCAGGGGGCTTGCTGGGTAAACAGAGAGGAGTGAATGGAGATACTGGGACTTCAGGTTGGAATAGGCACCTAGAGAACATGCTCCTCTACCCCGCCACATTCTTTGGTTGCCCTGAGAGGGAATTCAGCTTCCTCCTTATTGAGGACAGCCCCACTTTCTAGGCCAGCTCACAACAGTCAGACTCCACAGCTAGTAGGGGGTCACCAGGGACAGAGACCTGTTAGAGCCCCTAGCCCATTCTCTACAGCAGTTGGCGACAGCAAGGATGGATTTAGGATTTCACTTTCTTAGAGTAGAAAAGGAAAATCATCTTTAAGACCAGGAGATAACCCAGAATGATCATCCCTCTTACTCTTTTCTCCCCCCACCCTTTGGGTTACTTTCAATTTTAGTCAATTAGACAGAAAACGAGACTCCAAAACCCACAGCTGAGCACGTCTGGAGTTCTGATCTATCTATCATCTATTTATTTATTTGTTTTTCCCCCCTTCCCTCCCCCCAGCACCTTGTTCTTGAAACTTGTCTGGTTCAGCATTTCTCTGGCTTGGTTAAGTATCTTGTAAGGAAATCATTTATAATAAAGCTGGTATGCTTGGGTTTATCATTTCTAAGTGTGGGTCAGGATTTAGTTCGCTATGTTAAACTCTCCATGCTGCATGTGATTTGTCAAGCTTTGTCAGGAACAAAAAGTTCCGGGATGTGTAAAGCAGGACTGCTTGGTTTCCATGGAGATACTGCTAGTTAGGCTATGGAAATCCTGAAAAGGCCAGAGGATGAGTGACAATACAAGGATTTAGCGGCTGATCTGAAGAGCCAGACTGAATTAATGAGATTTTTCACAGAGCGTTATTAGCCCAGCTAGCATGGTATGGCTCTTAGACCCTCGTTTTCTCCACCGCTGTCTTGGAAAACAGAAACGGAAAGATTTAATTGCTGTTTTGTAAACCCTTGAAGATTATTTTAACCTATAGCATTTTAAGGTTGTCATAAAAAACAGTGTTCTCCTTTTTTTTTTTTTTTTATCATTCGGTCACCATTATTACTGTGTTTTTGGTGGCAGTTGCCCTTCCTCTAAAGGGAGATGGGAAATTCAATAGTACTTATTGTATCGAGCAGTTAATTCCCACATACTGTGAACACATTACTGTTCAAAGCAGGTTATCTGGAGTTCCATTTAGAGCTGAGGGACAAGATACCATGTCACTGGATTTATATCTCCTAGGCTAGATTAATTATTTATTATAGACTGCTAACATAAACTGCTAACTCTGGAGAGTCATAGTTTGTACATTTATCTACCCAGTGCTCCAGCTTTGCAGGGTTTGGATGTGGATTCTGCAAACTGGTAGTATATGTGGTTTCTGAGTTTAATTCCATGCACTGCTGCTAGGTGCTGTTAACACCGAAAGGAAAAGAACTTGGAAAGGACTCTTCTCAGCCATCATCAGGTAGCAATTTCCTCTGAGGTTTTGGGAGTGAAGCTGTCTGAAGGCCTCCGTCCTCCCCCTGGCTTCGCTGAGACTGATGCCAGGGCTCCTAATTCCAGCTTGATTTTTTTTCAGCCATTGTGAACTTGGCTCTGAGCACAGAAATTGTGGGTGTGAGTAGCCTGGTTGTCTTTTCATTATCACCATGTTCCCTGTACAGAATTGCCATAGAATGTTAGTATGTGTCACCTTCTGAAATCAGACAGCGTAGTGCAGGGAAGTAGCGTGGCACGTGCTGCTCTTTCTTGCTGGTTTGCAGAAGGGCACATGCCCATATGTTTCTGGGACATGTCCAGCCATAGCGTCGCTGCTGAGTAATCCACAACAAAAGCACATGCAGCCGCATTCCTGGGATTCCTGTACAGTAGACTAATCCACTTAATCTCACTGCTAGTTTCCCCGGGCAGGAATTTCGCAGTCTCTTTTGATTTAGTGGTTTGTAAAATCTCTGATTGAGTGCATTTACCCTCTTCTTATTGTCTCTCTATTCCCTAAATTCTTTTGTAGGAAAGAAACCACAGCAGTTGAAATTGGGGTCAACAGGCCCTCTTCCTTCTTTACCTGGTTTTGCTTTATAATTATTATATTTTTTTCAGCTCTTCTTTCCTTGACCCTACTGCCACATGGCAGTATTGTGTTTTTGTTTAATTATAGAATGTGCCCCTCCACTTTGCCAATCCAATCCCAGCTAAACTGGTCCCAAATTTATCTAAGAATTTACTATTCTGTGTGCCTTTAGAAGGCTGGTGAATGAGCAAAGATGTTTGCAGAGTTTGCAGAGCATCCAAACTCTGCAAAGATGATGAAGTCAGATATACTGGGCTTTGAAACCTGGTTCTGTCATTTGCTAGTTGTATGACTGTGAGCAAGTCACTTAACTTCTCTGGCAGGGCTGTGGCAGGATCCTTAAGCTATAACTATGATCCTCCTTTGTCAATACACTCCTTTTGTTCCCTAATGCTCCATCCATTGCTGGACCTTTACCACCTTTGGGCATGTGTTCCTGGCATGTTGCAGAGGGAGCACCTAAACCAGACTCAGTACTGATAGATCCTCATCTGGAGCTGTATCCAAGAATATAGTGCCCTGAAATCCACATGCCATCCCCATCAGAAGGCTCTCTGCCTCTCTGTAGCAGAATGGGGCAGGTTGCTTCCATCCATCCATCCCACCTCTCAGTTTCAAGGACTCTCTCTCTCTCTCAACCATTGGAGTGCACAGCCTCTTGGCAGTGTGCCAAGACCAAAGTCTCTAAACAAAAGTCTGTTACGTCTCCCTTGGATCAAAGGGTGCACCAACCTCCAGAATGGAAAATTCCCTCACCTCACTCTTCTTTTAAATGTGTGTGATGTGATGATGAGGCTGGATTGGACAAAGGACAAATACCTCCTTTTCCTTTCCTGTGTGGTGCTGAAGAACCTATAGCAGAAATCAGGACATGTTAATTTCTCATTCAGACTTCGTGCTGGCATGAAGGCCAGTTTTGGAGGGTGGGGGATTGGCACTTTTCTTCCCCTGAAGTCAGGGCCAATGGTGCTCCGGGGGCTGGGCTGAAAGAGTGGTGCCTTTTGCCCCAGCTGAAGCAATGGACAGAGCCTCAAGGAGTTGGTAGATCAGAATTGAGTATCCAGACCAAAGCCTGCCCACTAAATGGGCAGTTGACACAAGATAGGAAGCCAACGATCTATGAGCTTAGGAGAGCCAGTGTGTGAAGGGATTGAAAGAGGAAAGAAAGCAGGCAAACTTAGAGTTATTTCCAGCAGTAGCTTTTTCTTTTGCATGGGTAGGCTCCGGGAATTGAACCTGGGTCTCTGGCATGGCAGGTGAGAATTCTGCCACTGAGCCACCATCACACTGCCTAGCAGTAGCTTTTTAAAATTTGCCGTAATTGGTCACCTGTTTCCATCCCCTCTCTATACTTGATTTGTTGCCCTCCAATGGCCTCTATTTTTCCTTTTGTGGTACTCTTTCATACCCTATTTGCTTGTACTAGTACTCAGGATCAGGTTATGGAAGAAAGCCCATTGACTGTGGATCCCACAGAGAGTAACTCAAGACCCAATCTTCTCATTCAGCTGCCGTCTCCCTCCTCTCCAGCACTTCAATTAAGAAGGCAAGAAAGAACCAGCATCTAGCACTCACCTCTTTTAAGAGAGGTACACAACTAAGGGTGTTATCTAATTTAGCATCAGGTTCTAATTCTAGATCTTCCATCCCAAGTTGTATGACCTTAGCCAAGCCAGTTAACCTCTACCAGATTCACCTCACCTGTAAAAGGAAGAAGCTTTAAAAACGATGATTCTTTGACACTATCAGGCTTTGAACTGTACCTTCATCTTCTCTTCACAACCAAATGTTACTACTATAATTTTGCTTCTTGCATATTTTTTAAATCTCTGCTAGGCAGGGAAATAAATGGGAAACCAACCTTCAGATAAACAAATCAGTGTTAATGGATGTTAATGATTTAAAGAGTTTTACCTCCCAAAGGGATTTGAATTTTAATAGGTAAATTGCATTTCTTGGTTTGAAAAATGCTACGTATCTAGTGTCTGTCACATCTGCTATTCCTGTGGATTTGGTGCTTTAAACCAGTTTCCCTAAGTATGCATCATGAAAAAGAGTTCTACAGTCAAGCAATTTTTTATAAAAGGCAACACACTACATTTTGCTTCTGTACAAGATTGAGTAAATGGTGCCGGATTGATCCTTCTACCTGAAACAACAAACAACAAAATGGACACAATATATGAAAAAACAAATTTCAACTGCACATCAGGCAATGAAAGATAGTAATTCCCAAGGACAGTGATCTCTGAGAGAAACAAATGAGGTGCCCCGGCTTACTGCCTTGAGAGAACTTCCAGGTGCAGCACAAGAAAGGGAAACCCAGGCAAACTGGTAAGGAGACAAAGCTGAGGATTTGTGGAGATCCAGACAGCTAGAGTTCAAGGGACAGCAACTAGAGAGGAGAGGGCTGCACAGAAAGAGAATGAGAACCCTGCAAGCATCCATTGTGAGTAATATAGGAGAGTAGAAATCAATGCTTGAATGTGAGGAATCTACCTAAGAGTGGGTTAAAAACACCTGAAAGAATAAGAAAATAGAGCCCAGTACTCACAGGAAGCTTGGAAGAGCAACTATTCTCACTAACCAGACAGGAAAATTCATAATTTATAAGGCATTTGGGTAGAATACTCAGACAGGTTCTAAGCAGTGGTGGGGATAATTATTCCTCAGTCTTATGGACCTACCTAATGAAAAGTAAAAGATCTGAAAGGATCGCATTATTTCCAAATAACTTATCTGTATCCCAGAACAAAATTCAAAAATATTTATAGGGATCCAAAAATATCTAGCACCCAGCAAGGTAAAATTCACAAAATCTGGCATAAAACAGAGATCACCAGGGATACAAAGAACAATAAAACATGACCCCTAACGAGAAAAATAAGCAATTAATTGAAACCAATCCAGAACCGACATAGATATTAGCAATAGTGGACAAGGACATTAAAATAGTTGTTAAACTCTATTCTATATATTCAATAGATGAAGTAAAGACATAGAAAATATTTTCTTAAAAAGACCCAAAATCAAAGTCCTCAGGATGAAAACTACAATGCATGAGATGAAATAATATATTGGAGGGAATTAAGAACAGATTAGACATGGCAAAAGAAAAGATTCATGAACTTAAAGACAGCAATAAAAATTATCCAAATGAAACAGAAAAAACAATTTAAAGTAATGAGTTGTGCAAAAACTTCAAGGACCCTAATAATATGTGGAATTACAAAAATATTTATAGCCTGAGAATTTTTAAAAATGATTTTCAAAACAGAATTTAAAAAATGTTTTTAATACTAGAAGTTTAATGGTAAAACTGGTAAAATTCAAAGACAAAGATAAAATTTTAAAAGCAGTCAGATAGAAAAAAAGAGGTACATTACTTTTATGAGAAAAAATAATAAGGCTGACAATAGAAAATCACAGAAGCTGGAAGAATGGTGTAATTAAAGTGCTAAACATAAGCAAACAAACATATAACAGACCATTTAGAATTCTATATCTAGTAAAAATATCTTTAAGGCATAATAAGGGCTTTTTCAGGTAAACAAAAAACTCAGGTAATTCATTGTTGGTAGGACCACACAAATGAAATACTGAAGTGAGTAGTTCAGTTAAAAGGGAAATAAAGCCAAGATGGAAGCACGTAAAGCAGTTAAGGATGAAGGCTACAGGGAAGGATAAACGTGTGGTTGAATCTACATCAATATTGTCTGACTATAACAAGAATAATGTCTTTCGGTGTTTGAAAAATATACGTAACTAAAAAAAAAACATGAAAGTAACAGCACAAAAAGCTGGAGTAAAGTTAGCACAGTGAGCATTCTAAATCAAAGAAGTGGTAAGAATACACATTTGAGATTCATTCTAATAATCAAGCTTGTATATTGTCTAGAGTAGCCACTAAGATCATAACATTAGAAGGTATGGCTAAAAAGCTAATAGATAGAAAATGTAATAATAAAATACATTCAACAAACATTCAAAAAGAAGAAAGCAGAGACAAGTGGAACAAGTAAGACATGCGTTCTAGTTTGCTAGCTGATGGAATGCAACACACCAGAGATGGATTGGCTTTTAATAAAAGGGGATTTATTTTGTTGGTTTTTCAGAGGAAAGGCAGCTAACTTTCCACTGAGGTTCTTTCTTACGTGGAAGGCACAGGATGGTCTCTGCTGGTCTTCTCTCCAGGCCCCTGGGTTCCAACAACTTTTCCCGGGGTGACTTCTTTCTGCATCTCCAAAGGCCTGGGCTGAGCTGCGAGTGCTGAGATGAGGAATGCCGAGCTTCTAGGCTGTGCTACATTGCATTCTCTCATTTAAGCACCAGCCAATTAAGTCAAACGTCACTCATTGCAGCAGACACGCCTCCTAGCTGACTGCAGATGTGATTAACAACAGATGAGATTCACATACCATTGGTTTGTGTCTGCAGCAACAAAACTAGGTATGCTCACCTGGCCAAGTTGACAACTGAATCTAACTAACACAACATGGGACAAACAGAAAACAAATAGTTGCATGATAGATATAAATCTACATCTACCAATAATTATGTTAAATGTAAATAGACCAAATATTCCAATTAAAATTATTGTCAGGCTATATTTAATGAAATAACTATAAGAGCCTTACAAAGAGACAACTTAAATGTAACCAAACTTAAATTTTGAAAGTTAAGGCCGGAAAGATATACCATGCAACCCCTAATCAAATGAAAGATGGTAAAGCTCTACTATTAGTAGAAAAGGGAATTTGAAGGCAAGAAACGCTACTAGAGATGAAGATGAAACTATAGTGTATGAAACAAATTCAATTGATGAAAACAGCATCAATTCAAGAGCAAGATATAACAATCCTAAATTTGTGTGCACCATAGCTTAAAATACATCATTCAAAAGTTGATAATCAAAAGGAGAATTAGAAAAAAAAATTTTAAAAAGGAGAATTAGACAAATGTTCAAATGTAGATGACTTTCTTTACTCCTTCTCTCCTAGTAATTGATAAAACAAGTAGATAAAATAGTAGATTTGAATGATACTTTCCACAAACTTGATCTGATTGATATGTATTGAAAGTTGTACCCACAAACTTCAGAATACAAAGATTTTTTTCCATATCTAAGAGATATTTTACCAAAACTGAATATATTCTGGGTCTTAAAGCAATTTCTCAACAAATTTAAAAAACTAGAGATCAGAGAGAGTATATTCTTTAACCACAGTAGAATTTTGCTAGAAATCAATAACTAAAATATAACTAGAAAATCTTAAAAATAGTTCAAAATCTGAACAATGAACTTTTGGGTAACCCATTGATCAAAAAAGAAATCAAAATGGAAATTAGAAAATCTTTTGAACCAAACAAAAATGAAAATACTACCTAAAATAGTGCTAAAATGGAAATTTATATTCTTAAATGTATATATAAGAAGAGAAGTAAAGCTGAAATTATTTAAACATCTGTTTCAAGAAAGTAGAAGAAATTAAATACAAAGAAAATTGAAGAAAAGCAATGATAAGGATATAAATAAAAATCAGTGAAATAAAAAAATAGAGAAAATCAACAAAACCAAATTTTTTTCTTTTTAAAGTTGACAAAGTTGGCAAACCCTAATACGATTGGTGAAGAAAAAAAAGTGAAGACACAAACTCTCAATATTAAGAATGAGAAATGAGAAATTGCTACAGTTCCAAGAAATTAAATTAAAAGCAATGAAAAGAATTGTGAAGAAATATATGTCAGTAAATTTGAAAAATTAGGAGCAGTAGAAAAATTCCTTGAAGAATGCAACTTGCAAAATGGACATAGGAAGAAATAGAAAAACATGAACAATCCTGTGCCTATTAAAGAAATTGAATTCAAAATTTAAAACCTTCCTTCAAAGAAAATTACAGAACAAATGACTTTAATATGAAGTCATCTTTTTGAGAAACAAATAACACCAATTGTTCCAGAGTACAGATGAGAAAATACTTTTGATCTCATTTCATCAGGCCAGCATAACCTTGATATTCAAACTTAATAAGGATATTACCAGTAAAAGAAAGGTCAGGAATAACCCTCTCATGAACATAGGAACAAAACTCTAAATAAATAGTAGCCAATTGAATCCTTCAATGCATAAAAAAATAATACATCATGACCAAGTTAACTTGATTGAAGTATGCAAGGTTGGTTTAACTCAGTTCAAAACTCAGTTCCTAAGGGTGCAGGGGTGGTTCAGTGGTAGAATGCTCGCTGTCCATGCTGGAGATCAGGGTTCAATTCCCGGACCATGCACTAAAAAAAAAAAAAAATATATATATATATATATATGGCATTAAAACTCAGTTCCTGAACTTCTCTACATTAACAGAATGAAAGCTGAAATATCTCCATTAATGCATTAAAATAATTTCATAAAATTTAACATTCGTGATAAAAATTCTCAGCAAGTTTGGAATTAAAAGGAAGTTCTTTAAGCTAATAAAAGACATCCGCAGGACTTCCGGAGAAGATGGCGGCTTAGTAAGACGCGCGGGTCTTAGTTCCTCCTCCAGAAAAGCAACTAAAGAAACAGAAACAATACGAAACAGCTCCCAGAGTCACGACAGAGACCAAAAAAGACAGCGTACCCCATTCTGGAATGGCTGAACGGGTAGGGAGAATCCACTGCTGTGAGATACCCGAGGGGTGCACGTTTTCCCGGCTGGGGTGGCTGGCGTCTGGGGTCCCCTCCACGCACGTGGCTCCCCGGTCTGACTGGGAACATTGGATAGCGGGGCCCTCCCGTCACGCTTGGCGTCTAGGGCCAGCTGGGCAATTAGGACCGGCACTCCCCCAAGCCACGGCCAGCGACCCCCGCCTCCACGCGCGGTTTCCCGGGCCGACTGCCCCGCAGACAAACGACCGCCACGAGCGCCACCTACTGGGCAGGAAAAGAAAAACAGAGCCCAGAGATTCCACAGAAAAACCTTTCAACCAGCTGGGTCCCACACCCAGGGAGATCTGATCAAATGCCCAGACACCAGCAGAAAATAATGGATGACGCTCGGAAAATTGAAGATATGGCCCAATCAAAGGAACAAACCAATAGTTCAAATGAGATACAGGAGCTGAGACAACTAATGCTGAATATACGAACAGAAATGGAAAAACTCTTCAAAAACCAAATCAATAAATTGAGGGAGGACATGAAGAAGATATGGGCTGAACAAAAAGAAGAAATAGAAAATCTGAAAAAACAAATCACAGAACTTGTGGGAGTGAAGGACAAAGAAGAAAAAATGGAAAAAACAATGGATACCTACAATGGTAGATCTAAAGAGACAGAAGCTACAATTAGTGAACTGGAGGATGGAACAACTGAATTCCAAAAAGAAACAGAAACTATAGGGAAAAGAATGGAAAAACTTGAGCAGGGAATCAGGGAACTGAATGACAATATGAAGTGCACAAATATACGTGTTGTGGGTGTCCCAGAAGGAGAAGAGAAGGGAAAAGGAGGAGAAAAACTAATGGAAGAAATTATCACTGAAAATTTCCCAACTCTTATGAAAGACCTAAATATACAGATCCAAGAAGTGCAGCGCACCCCAAAGAGAATAGACCCAAATAGGCGTTCTCCAAGACATTTACTAGTTAGAATGTCAGAGGTCAAAGAGAAAGAGAGGATCTTGAAAGCAGCAAGAGAAAAACAATCTGTCACATACAAGGGAAACCCAATAAGACTATGTGTAGATTTCTCAGCAGAAACCATGGAAGCTAGAAGACAGTGGGATGATATATTTAAATCACTAAAAGAGAAAAACTGCCAACCAAGACTCCTATATCCAGCAAAATTGCCCTTCAAAAATGAAGGAGAAATTAAAACATTTATAGACAAAAAGTCACTGAGAGAATTTGTGACCAAGAGACCAGCTCTGCAAGAAATACTAAAGGGAGCACTAGAGTCAGATATGAAAAGACAGAAGAGAGAGGTATGGAGTAAAGTGTAGAAAGAAGGAAAATCATATATGATATATATAATAC